>NC_084865.1:12726976-13035840 GCF_951802175.1 Populus nigra | reverse complement strand
CTGCAATTGAGCTGGTTTAAAAAATATTTTATCTCACTGTACTATTCTAGAAAAAAAAATTAACTCTTGGATTTTTTGTTTTAAGGAATTAATATGGGATTTGATATTAAAAGGGAAAAAAATAGTTGTTAGAATCTTACGATCATGATTCGACTTGATTCACGTATAAAACGATGTGATTTGTAAAAAGGGGGATTTAATGACAATCGAAGGCAATGATTTGGTCCGAGAGATAGAAAATCCTTTTTATAGCCAGCAATAATTAACTTTAATTGTTATTAAAAAAATAATTAGACTCAAAACTCTTAATAATTTATATAATTCTTTTGTAAAAGAATTAATATTTTTCTTCGTTACTTAAAATTTTAATTTATTGTTTTCTAAACGGTCATTAAGAGCAATTATGGTATTGGGGGGCTGAGAAATGTTAAAAAATTTTAGGTTGATTGTAATTCTATAATACCTTGTGGAGGTTATTGTAATTTAACAAGTAATATATAACAGCAATAACAAAGCAAGTTTTTGCTTGTTTAATTTGCTCTAAATTAAGATTACTAATTTAGGCTACACTACTTTATTACCACGCTACATATCACTCTTTACAGCCTCAGCTCTACCACTTATACCCTTGCTAAACAGCTCTTCTATGTCTTCCAAGGACCTTCCTTTGGTCTCTGGGAATAGGAAATAGAAGAAAAACCAGGCAAGCACAGCGATGCCAGCAAACAAGAAGAAGGCTCCTCCAATGGTGATTGCTTCATAGAGCGAAATAAAACTCATGGAAATAGTGGCATTCATGAGTCTATTCACAGCAACCCCAATGCTATACCCTTGTGCTCTTAGCTTCAGGGGGAATATCTCCGAGCTGTACACCCATGTCACAGGTGCAAGTCCAATATTAAAGAAAGCTACAAACGTATAAGTAGAAATAATGCAAAGGCTGAGCGCCCACACCAGCTGCCCTCCATGGTGATGCTCCACTATAGTCAAGCAAGTTCCTAATACTGCCAGGGCTGCTATGATACCTGCTGTGCTAACAAGAAGAAGGCGCCTTCTCCCCACTCTATCCACCAAGAAAGTGGAAATGAATACAAATACGAACTTTGTAAGCCCCACGCCAACACTTGCACGCAAGAGCTTTTCCTTGCCAACTATACCGGCTTTCTTAAAGATTCTAGGACTGTATAAAATAACTGCTTCAATTCCAACTGCATGCTCAAAGAAATGGATTCCGACCGCGGCGATCAGTATCCAACGGACTGCTGGTGTTGGCCTTATAATTAGCTCTTTCCAAACCCCTTCCCCGTGAGTTTTCTTCAGGGGATCGGGCTTGACAAAGTCATCGTTGCAATTCACATCAATCCCAGCTACTTCTTTTATGTCGCGAAGACGGGTTTCAGCTTCTTCTTCGGAGTTGGATACTCTGCGCAAGATTTTCTTGGCTTCTCCTAAACGACCTTGCATTACTAACCACCTTGGAGACTCTGGCATTTTTAGGATGCCAAAGGCCAAGGCGAGTGAAGGTATAGCTGCAATACCAAGCATTATCCTCCAACCAAGCTTCAGGCTCAATCCTCCGAAAGCAACATTCGATATGTAGCCAAGTAAAACACCAATACTTATTCCAAGCTCCGGTAGACATGTCAAAAAGCCTCGGTACGATGGCGATGAAACTTCTGCCGAATATACAGGAGCAATCATCAGAGCAAAGCCTACACCAATCCCAGCAATGCATCTCCCTGTCATCAGGACACCATAATTCGGAGCGTACCCCATCAGGACTGAACCAAGCATGAAGATGATGCTGGCTGCAAAAATTGTGTACCGCCTGCCAATATAATCAGAAGTTCTTCCAGCAAGAAGAGAACCGAACAGGGCACATATGTTTAAGATTCCGGCAAGGATTTCCACTTCCGTGTCATGGATTTTCAGTTCATCTTTTATGAATATCATGGCTCCACTCATTACTCCAGTGTCTGAAAGAAGAAGAAGAAGAAAAAACCTTTGAATTATGGCATATTCTACAACACTCAAATATAATAAAAAAGGTTTTATTAATCAAAGATAACATGAATTATATATGAATGGTTAGAATGTTATGATCCTACGACATTTTCCAGTTCCAGAGAACACTGTTTAAAGTCAAAGAATGAGAACTCCACATGAGATCCAAGAGGGAAAGGAGATCGAATTAAGGAACTCACCATATCCAAATATAATGGATATCATCGAAGCAACTATAGCACATCCAGCAGCATACATGTTCAATTTTTGCTGGTTTTGTCCACCACCACCCTCTATTGACACCATGCTGATTAATTGCTCTCCCTGTCTCGTTGAACCTAATCAGAAACTAAAAATCTTAGCAAATAACTATATGTGTGTGTAGGAGAACATAGTTTTCTCACAATTCCTCCGGCAACCAAAGCTGACCTCCATCTCTAATTATATAGGGAAGCGATGTGACTAAAACGTGTCAGAAAGTGAACTCCTAATGTCTTGTGGCGCCCACGTTCACAGGTAATCTTACAGGCAGAAATCTGCTAATTTTGTCACTTTGTAACCGACTGACGAAGGTCATTAGGCGTCGCCAACCCGATAAGTTTGGCTAGACAACTTCATTTTGGCAATGAAAAACTTCGGATTGATCAAAATATGCACGTCAGGATTTGCATCAAACCACTACCCTCTTTTTATTTAGGATTTTGTATTTTATTTAGCATGTGATTTAGTTTATTTGTCTGTGGATTTGCTATAAATAATTAACATCATGATATTGAAATATGGGCTTAATAATGGTGATCTTTCATCGTCTTCGTTGAAATTCGTAGCAGTCACTGTCTTCATTGTCTTCATGGTCCAATTTGCAAGGAAATTCCAGTTAAGATTTATTAACTTATTTTTGGATAAGATTTGCCAGGCAATCCAACCTGTATGGTCAACTAAACCGCGGCACCTTGTAAGCCACTGACTTGGCATCCTCGGGCTTGCAAGACGCCATGATAATAAATCGTTTTCTGATACGATAAATTAACCAGTGCTAATTACAGATTTGTGGTTTGCATGCACTTATCTAAAACTACTAGCAGTTTTCAATGTTTGATCACCAATTTTCCACGTCATTTTGAATTTAAATGCAGTTTGCCAATTAACATTTTCGTCCAATGTTATTTATCCAATCAAAATGCTCACTTTAGGCATGTTAGTGATCGTGATCAGTTCAGAATGCCCCAGATTAATTAGGAATTAAGATTTTTTTATTTTCCAAATTTACTTATTTATAAAATTAGTTTTGTGATTTCTGATTTATTTTATTTCGTAGTTTATCCTTTGCTCAAATAGGGCATACTATTTGCAATGTTTTGTACGCTTTTGATTGCCATTATCTAATATTAAGAAATTATAGCCTTTTAAACGTTCTTCCACAGTTACTGTGTTTCTTTTTAAGGGTTTTTAAATACTAAAAATTTCGTATATCAATACAATTAAAATTTCCCATATACCTTGGGTCCTCAATCCTCACTTCACTTTAAAGAAAAAAAAGAGAGAGAAGAAGTTACTTTTCCACTTATTTTTTATTTGTGTTTTAAAAATAATTTTTTAAAAAATAATTTTTTTAAATTAATTTATTTTAGTATTTTACTGTCGTTTTGATATGTTGATATTAAAAATATATTTTATAAAATAAAAAAAATTATTTTAATATTTTTTAAAATAAAATTATTTTAAAAAATATTACATCATTAGACTTATAATATTATAATATGACGTTTTGAATAAAAATCTCATTTTTAAGAGTCAAATTCTAACTAACCCTCTAACTTCAAAATGTATAATATGAATCTACTAAATTATAAAATTAAGTTTATTTGACTTTGTTGTGCTTACAAGTACTCTCGCGCTCTCTTTAGCATGTTAATTTTTTTTTAAATAAAGATTCTTACTAAATATTTTTACTTTTGAAAGTTTAATTAAAAGATATTTAACTTATAGCGAGAAGCCTTACTTTTAGGTATTGTAATTGCTTCTGTATTTTTAAAGTATTGTTTAATTTTTTTTCATTTGAAAAAATATTAAATTAATTTTTTTACATCTTTTTTAAAGTTGTGATATATTAATATCAAAAATAAAAATAAAAATTATTTTAATATATTTTTAATTAATCTTTTTTTTCAAAAAATACTATCTATCAAAGTTTTAGAGTGCAAAAAACCCAAATTAAGTTTTAAAGACACCTCTCTCTATGAACCAAGAAGAACATGTAGGAGAAATAAAAAAGATAATGAATTTTAATTTTGTTATGGGAAATTACTTTTCGTAGTAAAATGAGATATTATTATGATATACAAGAATGAGATCATTTAATGCATCAGATCAGATGTACATAACACAAAACAAAAAACAAAAAAACAGTCATGAAAACTGTTAAAAATGCTAGAAATATTATTTTCACCCAATGGAGTGTTTGGGGTTGCGTTATGATTTTTAATTTTTTTGATGTATTAATATAAAACGGTTATTTAAATTTCATGGACAGAAAAGATACAGCGCCATTGTTCATTTCGAATAGATGGTTATGGCTGGTGCACCCAAGTAAAGGGGGTCACTGGTTTTCTGGTTCCACTAAATCAACGATTCATTGGTCAAATATATCACCCATTGGCTAGATGCGATGGCCAAATTATACCGCCATCCACGAGCACTTTATCTTTTTTTTTTTTTTTTTTTTGAGCCGCTAAGCCCTTTCTGTTCTTGATGCATACCAGGAAAATGGTGGTGGGTTGACGCCTCGTATAGGTGCCACGTATGCTTAAAGAAAGAAGATATTTATGTAGTAATAAGAATTTGATTTAGGGTAATTGAATGGTTCAGTTCACCATGGTAAATCTATTTTTTTTATTTTTTAATAAAAGATTTCAAAACAATATTATTTTAATTAAAAAAAACTGAGTTTTTCTTTAACCTGACTTGGGCTAGAATGGAATTCATTTGTCGGGATGTGCAATCATGTAACTACGGATATTTAATTATCTAAAAATAATCTACTTGGGAAAAAAATATCATGTCAAAGCTAGAAAAAGGGATCACTTTACAGAAGAATAACAAACAAAAACCATGCTGGATTAATTAATTGGGATTCTAATTAAACTAATATCTTTTTTAAAATATAATCTCGTAATTTGGGAAGAGATGTGTACTTTACAGTCCATCTGGTCTCATTCTTTGTTTATTTGGCTGTGATTTGTGATCCAGAGGAATACAAAGCAAGAAAGCACAGCTCGAGCATCATACAGCAGCAGGCCATGCATATCCAAGAGTCAACTCGTGTGAAGAAGACAAAGGAGCATGGAGGTTTTTGGAAGGAAACGTATAGAGAGGGGAGCCCATTGCTAGCCTCAGTCGTGCATATAATTTTCAACGTAATTAATCTATTATTTCTGTCATTTTTTGATGGCCGAACGCCTGTTTTCTTCCATTAATGCAATGTGGCCCTCTCCACATCCTGAGAGAGACAGGTGACGGAACTAAGAAGACAATCAGTTTTTAATGACAATTTGGGTGTTAGAATATTATCAATAATTCAAGGGCTTAATTAATTTCCATGATTATAATATTAATTAGCCCTATTATATTCAATAAATATCTAGCAATGTTTGGCAGGCAAAGGGCAGACAAACAAGTTATTATACGTGCACTAATTTGGTTCAGGATCCGTAAAGGTTGGCAAATTGAATTGAAACATATTTATAGTGAGGAATTGCGTTCGAATATCATCACATCTAGCAGAAGATCAGCCGTCTATTCCCACCTTCTCCGTCCAAAATATTATATACATGTAAAATCATGCCACCTTGGTATTTGTGCGTCCTTTGTAATGCGTCATTGCTTCGAAAATTGATGAGGGGGTGTAATATATTCGTATTTTATCTCATAAGAAAAATAATTTAAGAAGCCTAAAAAACTGGGATTTTAACGCTAAGAAAAAAATAAAAAAAACCCCCAAAAATAAATATGTTATAAAAAACTTGGAAATTATAAAAATTACGTAAAACACTAGTATCTTCGGTATTTTTGATTTAAAAAAAAGAGCAGAAATTATCATTTTACTTAAAGAAATGGATCCTGCAAAAAGAAACTATACTTTTGGCACCCTATTTTGTTTAAAAAACAAAGCAATTTTTTTAAATTAGCATTTATTTTAATTTCAAAACAAAACGAATATTAACAAAATATATTATCTTTAAACCAGGATAATTAAAAATAGTTGTGCTTTAAAATACAAGAATATCACACTTCATGGTTGACTTTTTAATGGATGAGCTGGTGCTTGAAGGTGTTGTTTTTAGAAAATGATCATCGGTTTATATTTGCATCTGCATCTAACACGTGCGATTTTAACTAGTATGATAAAAAAAAGTCCACAAATCGAACCCCTCTAATCTTCATGGTTCCCTGGAAGAAGAAAAGAGAGAGAGAGAGAGAGAGAGAGAGAGAGGAAGAGCAAGTAAAGATGCTTACAACTTGCTAGCTACCACCAGAGAAGTCTCTTTATATCTGTTAAATCTATTAAAAAATAATATAAATTATATTTTAATATTTTATTAAATTATTTAAAATAATTATTCAGTATAATATCAAAAATTTAATAATTAAATAATCATGAATTTAAATCTTATCATCTTCGTTCTCTCTTTTAATTAAAATTAATTAATAATATAAGATAATGTAACAT
Organism: Populus nigra; assembly: GCF_951802175.1. Classification (NCBI taxonomy): domain Eukaryota; kingdom Viridiplantae; phylum Streptophyta; class Magnoliopsida; order Malpighiales; family Salicaceae; genus Populus; species Populus nigra. The sequence goes on along the minus strand of NC_084865.1, from coordinate 13,029,107 downwards.
TGTATATATTATAAATCCAAAGTATTTTCACTTAAAAGAGATAAAATATAAATTACATTTTAAGAGCTAATTTTAAGTTTTTTATTTCAATTTTTGTGTGGAATTAACAGAAGAATTTATGGGAGCTGTGTTTTGTATTTTTCAGTGAAGATACGCAAATCGTTTGTAGTTTACTCTGCAAGATAAGAACAATAAAAACATTGCAACTATATAAGTTTCTTTAATTAATACAATAACTATATGATATCCACAAGTGGCAATAAAAAGGAATAAAAAATGGATTTCCTGTCTAGAGGTGGCATGGACATCTCACATCTAGCAGGCTTATCCTCGAGATTCACGAGTCACCCAGCTTTCTTAATCCTCACATCCTTGTCTCCATGATGCTGCGGGCAAAGTACACGTCAAGTGTTTGAGCACCAACATAATTATGCCAAGTGGAAAAGGAAAAAAAATAAATATCAAGGTTTTTTCTAAACATTATTGTATTAGGGTTTTTAGCTTTCCTTTTCTGTTGGTTAGGTTGTTGACACAAGTCCTCGAACTTCTAATTTGTCACTAAATTTGATCATTTTATGAGAATTTTACAATTTCTTATTCTACACTTGGGTAATCTTGTATTTGAATTGTATAAATATTTAAAGGATTAGGACGTCATTATAATAAATTAAAAGTTTGGAGGGCTTATATTAAAACATAACTTTCGAGGAGGGCCGAAAGTTAACTCTCAAACAATTATCACAGTTCTTGTGCCCGAGAAATCATTGGGTAAACTTATTGACTACGTACTTCCTTTATATACCTTTGTCTTCCGTCTTGTCATGATAGATGTCCCTGATAATCTCTCTTGTCCACTCTTAACTTCTCAAAAGAGGCCCAATTAAGCTAAGCCCATTTAGGCATTTGGGCTTTATCAATGTTAGAAAAACTAAAAGCCTGACAAGTCGAGGGGCAAGCAAAACCATCTACTCTGCTCCAGGTTTTTTGAACTGTTTTTATTTTTTGAAACTTTATTAAAATAAATATTAAAAAAAAAACCATTTTTTGGCAAAAACACTTCTATTACCAAAACAAACGAGGCACAACCATGCTGGAGACAATATTGAGTGCAGAGAGAAGCTTTAAGCTTCGCCAATGACCATGTGTCCCCCAAGAGGGCAGGGAATAAAGGGAAAGAGACACTGGCATGCAAACATCATTTTGTTTCCTTGGATCCCCACCATGTTTTTGAGAAGAGGAGCTTCATTGTATTGACTTTTTTTTTTTTCCTTTTTCCATTGATAAATTTGTTTAATCCTAGCATAAAAAAAGCCAGGCTCCTTTTTAATTTCTTCCCTGTGCTCTAGAAGTGATGCAGCATAATGCCAATTAAAAAACATGGAGATGACAGGAGCTGCTTTTGCTTCCTTTTCCACTGCTATATGAATTAACTCGATGACATCACCGTTCATGAGATAAAGCCTGAATCTGATCGTGTAATAGCCTTTCAGAGATGAAAGCATATTTCACTGCGACTGCTACACCATTGAGGTCTGTGCATGCCTTGAGCAATCTGCTTTACTTGCCTATCACAAACAAGAACCCAAGATCTTCCCTGGATTTGAATTTACAGGTCGATCTCTTGCTGTAGAATTTGCATGATCATTCATTATTGATGCGGGGCAAGATCATTGGATGAGAGACTGATTAAAGTGCTTAATCACATAAAGAGCGGTCAATGATTAGCCAATGGCTCCTCGACGGAGAAGTTTTCTAAGGTCATGATTTCAAAATGCATTGATATCCATGTCAATGTATGCAATCCTACTTTGAGATACGAATTTTGTCTTTGCTTTTTTGACTTCCTAGCCACCGAAAGGAATTTAAATAATTTAAAAAGATTAAATAATCTATTTACTACCAGAAAGGCTAGTACTTTTATAGATTAAATTGAATTTAGATAAAAAGAAGGAGGCTCCACGTGTAGAATTAATTCCATACCATCAGAGTTCCCATACGCTAAAGAATCCGTCAGTGTACGGTTGGATACACCGGATCAACATGATTATAGTCTCCATTTTTGAGAAATTCTCTCCTGGGATAGACGTAGCTAGCTAGCTTCCCTCCAAGAATAATTCAAGAATACATGGAAAATGACTTGAATTTTTGAGAAATTCTCTCCTGGGATCAACATGATTATAGTCTCCGTTTAGAACGTAATACCAATCTGGAGATAGGTTTAATAAGTATAAATTACTCCGTTTTTCATTTCCAAATCAACCCCAGTATTTAACCCTTTTTATTTAACAAAAACAAGCCGGTCTCCATTTCCCCAGCACAGGAAAACCAACAAAAGTACCTCCTTGGTAGAAAAGGTACAATATATACGTCTCTTACATTCAGTAATTGCTTGGGACATGCATGTGTATTTTCTCTTTTTCTTTTTTTCCAAAAAAGGATTACTAATTACTTTTCCAATTTATCGTGGTCAATATATATTAATGTTAGTGTAGACGGTTGTTATGCACATTTTCACCCTCTTCTTTCCTAATCATTGAAAAAAGAAAAAAAAAGGAAAAAGAAAATTCATTCCACCCCTATATAAACCTTTCAGCTTCCTCATACAAACAGTTTAATGCTTGTCACTAACAAAGCACTTGAGCTCAAAAGCAAGAAAACATTAACAATGGCTAAACGTTTCAGGCTCAAATTCTCTCGAGTGATCTCCTTTCAATCTTGCCGTTCCAAAGACCCTTCTACTCTCCCATCAAATCCTGTCCCTTCATTTCTTAGACTCTCTCCAGTCAACCACAACTCCATCATCATCAACAACCTCCATCTCCCACCCTCACAACCACCTCCTTCCAAACCTCTCCATCACTCTTCCATCAGGCGACATGTGTCCTCGGCATTCACATCAATGGGCTGTGGGTTTAGAACAAAACCCTCCACACATTACCTCTCTGAAACCGACCACACCAAATCCTCTCCACCAACTGAAAATTTCCACTGGGAAGAAGAAGAAAAATATCACGTTGTGGCCAAACTCTTTGACGACGATTCAACACCCCGCCGCAAGATTTACAACTCTTCAGCCTCTGAGGACTCCAAAAACCACGACGTTTTTCTCCCTCCAACTAAAATCGAGAAGAAAAAACGACGAGTCAAAAAGAAGAAAACGGCATCAAGAATCCGCATCAGCACTTCCTCAGCCGATAGCGGGATATTTTTTAGCGGCGACGAGCATGTCATAAACGACGAAGAAACAGAAACTCTAGTCTCTTCTTCGAGGAGCTTCTCCACTGATTCTTCCTCGGAATTCAATCCCCACTTAGAAACAATACGTGAATCTCCATTTTCACGTAAAAAGAGAGCTAAGAAGGCTAAAGGGCGTTGTGTTTTAAAGAACGGAGCGAAAGGAACAACGAGAAGAGGACGAAAGGAAAGAAATAGCCGCGATGGTTCTTTGTCGCCTGCAAGATTGTCGAGGTTTCAGTGGCTGATACCGTGCACGGTGGAGGGGAAGGTAAGAGAGAGCTTTGCGGTGGTGAAGAGATCAGAGGACCCATATGAGGATTTTAAGAGATCAATGATGGAAATGATATTAGAAAAGGAAATGTTTGAAGAGAAAGATTTAGAGCAGTTGTTGCATTGTTTCTTGTCTTTGAATTCAAGGGAGCATCATGGGGTTATTGTTCAAGCTTTTAGTGAGATTTGGGAGACTTTGTTTTGTAGAAGAACTATTTCTTATAGGGTTTCAGCTGTTTAATTTCTTGTTTTTTTTTTTTTTTTTGTTAGAGCTCTTTAAGAGTAACGGTAAATTAAGGGTAATAAAAATAAAAATTAGTACTATAATCAGAAAGATTGCTCGTGTTAATCTACCGTGACACTGGATTATCCTCCTTTTCCTTTTTCTTAATAGTATGTACTAGCAATTGAACCGGCCGGACATGGAGGATATTTCATTGTGTATTTTTATATTAAAAAATTCAAAATATAAATTAAAAAAATCTAAGCAATATTAAGATATTTTATAACATAAAATAAGAAATGTATTCTAATTATAAAACTAATATTAAAATTTTTTAATATAAAATAATAAAATCATACAATACTGAATTCCTAACAAATCAAATATTAAAAAATAAAATAAAAATAACAAAATTACACAAAAGGTGAAAAGATCATTTTGTTTCCAAAACCTAGTTCAAAGATTTTATAATTAAAGAGTAAATTCATTATTATTACAATAAATAGTGTTATACGATAAGGTGCACAGTAATTATTTTAGGAGATTTAGTTTTTATTAATGTTTATACAATTTTATATATATCCAATAATTTGATTGAATGAAGGTTTCGGTTATAGTGTAACATGGCAGTTACTTTCATTGTATAGATCATTAACCAAGGTTAATCGAGATTATCTTTGGTTGCAGATTACCTCCTCCTTTTCTAATGTCTTGGAGTCGATTTGTCTGCTAAATTTACTAATGAGGTTGATGGAAACCACCTCTGTATATATCCATGCAGCGACATCGATCACGATAGTAACACACAGAGATAAGATAATATAGATACTGAATTTGGTTTGATTTGATTAGTTGACTTGACAAATTCTTTGAAATTTAAATTAAATTGGTTTTTAATTTAAATCAATTTTGATATTAATTTGAGTGACTTGATAAAGATATCCATTATTCAGATTCAAATCTATGCAGGTTAAAATTAATAATTTTTTTAAAAAAGAAACAACACTTCTTTTATCCAATAACTACGTCAAATTATCATATCTCGTGAGGAAGCCTTTATCCATATATGAACATTCCGTGCTCCTAGCTATCATGCGATGGGGTTTCTAGCTATAGCCTGTGAATATTTCTCATGACCTCAACATTGGCTTTCATGTCAACTCAATGAAAATATGTCATGGCCAAAAAACCAAAACAAAGGAAAAACTTGCTCCATGGAGGATAAATCAATTCGGCAGGGAGAGGTGCAGAATGCTGCTGTGATTTGCTCAACTATTGCTAGCTATCTAGCTAGCTAGCTAGCTTCACTATACTCGTTCATGTCCTTAACGGACGATCTCGATTTTCATGTTCTTACAGAATCACACTAGTTGCTTGCTAGCTAGCTCCTAGCTAGGTGATTGCTACATACATGCATACACTGTATCACTGTATCTCAGTAAGCAAAAAAATAATGCTGGATAGGGCTTTATGTACTGTTCATAGGTGATTGATACACACACACATATATATTAATGCTGACCCATGAAACAAATATGAACTGTATCACTGTTTCTCAATAAGCACTCATTAATGTGAACTCGTGATTATGAACATCTCGGGGACCAAAATTGGATTGACCAAAGGAATATCAAAAGACAAGAATGATGCTGGACTATGGAAGGAGGATAAAGTTTGCGCGGTTTATTATGATTGGGTTGCACATGGAATTCTTCCAAGTATGCATGGCCCATACGCTCCACTTGTTTGACAACTATCATCATTCATGTTCATCGTTAGTGTGCCTCCCATTTAATTCTAGGCACTTTTTGATCCATTTTGACTCCGTTTCATGAGACAATCCATTTGATATTTCTTGAAAAAAGGGCATTTATATACAATCTTATAGCACATTAAATAGTTCTCCACCAAAAAAGGTATACATTTTTCCATGTAGATCTTCGCACCAGTTATATTTGTAGTAGGCTTTGTTATAAGCATGCATAAATTCCAACCATGGCTACATCCTGTAGAATTAATCTGCATGACCCTGTAAATAGCACAAGACGACATTGTGGTTGTGATCACCAGGAAGCTAGCTAGCTAGATTCATCTAATGGCATGCCTGAGGCCAATTTACTCGAGTCCTTGCGCACTGTGCCAATTACATCTATCACTCTCCTTTTCCCTGTGTCACTACATAACATAGCTAGGGCTTTTCGTGGCTGGCCTTGCGCAGCAGTAAATGTAAATGTCCCTGATAGGCTGATATATACTATTACTGGCCAATGACAAATGCCATAGATATTGATTGAATAGGGCTTTATGTACTGTTGTATCGTGAATGGCACGGCAATTAAAGGGTCCCCAGAAGTTTATTAGTCTCGTACAAAGAGAGATGAATTTAACTGTAAGTGGTAATAATTCAGTGAGCCTAGAAAACACACGGTATCAGAGATTCTTTACCCGTCTTAAGAAACTGACGAGGATGCGCACTTGTCTCTAGAAAACAACAGCTTTTTACAGTGTCCATGTCCATTAACCATGAGAGATTAGATCTTTCGAATCCAACATATCAGGATTCAGGATCCGTAGCATGCTTGCTTGTTGCCACTGTTTGATCATCACATTCATCTTAATGTTTTTGTCAGCCCCACTCCATGTTTCGGATAGTACTTTTGTGCGTATTAAAACGACAGCTGACATGTTTGCCGGCAGTGATAAATATTATTTTTTAAAAATTTATTTTTAACAAAAATAATAATTTAAAATAATTTATTTTTAATAAAAAATCAGTGCAGCTGCAGCCCCAAACAGTTCCAGTCCTTCAAATTTTAGTTTCCTTCATCTTTACAGTCTAATAATCACTTTCTAGTCTCGATCTAATCTTGTTCTGTTTTCATACATGGGCTTATAATTTATGGATGGGCTTCCATGAAAGTCCAAGAGTTTTTTTTTCCAAATTAAAGTGCTCTAAATTTTCTTTACAAAAATGAGGCATTTATAATCATATTTATTAAGTGAAGGCATTTTTCTGCCATGGAAGCTCAATTATCCATGTCTTTGTATTATAATCATTTTCCAATTAAAATTATTTTTATTAAATATCCTGATACAATTAATATTGCTTTCTACTATTCTAAAGATAATATAAATCTACCAATTAACATTAATTGTATTAAATATTTTGATAAAACAGTTGATTATATGAAGAACTTAGGGAATTTAATTTCTTGTTGATGAAAGATAGAGAAACTATGACTGAAAGGGAAAAAATATCATGATAGAAAAAGAAGAGCATTTATTTGGTTGGAGTTTATTGCCTGGGTTTGAGAATAAAAATAAAAGAAAAGAAAATGATATTTTTTTTAAAAAAAAAATTGGATGATATATTATTAATTTCTAGTTATTGTGTATCAATTACGTCTAATTAATTAATGTGGTTGTAATGAAATTTGTTTTTAAAAATAAATTTATTATTGTTTTTATTATTCTACCACCACCATCATTTTAGGCATTCATTTTTTAAAAATATATTATTGGTATTACTCTATTACTTTACCATCACTACCACCAACTCCTCATTTTCCATCATCACAATTATATTGATCTCTATAATATTTTTTTATTATTTTTTTACTATCATCATTCTCCTTGGCATTAATTTATTTTAAAAATATATTATTAATATTACTCTATCACTTATAACTTCACCATAACCACCACATGCACTTTCTTATTCACCAACACCTCCTACTATTTTTTTTTTATCATCATTATCACAATCATCTTTATTATTATTTTTTTTACTATAATAGTTCAAGAAATTTTTCTTTTAATAATTGCTATTTTTTATTTTAAAAATTAGGCATTAAAAGACTTATATCTTATTTTAAATTACATGGATATTATTACGAAAAGGAAATGACATGAATTGTTTTTACATGGAGCTTAAATTACATAAAATAAACTATTTTGGAAAAAAAATTAAAGCAGATTTATTTTTCTTAAATAAAGATCCTTTTAAAACTTATTTACCTAAATAAGGTAGTTTAAAACTTATTTATCAAAATAAGATACTGTTTGCCACATAAACCAGCAATCCACTAATTAATGTCACATGAAAATAAGGAAAATACCAAAAAAAATTGAAAAACTTAAAAATACTTTCTCCTAAATAACTTTCTACTTTCTCTAATTCTTATTTGTCTATTCCCTCAGATTTATACAAACTAAAACTTTATGAATTAATATGCCCTTTTTCATATTGCGAATGTGGTTTTTATTCGGGGACTTAATTTTCAACGACCGACTTAGTTCTACCACATGTGGAACGGTAGCTAAGGTTTTCAATTTTTTTTTTTCAAAAGAAATTGCTCAAGGAAAATACATCCCAACCATTTGGTGAAAAGCCTTTGTATAATATATCAGCACCTTCATGAGATGATAATCGGTAATATTGGTGTTATTTCCTTATGAAAAATAATTGTTTTTTTACCTTAAAAGGCATAGTTTTATCGATCGTGTTTATTTTTACGTTTTGAAAATATTTTTGAAAATATTTGAATGTTTTTATTTTAAATTAATATATTTTAATGTTTTAAGATTATTTTCATGAGTTAATATTAAAAATTATTTTAAAAAAATAAAAAGTATATTATTCTTGATGAAAATAAAAATTATTTTCATGTTTTAGTTTATTTAAAAAATAATATATTTTTAAATAAAAAATATTTAAAAAAAACAATCATAATTTTACGATGAAAATGCGTTAAAATCTGCAGACGAACATGGCCTCAGGCTGTCGGACCGGACGTTTCATCGTCCAATTCGATGTTAAATCAGTGCCTTAATTTGGATGTCTTCAAAGACATTCAATGTCGACCTAAACGGTAACCAAAGCCTTGCACTTTATGTCTGACTCTTGAAGGGCAAAGCCATCGAAGTCTTTGGTTTTTAACATGATGGATTGGCCATGAAGTTGACTAAGGGGTGCCTTTTTTTTTCTTTCTTTTTTTCCCCTTTTGGTTTGAGTTTACCTTATTTCACAGATTTACAGTCTTGCTGTTTAATTCAATTAGTTGAAAGACGTGTGAATTTAATTTCTTTTTCATTAATAAAAAATAAATACATCCCAACAATTAGTTAGAATGAAACATCAGTGAACCGTGCTTTCTTTTTCCAAACAAATTGAATGGCTGCAGATCAAAGTTCATATCTATACTTTTAACATCTTGATCAATTGCTTCTGCCATTTACACCATGTCCACTATAAAACAATTAATAAATACAAATAAAAATATTGATAGAATGGTTCTGTCAGTAAATTATTGTAGATTTTAGCAATAAAAATATTTTCTTGTATATACCAAAGAAATTATAATAATAAAAAATCTTCAATAAAGTATTTTTATTTATGATCCCGTTAATAAATTAATTATCAAGAATAATAGTATAAATATCAACACCTCACATATAAGAACGCAGGTAGAGATTGATTTTAGCCCAAATCATTGAACTTGGTTCTCAACCTATTGTTGTTACCTCGAACAATGGGCTTTGTATAGAGGGTAAAATTGCTCAAGTTGTGGAGTTCTTTAATGGCATGGTGGAATGAACGAGAATATAAACCTAATCTACAATGGTAAGTACTGTAAGATTGGAGAAACCACTGTAGCTGCTAGATGGCTCAAGAAAATGGACAAGGCAGGTTGTTATTATTGAATGTGATGATCGAGCATGGGATGAATGGAGTGCTATAGGTTAACAAAAAGAACCCTAGTTTTTAATTTTATTTCTCGGAATAAAAGTGTGAAATATTCTGTATTTTTAAGAGGTTTTATAACTTTTTAAATAAGTTAAAAATCAATATTTACAGGGTAAGAAAATTAAAATCATAGAATCCTAAATTAAGGAAAAAATTAAAAAAATATATAAATTTGACTCAAACAACATCTTCACGATTTATTTTAAAGGTTTTCGTGATCTTGATTAGTTATAGAACTAATCATGTAGAATTATTTAAAAAAAGTTAAGTATTTTTAGTCAATTAAATAAAAAGTAATGATTTTTTTATATCAAGTTATATCTTCTTATGCTTAGTTTTATTTTACTAGTACATAAATAAAAATCCCTATTTAAATGTTAAAAACCTTCAAACTCTTCTAACACACTTACATCACAAAACCACTTGCTACACATGGATGCAACTCTTTGGTAAAATCCGATCTACTCGCCTACCAAATACGAGGACAAAATGTCCATACATAAAAAAAAAAAAAAAAAAAAAAAGGGAAGAAGAAGCATATCCAAGGCAATGTATCATCTAGATATTGATCTTATTATCATTATTTACAATATACAACCCGTGAAAGCTAGAACTAGTGCAACTTTTACAGAGGCCTATTGTTACTCTAGAGCTTTGTTCTTGTGTAGTTCAAAACTATAGATAATAATTAAGCACATTAGTCATTTTATTATTCCATGGACACACTTAATAAGATTCAAGGCTATATAATCGGCTTTGAACTAAGGGAAGCAATTTTCTTCTTCATAAGAAAACTTTATCAAACACATATTAACACAACCTCGTAGGACTTTTTTCCTTCATTATTAATGCTAGTTTAAGCATCAAGAGAGTCCCTAAACTCACAAAAAGAACTTGTTTTGCAAGTGTTCCAATTGTCCTAGCTCAGCTTTCTATGCCTCCTAGCTCATTGCAGACTTGGAAAGACCAATCTTTGGGAGTTTTTAGCGATCTCATCAATTAGGAATCAAGCATCTCAAGTTACAGGGGTTGTCTTTTGAACTCGGTTTCAATACTTTAGATTCTAACCCATTAATGGCTGTACAATTTCAATTCATTAACACAACGAAATTCTAGACAAACCGTTGAATATTAATTACACGCACGCAGAGAGTAAAAATTAGACCATGTTGGATGGGACATTGGTTCTCAATCCAGCTAGTAAGTTATCAGCGTATCATGGTTTTGATTATGGGAAGTGTAAATTGAAGTACTACTTTACTCACCAGGGAGGGACCTCCACTGAGCCTGGATATGAGGTTGGAATGACTTCTTGGAACATTGCAGCATCACAGAGGTTTTGTGATGATAATGTGTTAATAGTTTCTTCTGAGAAGTGGAGAACTGAGTTGGGATTGGAGTGGTCGAGGTAAAAGTATAGTTCATTTGGTATCAGATTTCATATTGTTAAAGGTCTAGTGTTAGCCTCGCTTGTAATTTGTATGTCAGATTAAGCTTCTGCATTGGACACGAGTTCACTGACATGGTTTTCACAGCATTATTAACCAGCACCATTCGAATGTCCATTGGCATTGATGGAGAATACTGATCCACTAATGCATTGATCGTAGAGTAAAGGTCCTCCCACGTTCTACATGCCTTCAACTATTTATTTTCAGAATGGTTTCACATGATTGTATGTGTTTTATATTAGAAATACTTGAGAATACATGTCTAAAATATGCCTAAAAGAGTGTTTGTAATTGTATCTTGCTTCTATGGAGGGATTTTTGTGAAACTTGAGTCTATTAGGAGCACTAACAATAAGAAGAACAATATTGTTCATTGAACAAAAGTAACATTTCTGTTTGTGATGAAAGTATGAATGTTGAAGGGTTCTGTCTTGTCGTTTTACTGTAATTTAGCTGACAAGGTTGACTGGTGTATGCAAGTGTCCAATTTGATATCAAATTGATGTGAGATTTCCGAGGGAGATTGATGCGGGCTTGTAACAAAAGTCCTAGCTCAATAACATGCTCGGACTTCGGACGCCTCAAACGATATATATATATATATATATTAACAAAAAAGGCTATAATTTCTTTTATCTTAATGTTGGATAGACTAAAATTTTTTCAAAATATTTTAAAATCTTGTTCCTTGCAAGTTTTTAGAAGACAGCTTCAACTTGGTTAAGGAACGGGAATTTCTTTATTTTTTTTTACTGTATTTGGATTTTTTTTATTTAGATTAGTATTTCAATTTAATAAAAATTTTACTAATTAGACTGTTTTTTTTTTGCATTTAAAAAAACTTTATAGGGATTTTTTTTTTCACAAAAATATTTAAATATACGAGATTTTCTGGAAAAAAAATTTGAGTATAAAACCCATTAATTAATAAAAATCTAACAGAAAAACATAAATTAAAATCTAATAATAAAACTAAAAAACTTAGGTTTGGATATGCCCAATCTCTCAACCCAAAAACTAATGGGTTGAGCTATACTCAATCGTCTTTATTTATATACCGGTGTAATTTATATTATGAATTTTCTAAAAAATTATAGAGATAGAGTCTATTTTAGAATTAAGATTTTGTAGCCATCTAAAATTAGAAAAACCTTTAAATAAAACTTGGAAGTTATCTTTAGAATTTGATATGTTCTACAATTTGTTTTTTCTACTCTTTAATTATTTTTGTAACTTTGTTGAGGACTTTCAAGTATATAAGTAGCTTACAAAAACTGCAATATTCAATATTGATTAATAAAATTTTGGATTAAGAGTTTTGTGTGATGACTCTGTTTCTTCGTACTTGTTGTCTTCTTGTTTCCTTCAACATCACATTTGATTGCTTTCTGGTGTGAAGATTTCCATTCCTTACATAAATAGTCAAGGTTATCAAACTGATTGAGGAAATCAGACAGATTGACCTCATACATGTTAGGTCGAAAGCATGTAAATTAATGTCAGATTTTGTTGCGAATACAACTTGGTGTCTATCTGCAATTTAAAAACTGATTTGGCTTTAGAACGATTTCAACATGGTAACAGAAATTATAATGGAAACAGAATGAGAGAACTAAATGATGGATTGTCAGGATCATTTTAGCCTTATACGGATCTAGATATATGAGGTGCGACTGGTTCACCTCATGCCATTTCCATTCTTGGGCCTTTCTGGAGCTAGCTACAAGTAGTCTTAGGGGTTCTCGAACTAGATGCTTGGTTTTGACACGATGTAGGTGATCATGGTACTTCTGTAAGTTGGAAACAGTCTTGTCAACGTGGAAAAGGAAGCTTAAATATTGGGGCTTTGGACAGACACTAGCTGGTAACAATTGTTTTTGTCTCTTCCTCGTGCGTCAAGATGTTGTTTCACTTAGGATTTGCATGGATCAGTAATGGAACTAGATCGCAATGACTTTTTAAGGGTTGCTACCTAGACTTAATGACACGATAGCTATGCTGCTATAGAAACTATCCAGATTTACCATGTCTGCTTTAAACCATATTTCATTTCTAATAAAAACAAAATTGCTGTTGTGATGTGAACTTGTCGAAAGAAAGTCTTAAAAGATGCAGAAGAAAGATCAGGAGTGTTGCTAAGTTTATTAATTGGGTGTTTGATATATACAATAATAAGTCTTGATATTAATTTTGTAGTAAATTTGCTCTCACGAGTCACGTATTATATTTATGAATAATTACATCAAGAGCATATATTATGGTATAAAATTCTACTCTCACTATTTTACAATAATAAGTCTCAATAATTGTAAAATACATCAAGGGCACATATCATGGTATAAAAAATTTTCATTTTCAGAATTTTATACTTTATAGTTATTTTAACCGTGACTAGACAAAATATGTGGATGAAAATAAAAAGTACTACAAGTTATTAATGTTTCAGTTTTGAATCACAAATGTTTTCTTGATATTCAAGAAAGTAAGATGTTGTTGCTCAAAGAATTTGAGGATAAATATATAGTAGTTATTGCTACTATAAATCAAGTAATCTGAATCAAAAAAATACTTGTAGATTTGTATATGAATCAACTTGAGCCTACATATATTTATGTCTACAATCATGCTATAATTTTAATTACAAATAATTATAATTTTTATAACAGGATTAAACACTTTAAATAAAATTGTATTTTTTAAAAGAAGTCTACAAGGAAGATAAAGTTATTCTGTTTTATTGTAGAACTAATAATCAGATTGATATGTCTTAACCAAAGCTATTTCAAAAGAAAAATTTGAAGCATCAAGAAGCAAACTATTTGGCATAAAGCTGATCCACAATGTAGAGTGTATATGCTTTTAATATAAAAATCTAATGCTTTTGCTTTCCAGATTAATTCATGGGATTTGTGGGGGTGATGTTAAGGCACGCTTAAATCAAATATCATATAGCCTTGATCAGGTTTAACCTATATTTGAGCCTTACAATTTAGCTTTATATATTTAAAAAATTCGATGTGATTTGTGATTCCCGAAGGTTGGAGTACTGGTGGGTTAAAAAACTTTATTTTATTAAAACAATATTGTTTGAGTTATTTTACAGAACTTGTCTTTCTTTTCTTTACGTTTTGTTCTGCACTATCTGTTTATAGTTATCAACAGAACTTGGCATCTTCTGCTCTTAATCCTGACACTCCGTGTAGCAATCAATGAGTGACATATTCGACTTGGAGATTAAAGAATTATGCATCAGCCTGGCATGTCTGAGCTCCCCAGTCCCGACATTCTATAGGAACTGTTAATTTTTTTTCGTATTACTGACAGAGACCAAAGGCAATTGCTGAAGGAACTTCTCTATGTCACTTTCCACAAACTGATTGTTCAGGCACATTTATGCCCAGCCTGCTCTCCCCCCCCCCCCCCCCCCCCCCTCTATCTCTAATATTTATGTGAAACATATTGCCTTGGATGACATTGTATATTGCTCGAGTCGTCTTCTCTGATTAGCTTTCCAGCATGATAGCTTTGCACATTAAATATGTGGGACCTTCTTTTTTAGACGTTTTAGTTGTCTAATAAGCTGCATGGTTCTGAGTTAGGGAAGTGGTTTTCAGATTGAAGCAAGCCCTTTTCACATTTGCTCGAGCTCAGCAAAATTCACCTTGTTTATACTGTGTGGTAGAGTCGTCTTGTCCATATCTTTTTGCCTCGTTTATTGACTAGCATAGAGGGTTCCGTATGGTTGGTTTTTGTAGAGTTTTAGAAGGGAGACGTTAGTAGGGTTTGCTTTGAATTAGTAGCTAGAGACTCGACAAATAGCGATGTCTTTGTCTGGAATTTCTGAACTGCTTACATCAAGGATTGATAAGCGTGACACGCATACCCTCTACTGCAGTAGGTTTGGATTCAGTCACTTGCTTCTAGGTTAGGAGACATGTACTTAGAGCAAGAGACGGTTCCATCACCGCAATATCTCTTGTCTTTACTTGTGGTTTTTATTACATGGTCAAAACTCCATTCCGTCAGCCATTAGATCTTGATTCCTGAGTAGTAATGTTACTCTAATTTTGTTATTGTAATTGATCCCTTTTTTTTCTCAAACTAATTGTTCTCCTTCATTAAGCCTCAAATTTCTGTATTATCTTCTTTGAACTTTCGTCGGTGATTTATCTAGAGTATCTACTGGATGATTGGTCTGGAAATAGAATTCATAAAATATAATTTTCATTTCTTCTTTTATGAATGATTGGTATGGTTCTGTTACCAGAAGCCTGAAAAAGCAATGATACAAGGAATGAGGACCTTTAAATTATCGGCATGCAGTACTTGTGGACTGGACCATGGATCGGATCTGGAATGTTGTGGTGTTCTTTTCATGGTAGGTCATGTAGGTTGGTTTGAGGAAAAATTATTAATACTCGATTGATTGTTTGGATTTTTTTGGATAACTAGTTTTCTTAGACAGTTTAGGATTTCCTATAAATACATGCTATATAACTATATTTTGGCATAATAAAAATAAATATTATTTATTTTTGTAGTTATAAACACACTATAAAACCATATTAAATCTTATATTACTCATATTTTTTTATATATTATAATATTCATCAATAATTACTGTAGGTTTCTTGCAACAACTAGTAATACACAAGCAGCCAAAATACATATAGCTTCAAAAAGCTTTAAAGATCTTGGTATTTTTATTTCTTCATTTCACCTCATAAGAAATACAGGAGAGAGAAATCACAGTCAAGAATAGAAAAAAATTTACCCATCTAATTCATAAAAACATTAATTTTCTTATAACCATCAGGATAGGAAGCAGGGGAATATTGAAAGGAGAAGAACATTATGATAGTCATTGTGCATTCATATGATATCCTCTTTTCTTGAAGAAAATCTTAATCTATATGGTAGGGTCAAGCTCTATGTGATGTGATAGCAGATGTTAGGAATGGAAGCTTAACAAACAACTCTTTTGTGACTAAGCACTACATCACCTCATGTAGAAAACAATCAAACAGACACTTCCCAGTAATTGCACTCCTCTAGCACTGAGAACACATTTTTCCTGTGCTGTTGATACTCGACATAAACCCTAAACAGCACGTTAAACTCTGAATAAATAAACCGCATATACAAGTTCTGGTCATGACTCGATTCGCAAATGCTTTGTCTCACAGTTCCATTGTCTTGCAATATCTTCTGCTACTCTTTGTGCATCAATGGATGAACCCAACAATCCTCTCCTGGTAAAACCAACACTGTAAAGTCCATTCTTGCCTTTCCAGTTGTCGGGGAATGGATTTCTTGGATAACCGTCCTTCTCGTTGAAGAAGTTGTCCTCCTTTTGGTGTCAAAAAAGAAAAGCACAGGGGTAAACAAGCATAGACAGAACTCTCAAACGAAAATTATCTGCCCCAAGGTATTTGAACCTTGGGAGTATCAACCTATTTGTAAATGTAATGAACTTCTTCTATACCTTGAGCCATGATGTTACATTGCTTCTATAACCTGTTGCTAAGATTACTGAATCAAAATTCTCTACATGTCCATCCACAAACTCTGCGCCGCTGGCTGTAAATCTTTGAATACCGCAAACCACCTAAAAGGTCCATGAATGTTATGAATAAAAATGTATTCGTTTAATGTAGACAAGAAGTAAGAGGGAAACTACTATTAACCTTGATTTTTCCTGATTTAATTTTAGAGAAAGCTCCAACATCCAGCACTGGGGTTTTCCCAGTAGAATTTTTTTGTTCAAGTGGTCCCATTTTGGGTCTTCGTATGCCCATTTTATGTGTGTCGCCTAGAATTAATTGTGAGCAGATGAGGAGGAACCGGTCAACTAATTTTACTGGGAACCAATTCAACAACCACATTGAAAGAGAAAAGGTTGATCTGCCAAGGACCTCCCTAGGCAAGATGTGTAACTGCAAGAATTTAGAACTACATGAATAATTCACAGTAAAAAAAGAAAAGAAACTGACAAGTCAAAAAACATTAAACAGGTGAAATTTCAACAAGCTACCGCATTCTGACAATGCTAAAATAAAGACATTTTACTTGTCTATATGTCAAAATAAGGCATCATTGGATATGTAATAATCAATGTAACAGTTTGTAATGTACTGTCGGAACATGAAATTGATTTTCTCGATTTTTTTAGGTAAAACCGATCGAAGATTTTGAGCAAGAAGCAAATCATATGTGAATCATGGGGTCTATATATTGTATAGTTGGGAGTTCATCAAGTTCAGAGCAAATATAGATCATATGTGTCTATAGATTAGATCCATACATGTTTCAGTAGAAGTTGAAAGAGAAGAACATATAGGTACACATTTGGAACAAGAGAGCCTGGATCAGAACATGTTACCTTATCTCTCACTGCCAGAGAAACTTGAGCATCATTATTACATAGATCTAAGCTAATCTCCATGCCTGAGTTTCCACAGCCTACAACCAAAACCTTTTGTCCTTTAAAATCAGCTCCGTCCTTGTATCTGCTGGTGTGGATTAAACTTCCTTTAAAATCTGAGATTCCTTCAATATTAGGTAACACTGGTTCTGCATTCTCTCCAGTTGCTACGATAAACCACCGGCACAGAAACTCAGACTCGTTGGATTGGACCCTCCAGAACCCCATTCTTGCATCATATATAGCTGATTGAACCTCCTGTCTAAACATGGGTTCAATTGCGAAATGCTGAGCATAAGCCTCCAAGTAACTTATGAACTGTTGTTTAGTGGGGTATGCTGGGACTTCAGGAGGGAATGGCATGTGAGGAAGTTTGCAGATTTCCTTTGGGAGGTGAAGCTGTAGACGATTGTATGTCTTCAGTGTCCACAGAGAACCTATACATCTCTCTTTCTCTAGTATCAAAAAGGGAACACCTCTTTCTTTAAGGCATGCTGCAACAGCTAGCCCTGAGGGTCCAGCGCCAATGATCACTGGTCCAGGGATCCAAACAGGCTTCTCTGAGCTCATAGCTTTATGAAATATCCCATTGCCTTTATCTTCTTGGATAGCAGTTGTCTGCATTGCCATTTGTTTCCCAGGATGGTTTTAACTTTGTATTGATCAAGTCTATCTCTAGCTAGATTCCAGTGATGGAGAACGACAGAATGGAATAGGATAGCTACCCTATGGCAAGTATAATATAAAGAGAGATGATACTTATATATTCTTGTAGTGGAACTAACTACAAGAAGAAATGTTGACAAGAAACACGGCCTTTTTGAGGAATTATGTAGAAGGGTGGGGCTTTATGTGGAAAATGACACTTGTTTTCGAATGTTATTAGGAAAAATAAGCTTATATCGTTGAGAGAAACAGTGTTTTATGGTGAATATGAAGTTTCGTGACCAAAACAGACTGTAGCTGGCGTGTGTAGGTATTTCCTGCCTCTCTTTGGAGGAAGAAATTCATTCATAAAAGTTTTGAATGCAAATCAATGCATTCATTTTATGTTATGGATGGATATGAAGTCCATTGGGGTACTTATATTATTTGATAACTAGGTGCGAGGAAGAAGACAGAATACCGGCCTCGCCGACAGCATATAGAGCTTTCAAATTGCACAATCCAGGAAAAAGCAAATCACTAGTGAAGAAATTGAATTTATTCAAAATATCTTTGTTCCAATTAGCTACGGTACTAAAATTAGGTGATGGTTGGAGTTATCATTGAATATTTCCGTATCCATGTTGATGCCCTTGTTTAATCCTATGAAGTTCCTCCAACGTGTAGAAATCTCCCTTGATAGTGGACAGAACATTATCTGTTGCACCACCAACATTCTTGTTAAGTCTATTCTCACACCATGGTAATTGTATAATGATAATCTTTTACCATATTTGTTAAGAGTTATCAAGTATTAGACTCGAAAGCAACATTTTCCTGTCACTATCATCTTCAAGAGAAAAGTCATGGTAAGCTTTCTGTATATATTCCTCTCTGCACTCTATAGGATGCTCCCCGTCTAGAGAGGTATCTGCCACATATGTAAATGTAGACATATGCAAGCATATACACCACTTGTATATCATAAACCTTTAGTTTTGGCATGTTGTTTTATACATCTCATCAGTGGTGGGGATGAAAGCTAGTGTTTGGCAAGCTCCACTAGGATTTGGCTTTTTATGTGGTACGCAGGACGAAAGAGAAAGAAGAGAAGAAATAGTTACCTCTACAAAGGACTAGTTAGCTCTACAAAGTTCAGCTTCAATAGACACATGCAACCAACAAAAGATGACAGGGCTTCGATGGTGAGTTCAAGCTGTGTGGGAAAAAAGGAAGTGTTTTGCAGCCTAAGTTACGTGTATGATTGTAGAAGGCCTAGAGATTGGTGTTTCTCAAATCACCACGAATTAGCCTAATGTTTAGATTTTTCGAAGTGTTGTTCATTTAAACATTTGTATACAAAGAAAATAATAGGGTCAGCCCTAATGGATTTGCAGATCTCAGAGCAGGATATAGGTTCTGGTATTTTTCTCTTGCAGCGTTTCAAGTCCACTTGGACAGTAACTTGCTGAGCTCTAACAAGTTTTCCATCAGACTTGTGGTTAAGCAGTACGTCCTTCTCATTTTTGACAAGAAAACAAAAGATGGTGAACTTTGTGCTTAAGATAGTCATTGCGGCCTCTTCTGTAGTATTGCCAATTGATTTCATGTTTTTTGGCAGTTTCAAATACTTGCAATCTGATGAAATATCTTTCACAAAATCATACGTTTACTATGAAACTTTCGTTATAGGAGGATATATTTGATACTTAAAAGTCTTCTGACCTTGAACCATTTCTGGGATAAAGGGATAAAACCTGACTGAATACGCGTACCTAAGATTTATACCTGAGAGGAAACTGAGAAAAGATATTGATTTCTATATATTGAAATATTAATTTGGTTCTGGATTGTGAAGTGGAATATGGTTCCATCCCATCTTTGCAGTCAGAGATGCAACCACGCCTAAAATTACCGTTGCAGACATTAGATGACCAAACAAGCCAAACGTCACTGAAGCAAGAATTCATGAACGAACATGTATCCTTTGGTTCCAGTAAATTTGGGGAAGAGACGAGAACAATAAAGAACACATCTCACTTGCTTATCTTAGGCACCAACGATAACCTACAGAATTTGTGGACAGTACAGGATCTTCTTCAAGTACTCTGATCACAATAGTTTTCCCCTCAAGTCTCAACAATGCTGAACTGTCCTGATTTGGGTACCCTATTGGCAATTTTAGTGATGCCAAACTTGTTCCAAATAATGGAAATTGTTGCGTCAATCCTCATGTAGAAAAGCAAATGCATCTTCTTTTTCGTACCTTTTCGTTTGTTTTCTAGTTCCAGTTGCATGTATTAAGATTCAGCAGATTAGGCATAAGATCTGTTAACAAAAGCTGTAAATTAGCAAATACCATATTTAGAATATTTAAGCTGTATTAATTCCTAAACAATAGCCTATAATATCTCACACACTAAATGCTAAGATATGATTTTCTTGTATATATTCTACAAAGTTTCAATGAAGAATTAAGCTTTTGAGCCTCAATTTGACATGATATCAGAGCAGAAGATCCTGTTGTAAACCCTATATTTTTTTTTCTCTTCTCCTATACAATGGAGATTACAGACCCGATATCATCAATTCTTCCCCAAAGTCCCCAGATTCCACTACTTCCACCCCAAAATTCACCTCAAACTGAACACCTAGCTGCTCAGATAGGTATCAAATTGAATGGTACCAATTATGCTATATGGTCTCAAATCATGGAGATGTATATTTCCAGGATAGATAAATTGGGGTATATCAATGGGGATTTATCCCAACCCACACCCACAGACCCAACGTTCAGACAATGGAGAACCGAAAACGCCATTATCAAAGGTTGGTTAATCAATTCCATGGAACCCCATTTGATTGGCCACTTCATCAGATTCCCTACCGCCCAATTAGTGTGGGAATCCATTGCTACTACCTATTTTGATGGGTCTGACACTTCTCAAATCTATGAATTGAAGAAGAAAATCACCCAATTGACTCAACATGGAGGAACCCTAGAAAACTACTATAACAATCTCCAAGGACTGTGGAGAGAGATCGATTTTCGGAGACCCAACCCAATGAAATGTGCACAAGACATAGCACAATTCAACCAAATACAACAAGAAGACAGGGTCTATACTTTTTTAGACGGGTTGGATGATCGGCTGGACAATGTGAGAGCCGACGTCCTCCAGTTACCGTCACTACCCACGGTGGAGCAAGCATATGCTCTTGTCCGGAAGGAAGACTCCAAGCAGTCTATGATGCTTGGCCACGCTGGAATGGGTCTCATCGCACGACGAGGAGGAGGGCGCCGGGATGAAGGCAGCAACGGACGAAGACAAGCTGAATGTTTTGGGGAAGGGCTGACGGGAGATGATGGGCTGAATAGAAGTGGGCCGGGGGCTGAGAATGCATATGGGCTGGTAATAGGACCGGGCCAATATAAGGAGAATAGAGATGGGCTGCAGCTGGACCAATCTGGTCCAAGTAAAAAAATTCTTCCACGGGATTACAGTCAATCCAAGACCTAAATCGGATGCACTCACTGTAATAATTCTAAGCATACTCGTGATACATGCTTTAAATTACATGGATATCCGGATTGGTGGGAGAATTTTAAAACAAAAAAACAGAATGACAGAAGTAACAAAATAGGTCGAGCAGCCTTGGTGAACACTGAACCTACACTTACTCAACCAATGGTAGATTCTCCGAACCTTCTATTTGAGGGACCCTCTACTCTCAGTGATTCAGGTAACTGTGCTATAGCTCTTCTAAGTACAGATCACAATGATTGCAATGATTGGATCATTGACTACGGCGCTACTGATCATATGACTTATGAAGAGACAGACCTAATTATCACTTCCATACCTAAACGTTCCTGTATTGCTAATGCTAATGGGGTGACATATCAGTTACTGGAGCAAGGACTGTTGATATCTCTCCATCTATTTCGTTATCCAACACATTACTTGTCCCATCATTGTCCAATAAACTACTGTCAATTGGACAAGTCACTGAGTTAAATTGTTGTGTACTAATGTATCCAACTTTTTGTATTTTTCAGGATATTCTCACCAATGAGATAATTGGTTGTGGTACTAAAAGAGGGGGGCTCTACTATGTTGAGGATATGAGCATCGGTAAAGCGAACAGTATGTAAGGAGTGTCAGATACCCGACAACAACAGATTTGGCTATGGCATGTTCGGTTAGGGCATCCGTCATTCAGTTATCTAAAGTATTTATTTCCGAATTTATTTCAAGATGTGGATTATTTGGATTTTAAGTGTGCTACATGCATTTTTGCTAAACACCATCGTGTTCCATATCCCCTTAGTTCTCCTCGGAGTACTACACCATTTGCTATTATACATTCTGATGTTTGGGGACCCTCACCAATTTCTACCCCATATGGGATTCGTTGGTTTGTCACGTTCATTGATGATTGTACTCACATGACTTGGCTTTATTTGCTGAAAAATAAAAATGAGGTATTCAATATATTTAAGGTGTTTCATGTCATGGTTCAAACTCAATTTGCATGTAAGATTCAAATTCTCCGCACAGATAATGGTAGGGAATATGATAATCATCTCTTCCACCAGTACTTGCAATTACATGGCCTACTTCATGAAACCTCTTGTGTCCAAACACCTCAACAAAATGGCATTGCCGAACGAAAAAATCGGCACATTCTAGAAACTGCTCGGGCACTTCTTATTGGTGCAAATATGCCACGTTACCTTTGGAATAAAGTTGTTGTTACTGTAGTATATCTTATGAACAGAATGCCTTCAAGAGTACTAAACTTCCGAACACCACTACAAGCTTTGTCCACATACCGACCCCTTCCATCTATATTGATGCTCGCCCCACGGGTATTTGGAAGTGTTGCATTTGTCCATATTCATAAAAATCTTTTGCTGATTTTTATACTTTATACTTCCGAACAATTATCTCTCACTCGGCGCATGTATATTACCATAGATGTCACTTTTTTAGAGTCGGAGTACTATTTTTCCAAACAATTATCCACTTCTCCCTCTCAGGGGGAGCCATCTTTAGAAAGTGAGAAATGGATAAATCTGGAATTTGAAACGACAAAAGCATCTGTGGAGCCACCAGTTCAGTCAGCGGAGCCGCCAGTTCAGTCAACAATACATACTCAAGACCCTCCCTCTTTGACAGTACCTGAAGACCAAACTCCTTCAGAGAATATATCTGAGGTAATACAACCAATCCTATCTTCTAATGAAATAAATACTTCTGTTGGATATAAACTCCCTTTCAGGCACAATCGAGGGAAACCTCCAAAACGGTACTCCCCAGAGTATGCGGCAGAAAATCAAAGATACCCTATTGCTAATCATGTTTCATCCCACAAGTTATCACAACCTTTGCAAGCTTTTGCCCACCAACTCTCTTCAAAAAATATTCCTGGAGATATACGGGAAGCACTATCCTCACCAGAATGGTCTCAAGCGATAATGACAGAAATGGAGGCATTAAACAAAAATCACACATGGAGTTTGGTTCCTTTGCCGAAAGGAAAATGAACTGTGGGATGCAGATGGGTGTTCTCTATTAAACATAAAGCAGATGGAACTATTGAAAGATACAAGGCACGATTGATGGCGAAAGGATTTACCCAAACATATGGTATAGACTACCAAGAGACTTTCTCTCCAGTAGCCAAATTGACCACGGTTCGAGTTCTATTATCCCTAGCAGTTAATCAAGATTGGCCGCTACACCAACTTGATGTGAAGAATGCATTTCTTCATGGAGATCTCGAGGAAGAAGTTTACATGTACATTCCACCCGGATACAACACTAACTCTGCAGAAAAGACAGTGTGCAAGCTACAAAAGGCATTATATGGACTAAAACAGTCACCAAGAGCATGGTTTGGGCGATTTACTTCAGCAATGAAGAAATATGGATTCAAACAGTGCAACTCGGATCATACCTTATTCCTGAAACATAGACAAGGGTATGTAATTGCACTAATAATTTATGTGGATGATATGATAATTACAGGAGATGATACAGAAGAGATTTCTCGGCTCCAGAAGAATTTGGCATCTGAATTTGAAATGAAGGATCTTGGGGGGCTGAAATATTTTCTGGGAATTGAGGTGGCAAGGTCAACAAGAAACATTTTCCTTTCACAAAGGAAATACGTATTAGACCTGCTATCAGAAACTGGTATGTTAGATTGTAAACCAGTTGACACTCCAATAGTGCAGAATCATGGCTTAAAAGACTGTGCAGATCAAACACCTACCAACAAGGAGAGATATCAATGATTAGTTAGGAAACTAATATATTTGTCCCATACACAACCAGATATAACTTACGCAGTAAGTATGGTAAGTCAGTTTATGCATAATCCGAGTGAAGATCATATGAATGCAGTAATCTGAATCCTTAGATATCTGAAATCATCTCCAGGAAAAGGCCTTATGTTGTCAAAAAATCAACATCTGAACATTGAAGGGTATACGGATGCTGATTGGGCAGGAAACATTACTGACAGACGATCTACTTCGGGCTACTTTACATTTGTTGGAGGAAATCTGGTTTCATGGAGAAGCAAAAAACAGAAGGTGGTAGCATTATCCAGTGCAGAGGCTGAATTTCGGGGCATGACCAAAGGAATATGTGAAATGCTATGGCTAAGAGAATTGCTCATTGAAGTTGGCTATCCTCCAATTGACGCAATAAGACTCTTCTGTGACAACAAAGCGGTTATAGCACTAGCACACAACCCAGTATAATATGATCGAACAAAACATGTGGAAGTAGATCGTCACTTCATCAAGGAAAAACTAGAGGCCAAAATAATTCAGATTCCATTTGTGAAGACCGAAGACCAACTAGCAGATATTTTCACAAAGGCAATGTCAAGCAGGACATTCCACAATTCACTTGACAAGTTGGGAGTTAATGATATCTACTCACCAACTTGAGGGGGAGTGTTAACAAAAGCTGTAAATTAGCAAATACTATATTTAGAATATTTAAGTTGTATTAATTCCTAAACAATAGCCTATAATATCTCACACACTAAATGCTGAGATATGATTTTCTTGTATATATTCTACAAAGTTTCAATGAAGAATTAAGCTTTTGAGACTCAATTTGACAAGATCTTCTATTTTATTTGAAGTTTTAAGCAAGACGGTTGATTCCTAGCTGATTCCTAACTAGTAAGCTAACTGGCAGATATGAATGCAGACAAAGCAAGGAAATAGAACGAAAACGAAAGGAATGGATTTCGCTAATGAGATCACGTCAGCATTAGTAGAAGATGAGCAAAGGGCTTCGATCCAGATTTCATTCCTTGTGAGATAAGCAATGATGCAAATACTTGCAAGTAATGCCAACTCGTCTCCGAACTAATTTCAAAGTGTTATTTAAATTATTATTTTATTTTTTTATTTAAAAAATATCCAAATAATATTAGCATTAAAAATTTTAAAATATATTAAAAAAACATCATTTTAATATATTTTTAAATAAAAAATATTTTTAAAACCATAATTAATTCATTACCAATCATGACTATCTCTTTAGTTAAATTACCAAAACATAACTAAGCAAACCGTAGGTCTTAATGATCATCAATGACCTCATTTTACAGAGATTTGTGGCCAGCCGAACCTGTTACCTAACCAGAAACTTTACAAGCTGAGATTCGATTACTTGAAATGAATGCAAGGGGAAATGTGCAGTCCATAAGCAAAAATGAAGGCTACAACATTGTAAAGGGCAGTTTATATTACCAACTCTATGGTACTAATTAGGAAAACGTACTACAATCAGAAACAAAATGATACAAGCAACATTCAACATAGTAGCTGATGTTATGAATAGTCGCAACTGCTCTACTCTAGTCTCAACTTGAGGGTGGTGGTGGTGGTGGTAGCGCATTGGGTGGTGGCGGTGGTTGCATCAACATTTGTGGCATATGGGGCCTTCCAGCAAATTGCTGTGGTGGTGGTGGTGGCTGTCGCCAAACTTGTTGTTGGGCTCCCATGGCCATGGGCTGTGGGGGAGGCCTTGGGAACATGGGAGCTCCTTGCATAGGAGGTTGTTGCATGTTTGGAGGGGGTGGCCTGAATTGAACAGGCGGTGCAGGCATGACGGGAGGTGGCATTGGTTGACCTTGTTGAGGTGGCTGGCCATGCCAAGCTGATTGACCACCAACCTGCATCGGTGCAAATGCTGCATTTGGTGGGGGCGGAGGGCGCAGTGCTGGAATTGGTCCTGGAGCTACAACACCATTTGCAAAGGGACGTGGAGGCACAGGTGCGACCATAGCACCATTGGCCTGAGAGGCAAGTGTTGGAGGTCCACTGGCAAACAGAGTGTGGGGCCTGCTCTTTTGGGTAGTTGGATTGCTTGCAGCCAAAACTCTCTCTGGATCAATAACAGTAACAATTAAATCACTTCTATTAATAATAGAAAGACTCAACCATAAGCTTCTCTGTTCGAGACACCATTAATGGAAACTTTCCTATTTCATTTTAAAATAAAAAGACTAGCACTCAACTAGTTAATTTCAAGAGGACCCTCATAAGCTCTCATAAAATGAGGCAACGGAAGAAACTGTAAAGAATATTTAAAGCAACATTTCAATGACAAAAGGCCTCACCTGCTGGAGTACCATGGCGCTCCCCTTTAGTGTCTTTCTTGTATGCATATGAGACTGTTATCTGACGGTTGCAAAGATACTGACCATTCATTGCCTGTTAAAGTCCAAAATACTATTAACCAGTCAGCTCTGTTTAATCAATATAAGCAGAGTTAATTCCAACTGAGTTGCCTCCTCATCCAGCAATTACCAAACAAAGTAACATTTCATACAATTGTCTACAATTTTGCATCCTTTGGCTAAAAAGTATAATTACTTGCAAGAGTCCAAAATGACCTAAAACACAACCAACAATTTGTGCAAATCTCTAGCTACTGAAAATGATTGTTTCTCAAGCGTTTGTTAAACATAAATGCGTGGAGTTACCTCAATAGCTGCATCAGAAGCTTCAAATGAATCATAACTGATGAAACCAAAACCTCGGGAATTTCCAGTCTCTGGATCTCTCATTATCTGAAAATACAAATTCCAAACATCAGTATACAATAGCAAAAAAAGTATAACAGTTCACAAATAGGTAATAATTAGAAAATAAAAATTTTCAGCATCTCAATGATGACTGAGAAACATCTAGAAAAGAATGCTAGATATTCCGAGTCAAATCCAGAAAAGAGATCAATGCACTAGAATGTTAGAACATGTGACTTTTGCTGCTTGTAAGATCAGTATGAAGAAAAATGATCTCCAACCATGGATTTACTCTGAATATTCCTGGTACCAAAATTAATACTGCTAAGCAATCCCAGATGTCCATTAAACCACATGCATTCTAATATGTGCATCCCAGTTGTGAAAAATTATATATAAAGACAAATTTAAAATAGTTCAACACTTTCCAGGATTGACAGGCAAAAGTTTGTGCCTAAAAAATTAAAATAGGTAAGTTGTCCTAGATCCCATTAAAACACAATGGTACATTCTACCACATGCAATCCAGTTGTGAAAAATGACATATAAAAAAACACTTGTAAAAAAGATCTACTCTTCCTATGATTAACAGGCAAAAACTTTATGCCTAAAATATACTGAGATGCATATTGTGCAATTTTAAGAATCATAAAGCTCATTCTCATACTTGTCTTGTTCCCCTGCATGCATTTGTATAACATGGAATAGTCAGCCTATTACAACAATTTTTGTTCCCAGATTTCTTCTCTTGCTTAATACAAATCAGACTGATTGCTGCTCCTTATTTATCTAACGTAAGATAATTCCAATGCATCATAATAACAGACTTTCATTTGGCTAATTACAATGACTACTCAGGTAACAGTCTGTAATCAGTAAGCCTAGCAAACACCAGGGTCACAAGCAATGACTACATTGATCAGCAACATCAACCATGCTCTACTGATGATCAAAAGCTCCTCCTTAAAGCTCAGGACCATTCTATTCTTTAGGGCTGGCCTACCAAGATCTAAGTACACTACTAAATTATATAAAAGTTTCAATGGCACAAAAGAAGCCACTATAAACTAAGAGTCCTATTATAGTATTAGAATTAGAATAGAAAGTTTCTGGACAAGTTTTGCAGAGTGTCGGGCTTTGCACTGCATCCACCATGCAAAATCTTATTTATTGAAAGAATAGAATTAGGTTTGATTTAAAGAAAACGATACCATCTATTTTGTTGGGGTTTTCTGTTCTTTGATAGCATCCTAAACTCCTCCGTATTTGCATCTCATTAGCAAATTCTAGACTTAAATATTCACATACAAGTTCAACAACATTGACTGTTTGACCACTACAAACTTCATGAAAACACATAGATGTGAGCAATCAACTTTTAAAAAAAAAAGCATGGATGAAATAACAAGGTGCTTAACTCCTACAAGCTGCTAAATCACAATTTCATTTATGTTTATACTCTCCTCATTTTCAACTTTCAAGACTCGTCGATGGCAAAACTAAAGAAGCACACATAACTAATAATTACCTTAGGATTTGTAACAATTACTCCAAATGCACTGAAAGTATCATGCAGAAGTTTCTCATCAACATCCTGCAAAAAAAAAAGAGGATTTTAGCAGCAAATCAAAAGGAGCAAAACACTTCATATTCACATAAGTATACTTTGAAAGATTTAGACAACTCACAGGGTCAAGATTTCCAATAAAGAGATTCGCTCCCACATCCAGGCTCTTTTTATCTTGTGACGCCTAAAACCAAACATGTAATAAATCATCTTAAAACTACATAAAAACATGTTTATTAACAAAACAACACATGAAAACAATAAACTCCCTTACCTTATTTACGCGAATTGGCTTACCATAAAGCTTAATCATATTCAAAACCTTAATTGCCTGCATAGTCAAATCTCAAAACCTAAAAAATAAATCCCAATAATTTTCTAGTAAAAAACCGAGTAACTGTAAAATGAAATTCAAAGCCCGCTTACATAATCAGCATCTTCTTCACTCCGAAACTCTACGAATCCATATCCTTGGTGAAGATTTGTTACTCTATCCTTAGGAACATAAACATTAACTGAAAAAAAAAGAGGAAAATGTTAGAAATTAAACTCTAATTTCGTAAAGTAAGATTAAAAAAGGCTATCACTCACCAACAGGACCGGCTTGAACAAATAATTCCCAAAGTAATTCCTCGGAAACTTGAGGATCGAGATTTCCAACGTAAGCAGTGGCATCTTGATTTCTCTCGGCTGAGTGTTGGCCAAGTAAGTTAGCTCCAACACCCGGTGCTATTCGAGTCGTCATACTTTAGTTTTCCTCTCTAAAACCCTAACCCCCCTTCTGTTTATGAATCTGGAAATTTGAACCTAGACAGGTGGACTAACAATTGGGCTTTAATTAAATTTTACAATTGGATCATGGAGACCCAACTCTTTTTAAGACAAGAGTTGAGGCCCAAATTGATTTTTTATTTATGATTTTTATATATTATTATTATCAACTTATTTTTTAATTTTTGATTGAGGATGGAGAGAAAGGTGTTTGATAGGTGTTTTGGGACAAAAATGGATTGAAAACAAGATTTTAGATTAAAAAAAACTAAATTTTTGATTTTCCGGCCACCATAATAGTTGAAATTTGAGCGAATCAGATGACATGTCATCTGGTTTTTTTCAAATAGCTAGTTATATCTAGTGTATGTTTATGCAACAAATGAAATTTCTTGCTTTTTTAAGTTCAGCCCTTTATTTTTTTTTATTCCTCCTTCTGTTTTTAATTTATTCCTTGAATATTTTTAATAATTATTCGAGTTGTATTTTAACTGATCAAGTCAACTAGATCACGTCGAGAAAACTTCCATGCGATTTAATTTTAAACCTAGTTAAGCAAGGGGGCGGGTTGAGAGGGCTTTTTCTATCAATTCATCTTTTTTTCTCAAATTCATTCTAAGACTTTTTTTATCAACTGAGCATGTTGTCTCAGAATCAGTAAGTCA
The DNA here is from genome assembly GCF_951802175.1 of Populus nigra. Lineage (NCBI taxonomy): Eukaryota > Viridiplantae > Streptophyta > Magnoliopsida > Malpighiales > Salicaceae > Populus > Populus nigra. The sequence goes on along the minus strand of NC_084865.1, from coordinate 12,999,045 downwards.
ACAAAGTCACGCCAAAGTAACTTCTAAATGGTTTTATTTAAAACTTGAGTTGGACAAAAAATTGGATAAGAAATTTTAAAGTTGACCTACTTGGTTGGATTTAATAAAAACATCAAATAGTTCTCTATAATATGAATATTTTTTGTCAATTTAAAAAATAAACAATTGATCTTGCCAGCAACATAACATGGACTATAAAATAATAATATGTAATTCTCGTACATACTTCTACCATATTATTCTATGCAAAGTCTTATATAATTATGTTTTTCATTCTAAGAATACCATTTATCTATGTCAGAATATAATAATTATTTTTTGAAAAATAAATTAAAATATTAATTTTAAAAAAATTTCATTGGTCAAGTAATTCTAAGATTTTTTATTTTTAAAGATATTTTGAACAATTTTGAGAAATTTAATTATTATATTCTTATATAACTTTTTAAAAAAACTAAAATGAAAAATTTTAAATATATTGGATAATTAAATATAATACAAGGATATATATATATATATATATATATATATATATATATATATATATTAAAACTATAAAAATATATTAGAAACTTATTCAATTATATAAGAATAAATTAAACCTTGTTTTACATACACATAGCATCATTAGGGTTAGCACAATATGATTTTCCTTTTTTCTTATATAGCTTAAAGATAATTATTTTTCATATGGTATATTTTATCAATTGATAAAATTAAAAGTAAATTTTTGTGTATGTGTGTGTGTGTGTGTATATACAATGTATGGTTGTTATATTGTAACAACATATATAAATTACTGTGAATTGCTATAATAAAATTATTATTTTGCTCTTCAATGACAAAAACGATGGCCTTGCTCGTGGGTGTGTTTTTGTCTTTTTCACTATCCAATTGGGTATTGAAAGATTCTTTGGGAATATCTAAGTTTTTTTTAATATTTTGCATAGTAAAAATAATTTTTTACCCTAGAAATCAATAAATTTTAGAGTTGTTGACTAATAACTTTTTTTACTCTTCAAAAATTAGTAAATAATAAAAATATTTATTTACCCTCATAATAAAAAAAAAATAATGAGCTATTAGACAAGAGTTTTTTTGGTTTCTCCGTTCTTCATGTACTGTTCAAATATGTATTTGACCTTAGAAAGGACAAAACAAATAAGGTTTACATTCAAGGATATTTTGTACTTTCACACAGTTTTTTTAAGTAATTACTTGGGTCATTAGGAGGTGTTTTGATATTTTTATTTTGATTTCTTTACTTTTTAATCAAAAAAGTGATTGGCACATGCAATGAGTATGTGGCAGCAAACGTTCAACACCATCTGATGATCAAACCTGACCTTCCACTGTCTTTTTGGACGCGCTACCGTGTTCTCTTTCACATGGTGTGATGCGTGACGATATATGGTGGTCGGATTGTCGTCGATGATCATTCCTTGCTTTTTTCTTTTCTCTCTCCTACTAGATAAAGTGTATGATTTTTCACTTTGTTTTTTGTTTTTCAATTTCAGTTCTTATTCTTTTGATTTTATTAATTTTGTTCTTATTCCTTTTAAAGATTTTTTTTTTCTAATTTGGTCCTTTAATTATAAGTTTTTGTGTGTTTTTTTTTATTTTGATCTTTATTCTTTTTATTTTAATTTTTTTATGTGTGGGTTTATCTTTTATTGATTCAAATAAATAAGTTTAGTAAACATAATTGGATAAATATCTCATTTTATGTGATTAAATAACTTAATTTATATTTAACTCACAAATTTATTTATTTTTTTGTTATTGTTAATGATTGTTTTTCGTTTATATATATAAATACTTGTGGATTTATTTAATTAAATATTTGCATAAAATTTTTAATTTATATTTTGATATTTTTATGTAAAAATACGTAAGAAATAGCATGCGTATCCAATATTTTTTATATAAAAAAATTTACGAGCACATATTACAGAGCTGGTATACGTGAATAATGAACGTGATGTACCTTGCAAAAGAATTGAAGAAAAATCTGCTTTCAATTTTCTGTAGTGGAGATCACATGAAAAACACGCAAATACACGATCTTGTTAACTGTAATTAATAGAAGAATCCAATTGAGACAAAATTCTATGATAAATACAATCGATACGAAAAATACCTGGGATGTACAATTGAGACTGTCACGATAGTTGGCGGGTAAATTTAAAGTTTGCTCCTATTTAAATTCATTTTTTTTTCCATGACTAAAACAAGAGGAATTTATTTAAAGACAACGGAGTTCAATTTAATTTCTTTTCTTTTCCTCTTATTTTCCATCTCATAATTTCCGCTTTTATGCAACCTGTGTTTCGGAAGAAAAAGCACCGAAAATAATGCTTTTGAATGCAAAATATAGAGCACCGCATAGCTAAACAAAGCCTTGGGTTATTTTTGGCGATGGATCGCAAAAGGTAATTACACTACCTTAATGTAAATGTTTCATTTCAAGAACGTTTGATATTTCAAGAATGTTTGAGATTTGAGATCACAACATGCTTAGGCTATAGCCAACACATTCAAGGACCTCGGGCACTATATGGATGGCGGAAAAACTTAAAGGGCGGAAAATTGCAACTACTAAACATGATGGATTAAGCATCAACAAGTTTTATTGCAGTGGAAAAAGCAAAGCTTTAACCTCGTTGAAGACAACTGAAAGCAAATGTTAAAACATGGACTAGCATTCTACAAATTACATGGCATCCAAGAGGAAATGTAGCTCATGAGCTAGTCGAAGCTTTTATGAAACAATAATGGAGCTCAAAATTTTATTGCAACTGCCAAAGCAGCTTCCCTGGCTAATTGTATTGTAAAGATTGAAAAGGGAATCAAGCTAGAAAAGTTACAAGCTGTTGCAATGTGAGAAATTTGATTCGCTTGTAGCTGAATTTATCACCCAAAACAACACAGAACACGCCTCCGATTAATCTTTAAGCTGTAGCCTCTTTAACTTCCTTGTCCTCCTCAGTAGAATGCAAACCAAGATTTTCCTCAACTTTCTTCCACGCATTCAATAAATTAAGAGGGAACTTTTTCTTCATTGTACGAATCAATCCTTTTGCTTCCTTGATCTTCTTCTTCTCCACCAACCCCTTCACCAAATATTTCAATGTATTAAAATCTGGAATTCTATGCACCTTCACACTATCCTTAAATATCTCATACCCTTTCTCGTATTCGCCATTCTTACACAAGTTAAAAACCAGAGTTCTAAATGTTGCCGCATTCGCTTTACACCCATGTACCCTAAACTCCTCATAAACCTTCTTCGCTTCCTCCATCATCCCACTCGTACAATAACTAGTCATCAAATAATTATAACTAATTGTATCCGGTTTCAACCCATAATTCTCCATCTCCTCAATCAACTCCTTCACTCTCTCCGGCCCGACTCACAGCATTGCTAATCTTCACATTGTACACCACAGCATCCAACTCGCACCCTCTTTCCACCATCCCATCCAAAAACCTCTCCGCCTCATCTTTCTTTCCCTTTGAATACAAACAATTCAAAACTGGTGTACAAACAATCGCCGTAACTTCCACTCCTTTCTTTTCCATTTCCCCCAGTACCTCAATCGCCTTCTCCGGTTTCCCATCCTCGCAATAAGCCTTGACTAACATCCCATACGAAACCGTATCAGGCAAAACCCTATATTTCTCACTAATTTCACTAAACAGCACAGGAACTTTCTTGTAAAGTTTGGATTGAATGCAAGCAGATAACAAAGCATTAAAAGAAATACAAGACCGAGGGGTACCCAATTGATCCATTTCTTGATAAGTTTTTAGTGCCTGATCAAACATCCCGGCAACACCGTAAGATCTGATTAGTGAAGAAAGAAAGGGTTCTTGTTTGATTTTGGGGTCGGATTTTTGGGATTCCATCAAGGACTCGATGTCATCGAAACGGTGGGATTTGGCGAGGCGGCGGACGGTGAGGTCTTGAGCATAGCGAGAGACGACAGGTGGGGAGGAGTCATTACTGGAAGCGGAGGAGAAGATGGCTAGTGCTTTGTCTGGGTCATGTTCAGTGCGGAGTCTTGATTTGGCTTTGGTGATGGAGATTTTCTGGGTGGTGGTGGAGAGGTGGCGGAGGTGGCGCAGGGTGGAGGGCATTTTGAAAGTTGAAGGATAGGAAATGAAGGGGCAGTGCGTGCTAGTGGAGCGTGTATAGGTGGTTTTTAGGGTTTAGGGGAGGTTGAAGTGACGGACTAAACGGAGAAATGGTTTAAACGGAACTTTCATTTCTTTTTGCTTAAAATTTTTTTTAAAAAAAAACAATCGCATTATCCTTCCCAATTATCTGTTTGCTGGAGGAAATACCGTACATGGCTGTACCTCTGAAATGTTTGATAACGTTTGAAAAAACAAAATAAGAATTCATGTTTTATACTATTTAAAATCTTAGAAATAAGTCGAAACAGATTGAAGTATTGGAAAATAAATAATATCATTTATTTATTTAAATATATGTTAATTTAATAATGTTATATATGGTGAATATTTATTTAATTAAGTAATAAAGTGTTATATACAACTTGATATAATGTATATATATTAGAAAATAAATATCTTTAAATATATAAAAAATATTTTATATATTATAATATTAACCCCAAAACAAAATGCTGGAATGAGCTTGTTGTCCTGAAAATCCGGATGACTACCAGAACTCTATTTCATATGTCATTTTTAAAAAGAAAATCAAAGTGTATTACCAGTATAAGAACTAAATTAAATAATCATAATAAAAAAATTATATTATAGGTCAAGAATTAATTTAAATTAAACCCTAAAATATGACAAAGCTAGAAGAAAATAATAAAATTATCTACTCTAGACACAATTTGATTGGCATAAAAGAAAATCCTAATATTTTATAAAGAACAAGCTTGAAATGGATAAACAAATTTCACTGCATCAAGACGTAATAAATTAGAAACACAAGTATGACACTTGCAATGACTCATTAATTATTATTATTTTTTTCATATTTTAGGATTTTTCACAAAATTAATTTGAGACTTGAAAAAAACGAATAAAAATTTATTGTTATTGTTTAAGAGAATAGTGGTAAATGTAAAGAATAAAAGGAACAAAAGTACATAACGGCATTCAACATTTAAAGAAAACAAATCGTAAACCTAAGCCTAATGCCATATTTATTTCTTATTTTTCACATTTAAATTTCCTTTTGTTTTTAAAGAATATTATATTTATTAAGAATAATATTAATATTAATTTCAGATCAAATTTTTATCGGACCAGATCAAAATCCATATCTGAACCATTTAATAAACAAATTAACGGATTTAAATCATAACAGAACACAGATAATTGAAATTGTAAACCGAATCCATTTAGTTACATCAAAGTCGGATCGAATTGGGCTCAAGATCCGATAGATCTAAAACCCTCATCATGAGATGGAAAATTTAAACATAGATGGAAATAGCAAGTAAAAAGAAAAGGAAAAACCAAGCTATTGAATCAAACACTACATTTGATTCAAGTAACAAACTGCTTCATGCTGTTCCAATCTAGGCATCTACCCAGTACATAGAAGAGACGAATAGCACGCTCCGAGACCAGAAGTTTTTCATCATCAAATCAAATCTAATGTAGTCGCCAAATTTATTTGATTTTTCTATATAAAAAAAAAAAACAAGAAGAAGAAGGATGCAAGAAGTCGAATATCATAGAAATTCATCTCAACTAGTTCAATGTTCAACGGTCATCTGTTCACAGACTTCAACAAGGAGGCATTCAATCAAACAGCCAAAGGCAAAAGGTTGTAGACTTCTAAGCTATCATTAAAAACATAACCACTAATAATAACAGGGTATCACAGGATGCAAAACCCAAGTGGTGGAAGGAAGCAGCCTCTACACAACTAATTTAGTCATCATATTCTCCCTGGGAGAACTTGTTCTCTGGAAAAAAGACAGCCACGACATGATTTCCGCCAAATTTCCTCCCGTTCATCCCTGCTCGTGCTTTTGAAGAACCTTCAGTGTCTGCATATTCCAAGAACACCTGGAAACAGCCCGAGATTCTAGTCAGCAACTATAGCCTAAAAAAACTAATACTTTCAAAAGACGTGAAGCATAGATGAAACAAACTATAACATATGCTGACCTTCCCAACTCCTGGTGCATTTTCACCATCTGGTCTTGGGCGTGGGATCACAACATTCACCAGTTGACCTGCATATAACGTGTGAAAATATGCAATCCAAAATTTTCAAAACAACTATTTTATATTGAAAAATGGAAACCAATCTCAAGTAAATATAAATAAGGGATTATGAAGTCTTCTGTCTGTGTATGTTAAGCTTGATTCTTTATAGCAGAATGTGGGACTAGAAATGGCTGTAAAACAGACATATAACACACAGAGAATAAAGAACAATCAATTACTATGAAGGAAGATTCACAGTACAAAGGCTAGAAACAAAATAAATAGCCAGTTGAAAGATTTTACCAAATTTCCCGGCTTCCATTCTAATGTCTTCCAAAATGTCTTCATACTCATCATCATCTTTGAGCTCATCCACAGTAACTACTTGAGTTAGGCATACAACTTTCGTGACTACAGGTGGTGGCTGTAACATAAGCCTCTGCAAAAAAAAAAAAGAAGTTTATATAACGAAATAAACCTATGATTGCATGGAATACATATTTATATATAAAAATGGAACAATATTTACCTGCAATGCAATCTGCTGCTGAGCATGCAATAGTACATTCTCTTGCTCTGGTTTAGGCTGGTTGGTGCCCTGGTTGGCACGTCGAACAGTGAGAGTTTTATCACCCATTTTAATTCCATTCAGAGCAGCACAGGCTATGTCTGTAACTGAAAGATCTTGGTAAACACAAAATGCATAGCCTTTTGAGTTCCCAGTTTCCCTGTCTTTTACAAGATCAAAACCACGGAGGGCTCCAAAAGACTCCAACAACTCCCTGATCTGTGCTTCTGTGAAGTAATACGGAAGTCCACCCACAAAAATGCGGTCTGGACCCTCGAGTCCACCAGCAGAACCAGGAGTAAGGCCAACTGCTGCCAGATTAAGATTGGGATTGGGCTGGCTTGGACCAAGTGTTGCGGCCAGAGATGGGTTATAGTCACTCGGTCTCCTGACCTTAACAGGTGCTCCCTGGGAAAATAAAGTTTTGCAATGAAATAGCTCAAACAGGTCAGTACCATGTAACAGCAAATATCATAGACCACAACAAAATAAAAAGGATATAGATAAACAAAATTACCTCGAAAATAATCCCATCCAAAGCCATTGCATTGCTGGCCTCCTCAACAGATCTCATCTCCACAAATGCAAACTTCTTTTCATGATTTATATAAACATTAACAACAGCATCCCCTTGGCAAAACAAACCAGATAAAAATTTAGTGACTCTGGAAAGGATGCAGGTAGTCTAATTATGTGTATCTGCAAAACAAAATTAAAAAGAATATGGCATACCTGGGCCTGCAGTGTTCCCTCCAATGGCAGCCATAACCTGGCTAAAAAAGGTAGCCACAGACTGCAGTACAGCTTAAGGGATTAGTATCCAAACAAGGTTATATAAAGATGAGGGGAAAAATGGAAGCAAAACAAAACCTGTTCATTAGCTATAGGTGGAAGCCCGCCAACATAGACCCTCCGTGCATGCCTGGTAGCCTGAAATCACAAAATAAAGCATATAATTAATCCAAAAATTAATGGAAAAAAAAAAGACAAAAAAATCACATCTTTCATTCCTGCCAACCTGTTGAGTCATTGCCTGAACTGGCATAACAGGGAGAGCACCAAACTGCTGCAAATGAACAAATGAAATGCAATCAATGCAAATGAGAATATGGAAATGAATACAAGTTACATATGAGAGTGATACACACCTGACCAGTTCCTAAAGGAAACATGTTGGGAAACATTCCAGGAATGGGAGGAGTTGTCCCAGTAATCTGACCTGCAAAGGTAATTAAAAAGAAATTAGTACACAATCATAAATCAATCCTTACTCTAATGTAGTTGGGGTACCAAAATCAAGTCCTGCATCATTCTCAAATAGAACCACTAAGTCCTAACCTTTGGCAATAAATTTATCAAAAGAAATGAAAGTATAAATCATATTCAAGTTCTGGAGGATATATTTGCAAGACTACCAAAACAGGCAATAGTTGCCAGTTGAAGACGAAAGAGAACCATCAAACCGGTGCATTGTCTCCTTCTTGTACATAAAAGCTACAGAAGTCTGACTCACGCCCATTGTCAGCACAGTGGGACAAGTAGCCCAACATTGCCTTCTTACAACAAAAGACAAGACACAAAACAAACAAACAAACACCAAACACAAGAAAAACCAAAAACTCTCTCAGTTCCAGAATTATTTCACTAAATAAGCAATAATAATAACGTAGTACAACCCATTCAGAGACCACAGCTTTAAGAAGCTAGATATACAAAGTTAAAGAACAAAATACTGCTTACCAAATGATACCATGTAATTTGATACGGATTTTCCACACTATGTCAAACAAAAACAAAGATAGCAGTTAAGAGAATATGACATTTTAAGTTGTATAAGAGGGTACATGTACCTGCAGCAGCAACAGCAGCAGCAGCAGCACTAGGCAACATTGCAGAAGCAGGAGGAGCCATATCAAAACCACTGATCCTTTTGCTTTAAGTAGATAGATATTGTATGCCAAACAGGCAGTTATAAATTAGAAAACAGAAGATCAAAATTGAATAAAGTTTTAAGTATGGATAGACATTTGGTGTACCCCCAATATACCTCTTAGAGCGTGACCTTGATCTGTGCTCAGATCTACCCTTTGAACGAGATCGTGACCGACGTCTATGCCTGTCTTCTTTGTCTCTATCATAGTCTCTCTGCCTGCTAATAGAACCAATAAATCACTTATCCAGCACTTAACATAATAAAGAACAGAATAGTATATAGAAGACAATACTTAAAACTCAGCATTCAAAAAATAATCAGATTTTATTACCTGTCATAGTCTCGGCTTCGGTGATAATCATCACCATCCCTATCTCGACCCCGTTCCCTCCTTTCAGTGCGATCTCTATGGCGATCACGATCACGATCACGATGACGATCCTTGTCTCGGTCCCTATCTCTATCCCTGTCCTTGCTTTTCTCCCTATCCTTGTCTCGATCTCTTTCCCTATCTCTACCTCTGTCCCTGTCCCTGCTTCTCTCTTTTTCCCTACTTTTTGAAGACTCCCTCTCATAGTCACGAGACCCACGCTGAAATTCATGCATTGTGCTAGTAAGATCCCAATAAAAAGGATATGTGGTACACATTACCAACCAAAAACAAAAACCCACAAAATCATTTACAACAAAAGGGCTGTCTACATCAAGAACCAAAATACAAAACTAACAAACAATAAACATCTGTAAATCCAATAACTGCATAATGTTTCACGTGTCTAAACAAAAACTTGACATAGCATCAGATATCAACAGACTTAACAAAATTAGAACAAACAAAAGCAATATCCACAAGTGTAACCAGCATTTACAAACACCAAATCCATAGCTAGCATAGGAAAAAGATACACTGTTAATTCGAAAAAATAATCTTAAGGCATGACAAAACAGGCCAACAGGAACCAATTCATGTTATTTACGTTGCTCCGTGTTTCTTCCAGTTAAAACCCTAAATCAGCAAATGCAGCAACTACAAGCTTTCTATCAATAACTAAAGCTAAAACAATAACATCACGTAGCTCATATTCTCAAATAGAAACAAACGGAAACCCTAACTAAACTACCAAAAAAACAAAAGAAAAATCGCAATCTTAACAGCTTTTCTGTCTAAGCAAAATGATTTACATCTGTTTATACCTCAGACTTAGAATCGCTGTGATCATCAGCGCCGCGAGGCGGGGGAGAGGAATCAGCGCCGCCGGCACCGTAACTCTGGTTTTCGAAGTCGGCACCGCCGTTACCTTCGTATCTTTCTGCTTCATAATCAGTCATGGTGTATTTTTTTTTGTAATTTTGATTCAGTTTTAGGTTTTGATTTTTGATGATTTGGCTGCGAAACGGGAAGTGAGAAACAAGAGTATAAGAGGATTGAGAAATCTAGGGCTTGAAATTGGGGGTTTTGATTGTATTTATATAGCCAAGGGAGTTGCTCAAAGGAACGTGGATGTGTGGTACTTGGAGATAGTTATGAGACCCGAACCGCAGTTGTCCCGGTTAAGGAGTGGGGTTTTAGATTACATGAGTTGATCCGAGTCAATCTGAAAAAATTAAAAAACTATTTAAAATTTTAATGTTTTATATAAAAAAATTAAAAAATAATTCATATAAATATAGACTATACATGTTATAAATAATAAAATTTAAAGAATTATTTCAAAATATTATTTATCTTACATTAAAAAAATACTATGTTAATATGTTATCTTTTTAAATTGAAGTTTTTAAACCAAAAAGGTTTTTTATTTCACATTAAAAAATATAATTTTTTTTCTTGTAAACATAAAGTATATACACTAAAAGCTTCAAATCCTACAATGAAAAAATCATTTTTTTTCTTGTAAACATAAAATATATATACTAAAAAGTTTCAAATCCCACATTGAAAAAAAAAAGAAATTCTTCTAATATTTATATAATGAACTTTAAAAATGGTTAATAACCAACTAAAAAATAAAAAAAAAAGATCTTTGGCTAAGAGAAAAAACACATTTTAAAAAAAAATAGGTTTCAACCGGGTTTTGCCGGGTCGTTCAAGTTATAGGTCAACCCGCTAGGTCAATCAAGTTTTTGTTCATCCTGGTCTTTTGCTTTACTTGGACTGGTTCAGCTATCGGGTCGACCTGTCACGTCGGTCCGGGTTGATAGGCCGGTCCGAGTTTAATAGTTATGCTTGGAGATCATTTAGTGTTATAGTACTGGTTATTTTTTAAAATATTTAAAAATATATTGAAATTTAAAATTTATTTTTGATATATAATTTTAAAATATCAAAAACATTAATTGAAAATATAAAAAAATTTAATTTTTTAAATACAAAAACAAGAAGTTATTCTTGTAAGACCCGATGTAGGCACTGTTTGCTTGTCCACTGTCTCTTATACTTGGGTCGCGTTGCATATTATATTATATTATATTATATTATTATTAACATTAACAAAAACTATTAAAGGATTGGAAGAAACCCGCAGCCCACATAACATTGTGGACACACATTAACAATGACTATTGTGCTGTCGGTGTGGAAGAAACCATGTAGTAAACATTGTAGACTAAATTTATTATATATATGGTTTTTTCATTTTCAAAACAGTAAAATGACTTCAATATTTTTTAGATATTTTTTAAAATATTATTAGGCAATGATTATATTTTTGAAAATGATTGATTTACACTTAAACCCAAAAATATAAAACATGGGTTTAAATGTCTTTTTGGTATTATAGTAGCTTTTTGTGGTTGTGGTTTAAAAAAAATTATTTTATAAAAAGTACTTTTAGTTGAAGTTGAGTTGTTAAAATATATGTTTGGTTAAAACTGTGGTTAAAATTAAAGTTGAACAAAAAAGTTGTTCAGTGTGTTTGGTTAAGAATGCTTTTGAAATTAAGGTTATAAAATAACTAAAAATGATATATATTAATATTGATGGTTTTTAATTTCAATATTATAGATTAAACTACTGCTATTACATTATGAAATAAACAATACTTTTTATAAAATATTGTGTATTGTTCCGTTAAACTATCTGTAATTTCATCACGTACGAAATCTATCCGACAAGGATTATAGTTTCCATGACTACCTAAGCGTACAACAATATTAAGTAAAATATCATCGGAATAAAACTAGGATTGCAATCAAATTCTGCAAATGCTACGTCATCATGCGATCTCCTTCTAATGTAATTATGTAATGCTATTGATTAATGTTAAACACCAGTTTTTTTAATAAAACACAATATATGAGAAATTTTTTGGATTTTTTTATTTTAATGGGTCGAACCAGTCCAACACATTTAGGTTTGTGTCAGACCGGTCCAGCCATGAGCAGTGAAGACACTCTCCACAGTTCACGTTGTAGAACAGTGGAGAGCAGCCCAAACGAAGGAGAAGGGGGAGATCAGCCCAAATGAAGGGGAAGGGGAAGGGTAATTCACTCTCCACTGTTCACGTTGCAGAACAGTGGAGTCAGCCCAAATGAATGAGAAAGAGAAGGGGAAGCGCAACGCGGCGGTGATGGACTGAGGGACGATGGAAATGCTGAAGGTGGGTCACTCTCCACTGTTCACTTTGCAGAACGGTGGAGAGCAGCCCAAACAAAGGAGAAGGGGAAGAGCAGCGCAGCGGTGATGGACTGAGGGACGATGGAAATGCTGGAGGCCGATCACTCTCCACTGTTCACTTTGCAGAACGGTGGAGAACAACCCAAACGAAGGAGAAAGGGAAGTGGAAGAGCAGTGCAGCGGTGATGGGCTGAGGGACAATGGAAACGCTAGAGACCGGTCACTTTCCACTGTTCACATTGCAGAACAGTGAAGAATACAAAAGACAATAAAGGAGAAGGAGAAGGGAAAGGGAAAGAGCAGCGCGATGGTGGGAACGACGGAGGTCGGTGGTGAAAGGGAGCTGCTCTCCACTGATGGACGACGATCCTTCTTTTTTTCCTCTATTTCTACTCTTCTTCTTCTCGCTTCCTGTCTACAAAAATAAACAAAGTAGAAATGTAGCATTGCGAAAAGCATGTAGAAATAGCTTATACAAAACTGAGTTTTGAACGCATTTAATGATGGGGTCCATGCATGAAAATTGTGTTATGTTTGTAACTAAACGAGATGAAATCACGGTTAAATAAAAATGTTGCCGCAAACACTGAGCCAAACGGGCTCTTTCTCTTTTCAATTTGTGTTTTTGTTAATTTTATAATCACTTGGTTTTTAAGTTAATTAATTAATTTTAAAATTAAAAAAATTGCTAGCACGTGCTATATTTAAGAGCCACCCAAGTCATTTGAATAATATGTGTGGCGCCTTTCGATGGCTAAACCCGTGCTTTCATGTATTTGGAAGTATCGTCACATCTTTTTCCTTCTACTATGGTGTGTGTAACTAGAGGTACTGTATTTTGTTGCTAGCGAACCTTTTTTTTTTTCTCTTTTCTCTCTACTCATCCAAAAAATACAACTCAGTCCTCTTTATTTTTGGTATTTTGATATCAGTCATTGTTTTTTTATCTCTAAATTTTACTTTTTGTCCATTTTATATAAATTTTATTTGTTTTTTATTTAGTCCTTCAATTTTAATTTGTCATGTTTTATTTTTTTCAATTCAGTTCTTATTCATTTGATTTTTTTTCTTTGCTTTTTTTATAAAAGTTTTGTTGGTTTTAAATTTCATTATTTTATCCAAGTTTATGATATATTATTTTTTCTAGCTACATACTCATTTTTTTTCTTTGTTAAAGTTATTTTTCTTTTCAATTTAACTCTCTAATAAAAAAAAAATTGGGTTACCCTCTAATTTGTTTCTTATTTTGATTTTCACCTATATTTTTTCAATTGCCATTTTTTTCTTATCTCATATCCTCTTGTTAAATGATTTTTTTCATGGTTTCATCATTCAATATTTGATTTGCTAGGAATTAGGCTTATTGTTTTCTTCATATATGGGGCTTTTGGTCTAATAACCCGGGTCATATGTTTAAAAAATTAACGCAGGTTGACATCTTTTTTTGGCTTATTTTCTTTTTCAAATTTATCATTCAAAACTGATATTTTTTAAAAAATATTATCCTTATGGTTTCTTCTATTTCTTTTATATTAGATTATCTCAATTTCATGATCTGGCCCACAAACTTTGCAGGTTGGCTCACCGCTTATTACTTAGATTACATGTCTATCACATTATCTTGTACGTCTCTTTTTTGTATTTATTTTTATCCAATTTCATGTTTCAAAGGTTTTTTTTTTCCAAGTTATCATGGTGACTTTTTTCCATTTATGTACACAAATAATTATCGGTTTATTTAATTAGATGTTTGCATAAGTTTTTCAATTTATACATATAATTTTTTTTTGTTAAAAAACACATCAGAAAAACTTGCATATCAACAAACTTTTACTGTAAAAATAACATAGGACTTACGATGGAAAACAGGTCAAATAGCTAATAACATATAGTAAAATATCTAGGATAATCACTATAGCATTTTTTTATTGCATTGTTCGATGCAAAAATAAAGGTATAATTTTTCAAGTTTTTGGCAAATTATAACATAGGGGGACAAAGTGTAAAACACAATGAAATTTCATTACCAATTGAAATTTTTATTCAAAAATTCATTTTTATTTTCCTACTTTCTCCTTTCAACCTTTACCGTCCCTATAATTTCTAAAAATTTAATCTTGATCCCAAAACTCATTTCCCTTGTTTTTTCACTCCATAGTTTTGAAAGATAAAAGAGAAAGCCATTGAATTCTAATGAAAATAGAGAAATTTGTCAATTGACATTGATTTTGTACACAAGAAATATCAGTTTTGGTGTCAACAGGTTCAATTCGACAAGAAAAGTTTAATGGTGGTTATTTTGAACCTTAATATTACTTTTTTAAAAAAATCAAAGCCGAAAAAAATATTAACCCTGTTTGATTTTGAGTCCCTGAACCATTTTTTTGGGTTTTTTTAGCTTGATAAATTAGTTTTTTGATGTTATAATAATGTCATTTAAGTGCTTTTAGGCAAAATTGGTCAAAAATTGGTTTTTAACCCAAAAAACCAACCTGTTTTTTTTTTTTTTGCCACCATCGGTGGCTAAAATATGGGTTAGAGCAGATAACGTATCATGTATTTTATCTATATAAAAAATATCATCAACACTTTTAAAGAGAAGAAAATAAAATGGCCATGTGCATTGACCTGGGCTATTTTTCAAGGCCTAGGTGCGCCAGGTTGCGCGTCTGGCCTCTTTTTTTTGTCCTTCAATTTAGTATTCCTTCCAATTACCTTCTTTAACTTTTTAAAAAATCTCTATTTTTTTTTCATATATTTAGAAAAAAAATTTAATTACTAAAATCAATGAAGTTCATGACCTGGATCATGGATTTAATGGATTAAACTACAATACTTAAATCATTCCAATATGTTGTCATCTTTCATTTTAATTTTTAATTTTATTAAAACAACATCATTTCATTTATTTTTTTAATTACATATTAGGTTTGATAGATTTCATTGAATCATTAAAAACTCAACTCTTAATTTATTAGTATTACTATTATTTATATTTTAGTAAAATAAGAAGCAGGCCAATTTTTATTTATAATTTTTTTTTCTTTTGCAATGAAATGGAAAATGCTAAAATTATTTTGATTAACCCTTTTTGTTTTTTTAGCAAAATTTGATTTGAACTTGGTTTGTTTGGGATTGTAGTTGCGGTTCAAAGTGCTTTTCGCTTAGAAATGCATTAAAATAATTTTTTTTATTTTTTAATAATTATTTTTTAAATCAGCACATTAAAACGATTTAAAAATATATAAAAATTAATTTTTTTAAAAACATGGATTAGCCCGCGTTTTCAAACGGGGCAACTCTTAGTTAATTGTATTGGGATGCATATTATAATTTGATCCAACAAGATTGATATTAGTTGATAGCCTTTTCTTTTTTTTTCTTTAAAAGCTAAATTTAAAATAGAAAATAGAAAATATTTTTTTTTATCCTCATTAAAAAAATCAAATTTTATATTTTTATTTTTAAAAAAATTAAAAACATATATAGAAAATGAAAACACAGATAATACTGAACGAACCCCTATTTTTACCCGGCTTGACAAGGATTGGGCACGACCTGGTTTTTGCACCATTGTCTTATATCAATCTACCTCAAACTATTCCTGACATAATCAATTAAATAATTTTTTTTGTATTATTATACTTGAAGAATATTAGAAAAAACTAAAAAAAAACAGAGATAATTTTCAAATTTGGCTAGGAATTGGACGGGACCAGGTTTTATAATATGCCAATGTCTATACCAATTAACATGACAGATTTTTTTGGCACCTCATAACTCAAACTTTGTGAAATATTTAAGATTAAATATTACATTAAATTAAACTAAAGAATATATCAATAAAAAAACTTATGTCAAGTGTTAATTTAGAAAACACAAAAATAATATAACAAGATAAAGTGCATGTTTGATATTATTACGTGAAGATATTCCTAAACATCCAAAAAATTTGGGAAAAGCTTATGTTTTTGATAATTAGTTAATTTCTTAGTTTTGAATTAATGCTTGATACTTACAAAAAGATTTTTTTTAGTGTATTTGAAGGCTCTCTAGTGGTTAAGTCAATGAAATTTTTAGAGAAAATACAATAATTTTACAAAAAAATATCGTGAAAATAAAATATGTAATTGAGAATCGATCTCCCTTTGTTGAATAATTCATGGTTTATGTATAACCTACGAGTTTTTTTATGATGAGGAAAGATTAAAGATGTAATATCATCTTGATAGCATTAATAAGAAAAATATTCTTCACATAAAATATGTTTAAATATAGATAAAAAAAAATTCTAATTTATCAGAGTAAAATATTGGCGAACAAAAGCATTGTGGAGCGTTGGTAATATACTAGTTTTGATTAAAAATAGTGTTCGGATATTACATGTTTTATTTTAAAAACAAAACAGGTGTCACTTTGCTTAAGAAACAAAGCAGGATACCCTTTGCTTGTAACCAAAAACAAACACGGGATCTATTTTATCTTAATTATAGGTTATATTTTTACCCCTTTTTTTGAAATTTAAAAATAAAATTTGAACAGGCTACCTATATCATTAAAGAATTATGACTTCCAAAAGTTATCAATAACATGTGCCTCGAAAATCCCCCCCTCTTTTTTATCAACCCTCTTGTTTCTCTACAAAAATTAATTTGAGTTGATTTGGTTAATTGTAGTAGATACTAATATAATTTGTTATGACAAGATGGACACTTGTTCTGACATGTATTAGAAAATTCCAAATTTACCTCTAAATCAATAAAGATGCAAGGATACTTAAAGACTTCTGCTTTTATATATATATGATATTTAAGACTTCTGCTTTTATACACACACACACACACACACACACACACACACACAACAAAACTGTGTGAAGAAATGAAAAATAAAAGTTTATTTATAAAGTGTTCTCTTTTTATTTATTATATTTATAAATTGACAAAAATATCCAGGAATTAAAATGCAGGTGAGCACATTTAAGCAAGGCACTATGACCGGTTTTTAACATGGTTGCTGAAATGATCTCCACTTTTTAAAGAAACTCTTTTATATCGTCCTTTTTGTTTGTTAAGTATATTTAAGAGCACATCTTTCACGTAAATCTGATGGACCATCATTTTATAGGGCTCGGAAAGCACGTAGGTTGACAGAGATCTAGAGGGTATTTGAAAATATAATCGTGATTATGTTTTAAAATATTTTTTACTTAAAAAAATATATTAATAATATTTTTTAATTTTTAAAATTATTTTTAAAATCAACATATTAAAATAATTTAAAAATATCAAAAACATATTATTTTAAAATAAAAAAAATTTAAATTTTTTTAAAATACTTTTAAAAAACACTCCCGAAGTCAAAGCCAAGCCAATTATTTTTATTTTATTCTAATTGTACTTCCTTGAGAATATCTGTTCCATCTTGACTTTTATTTCTGAAAATCCGTTTTTGATAATTTAAATTACAGAAAAATACATACCCTAAGCCATAAACTTACATATATAAAGGTGAAACACACTTTTTTTAGTTTATACATAAAACCCCACCCGAGTTCAGCCCGTATTATATTATGATACTTTTTGTTTACAGCGAACGTCCATCTTCGGATTCGTTTCAAATGCTACTGCGTAGCACAGCTAGTTTTATGATTTATGGACATGATAATTACTCTCTCCCACAAGAAGATTTCTTTATCAAGACAAACACAACGGGTCAAATCATAATTTCTACATAATTAATTAGACAGATTACAAACTCTCTTCTATTCCTTGAACAAATTCCTCTTCATTGCATCATTTGCTTGATTGACACAAATAATGTTTTTCTAGTCAATTTCAATCTTAGAACATTCTTACCATGCACAGCGGTTCGCCACTGGAGTTTTGCTCAGTACACTCACCTGAATTGCCCCCATCTATCCTCCTGAGAAGCTTGGTTGCCAACCCCGATTCAAATAGGTCAAGCACGACCATGCAGACTTCTAGCGCTCACCTCCTTGACAACATGATTTTTTTTCAAGTCTAATTTTCCAAGTCTTGTAACGGTCATATCTCAATAGTAATTCTCACAAGAAGAAATTAGATAGAAAGAAACCAAAGAATTGAAATCCAGTCAAACTTTGATTTTACTAACACCTAATTATGTACCGAGCCACAACCGTGAGGAAGCATCAGAGCAGTTATGACCATTGATCCACTTTTAAGAACGTTCTTGGAACAATCAGCTCTATACCACAATTGGTTTTATTGCTCCCCAAGGACTGCAGTCAGAATGTACAGCTAGCTTAATCGCCATTGCGCCATAACATGACAAGCACCTCCACAAACGGCAAATGAAACAAAAGGCACTTGCAAAAACGCAAGACCTGCACAGTTATACCATGCAAAGCAAATGATTAGGAAAAGCATTGAAGAAAAATAAAATAAAATAAAGGGGGCACTCTTCGTTCTTTGCATGCACTATAGTTGCTGTCTCTTTTCTTTATCTCATAATCAATTCTTCTTATAAGGCAACACAAGTAACATTTTCACTGAATTTGTCGAAGATCTCAAGATTATTCTTCCTTTTTTAGTGCATCCAAGTGTTCTCATTCATGGAGTTGCCAACCCAGTCCAAGGAGCTAGGCAGTATCAGTATCTCCATGCAGCACTCGTTACGGTCAAGCACTTCGAGAGACAGATTTGGTCATGTTTTGACAAAAATATATTTTAGAATAGAGGTGCGGTATAACAGCATGGCATCAGATCCTCCCTTGAATATGAATTATAAAGTCTTTTCATCATGGCTTTTTTTATTGCTTACCTTCAACCAAATCATGATGGTTTTCCATCACCACTCTTCAATACCCACGCAGAACCTTTGGATTCGCATAAATCAGTCATGACCTGGAAAAGAAAACATGCTTCAATCACTCAAGCTATGAAAAGTGCTACTGAATAGATGGCTGCAACTTCTTATAGATGAAATCACTAATTTCATCCTTGTTGTAACTACAAGCCTCACAAGTCATAATGCAGGCCAACCTTCAACAACATTATTTTGGAATGAACCTATTTGATAGTAATTTCTGAGTATGGTTCATGGAATGATTACAGGTCAACAAAATCTTAATGCCAAATTGGTTTGGATAACAAAATAATAAACAGATAAACAAAGGACAGAACAAGGTTATAAAGTGTCAGTAGAAGGATAGGCTAGTTTAATTTTTAAGAGGTTTTTATTGTGGTTTAAGTTTTAGTCCACACAGTTGAAATCAACAGAGTAATCTCTAACAATTCACAGTTGTGTAATTTGAGTCCCCGTGCAGTCTGCTTCCAGTATTCCTCACATCAGAGGGACTATTATATTGCTTTTAGAATCACAGAGGCTAAATCCCATAAGCACTAAAACATCAAAAACTCAAAATAATAATAATAATAAAAATAAACAGATAAAAAAATAAACATAAAAACAAAATAAAAAATTGGAAAACACAACAAAAAACTGTGAATAGCCTCAAAGATTGCAAGCTTTTCACGTTTCTTGCACCATGAAGCAGGTAGCAACCTAGGGAAATGGGAGGAGACAAGCAACTTAACTTACAATACTAGCAAATTGCCAAAAAATAACAATATGATTTAGATTTTTCTGTCATAAGACATCCCCAAAGTTGTTCTTCTCTTGTGCCACCAGATAACCTAGAACCCACCTAATCTTTTTATCATCTACAACAAAAACAAATGCACTTTAACACCCCTTAGTTGCTACCAAGAAATTCTGGAAATGTTTTTAAAATTCTGGCTACTTCCATCAAAGCTTGAGCCCTTTTCATCCCTTTTAAATTATAACACATAAATAATCTTTAACCCTTTAGAATTTCGAAGAACAATATGTAAACTGGTCACCACAAAATGAGATTTAGGTGGCATTATCCAATCTATTAAGTTTGTCTTACATCACTGACCTTAATATATTCACTGTTTGAAGGCTCCCTCTTAAGCTCAAGCCTGGCTGCTGCTTGGACCTCTGACTTCTTAATGTTCGCATTTGGTCCTCTTGCCAGAAAAAGCCCAATTACAACTTTTCTGCTAGGGAGAAGCAATTATGAGAAGTAGATAATTATTCTGGTTAATCTTATTGCATTGTATTTACACATAAGCCCCATAAGACCAGTGGATTGACAAAAGAAAAAAAAATTGTATATATATAACCTCAATGGATCAAAATCTGGGTGTTCTGGTGAAGACTTCAAAACATAAAAGCCATGAATATTAGTTGCGACTTCACTTATGACTTCTTGAAGTTCCTCTGGAGGAGCTTCAGCACCAGAGGCTGCAGCTACTGCAATTCTAGGATCTGCCTTTGGAAGAGTAGACTGAGAGATGGCCAACTGTCGCAAACCTTGGCAAATCATTTGAAAACTGTGAGAGAAGAAGCGTATCATTATACTTAAGTGAGTGAAAAAGAAATTCTGAGAGAAATTTGTCAATCTGTAACAACACAGATTTCAAATGAACTAATAGTGTTCAAACCAAAAGGGAAGCTAGTGCGATATTGATGTCAAAAAGAAATTTTGACAACACAGGCTGGTATTATGGGTTAAAACACAATCTATTGATCTCTTCTACATTCATATCACGTGGAGATCACTCATTTAGAGTTATTCATCAAGAGACTTATAGCAACCTACAAAACAGTTGCACCCAAGCCCCTGGCTTGTTTTAACCTATAAAACCACTGAGAAATTCTTTCTCCAGAAAAAACAATTAACCGCCTCCAATGGTAGATGAAAAATTAACTACATATCAAAGTACCACATTAAACCCATGCAGGCCATTAAACTGATGCAGGCTTCCAAAGGTATCGATGATTAGAAATACTGTTTCAACTGCATATTTGTTGGAATATGAGTAGAGAAACATGCATGCATGCATGCACACAAGAAAGGTGTTAAATAGCCAGGAAAAAAAATTGAAACCCATACCTGCAAACCTTGTGAGTTTGGAGAACTTTTGGCAAGGCCTTCCGCAGAGCTTCTCGAGTTTCATCTGTCATGGTTTTCTTCGGCTTTGTTATCACATTCTTGGACACACTTTTTCCAGCTCGATCAAAAGCAGCAGAAATGTTTTTTCCCATGACTTCCCAAGCTTGTTCTTGCTTTCTAACAATGTCTGGGTACAGTTCTACAAACAATGTATCCACATTTTCTTTGAACTTCCAATCCTTAAAGGAAGGCCTTTCAACAGCAAATATATTCAGGAAGCTCTTCAGAATCAGAGGCTTCATTGGGACATTAAGTTCTGAAGGGGTGACCACCAAACTCTTGCTAAATAAAAGAAGTATGTAATCTCTAGCTGCAAGTTTAACCTTTTCAGTTGGCTTTGGGTTGGGAAACAGTAAACTCGTTTTTGGCACCCATAGTCCTTGCACTAATTGCCCATACTCCTGAAGAACTATTAAGAGATCTTCAATGGAGTCATTTGGAATAAGATGCCTAAGAGCAGCAAACCGATGAATTGGAGGTCCCTATTAAGAATAACAGTCCAGAATTATCTAAAGAGAACAAACAATTGCTTTCCAAATTGAAAACAAATATTTCATTATCACAATTCATCGCTTCAAGATTTTCTTCCAAAAGCTGAAAAAGCATAAAGGAAAAGGGAGTAGAGGTACAGTTGAGAAAGAACACAAAATTGTCTTGACTCCATAACTTTAAAGAAATACTAATGTAATAGATTAAAACTTCACAATCCAGTTGGGAGCTTCAGAGATAAGCAAATTTGATGCTCATACTCTGGTGGCTCAAGTTCAATTGGGATAGGAGGGGAAAAATTTTAAAAGGTTTAGGTTTCAAGTGGAAATTTTTCTTGAGAAAACTGTATGAATGCTGTACCAAGATCAGAAAGAAACGTACTGTATATTATTGAGCCACAACAATTAGAACCACATCCCAATTGAGCGACAAAAAATGTAAAAACGCTCACCCCATCAACAATCTTCAACCAAAAAAGACAAACAAAACAAAAGAAAAAAAAGTCCACAAAGTGGAAACCATGAATCCTTATAATCCAGAAAGAGAAATGCAATCCTGGATTTGGATCTGGATGATGTATATACTCAAACTGGGCAAGTAAATGTTCTAAAGGACACCACAGACATGAATGCATGGATTCATTTAAATAACTAAATCTGTTTTTCAAATACCCATCTGGCCATTAGTCAATAAGTGTCATCTCGAGAAAAGAGAAAGAAGTTAAAAATAAGAAACAGAGATGTAAATCAGCAAACACGCCATGCTTCTCACACACATTAATGTTTCTAAACAGCTGGCCAAAATTGCACAACAATTTACAAAACAAAGACACCAGTACAATCAAAATTCCGCCACATTCATTGGCTGGCACCAACTTCCAAAGCATCACTATATCATATAATGGAACACAGATATACAATATTGAGTCAGAACAAACCTCCAAAAACAGCCTCTTAATTCGTTCTTCCAGAGGCAGTGAAAGCAAAACCCTGTAACAACATCTATTTACACTTAAAAAGCCAATAGCGCAAACGCACAAAAACAAAATCATCGGTTGATGAATATCATCTATTATGATGGAAAAGAAAAACATATACATGCACCCTAATTTCCATCACCATCACAGGTTACTGTGACATTAATTCATTATAAAGTAATGAAAAATAAGAAATGGTAGTGAACAGAACAGTTGAACTCCATAAGCAGAATACAAGTTAGATCTTGTGTCCAAGTCTCCCATTAATAATCTTGGGGCAGCAGAGAACTTACACAACCACTCACCAAACCACCACAACATTCAATTTGCACTAGCTTTCTTTACCTTTTTATTGTATTGTTATCCCAAGGTTCTATTTTACACCTTATTGCTGCCTCTTTCCTTGATTTCTCGGTCCAATCATTGTAAGGTTCAAATTATCCACTTTTAACATGGCATATTCAAATTTTCACAATAAAAGAAATATAAAAAATTTCAAAGTGAAAAAACAGTGCTACACTTTTGTTGTAAATGCAACTTATGTAATTGCATATCCTAAACAATGTTATCGTGAAGCCAGTGAAACAAAAACGCTACTTGAAATATAATTTTTCCTAACTTCATTCTAAAACAGAATGACCAAGTCAATAAAGGTGCTCTGCAAGGCCTCTGAGATGCATTTCTTGCATTGTACGCATGCATGACAGATCTATGAATTTTTTACATGTGCCAATATATGCTCATACATATTTTGGAGCATGCATAACACATTTGACGTAGGACAGGGTAACAAAAAAGATAGAAGAAGCAGAATCCCCTATAGGAGAGGGATTAAATAGAAGAGAGAAAGAGAAGGCAGAGAAGAAATCTCTAGTAACCTAAACTAAGAAAAAAGAAAATTCTAGTAAAATATTAATAATTATAATAACAAAATCCTAGAAAGCTATCTAAATAATAATAAAATTCTAAACATACTAAACTACAAACAAAGGAGTAAACTTTCTCGTTCCCATACTGCATCAACCTCTGATATTGAAGATAGAAGAAATATGAAATAAGAAGGGTGACTGCACCTTCTTGAAGGACCATTGAGTTTAATATTGTTGTTTGATATCCCAGGACACAAGGAGCTCATGTAGTCATACCTTCATATAAAATCACATCAACTTGTAAGCAAATTTGGTGCTTCCGAAAAATAATCTTAAAGTACATGAAAGTTTTTGGAAAAGTTGCTACAGGCCTAGAGTTACAAATAAGATAAGTCATAAATAAACCGTACGGGCTCATTGCAAACTCAATGGTAGAACTTTCTGGTGCCACCATGTTCTGTAGATATCTGGAAGATAAATCACTTTTTGAGCCATGGTACTTCAGAGGAATCCAAGACTGCAAGAACATAACCAATTAAGAGAACTGCAAAACAGTCCTAAGTAGTAATTTTACTTTTCAGCGTAAAATTAACTAAATGATTGAACAGCTATAATAAACCCACTATGAAGCAAAGCACTTATGCGTCCAACAGATCATCTTTCTTTATCCAATGCCTAGTAGTTTCTCCCTAACACCATCCTACCTAGGAAAATTCCAAAACTTTTCAGCTCATCTAAATATATAGTTTCTTTCATCAGTAATTTTTGTATTCCCACATGCCTACACATTATTCCAATTTTTGAGTAAAGTTAGCGGGAAAAAAGAGAAGTTATTTACAAGATAAAAACTTGCACATAGCAAAAGAAAGTTGCCAGTTTGGAATGAAAACCATGTAACCCAAAGAAAATGCCTGGGAGAAGAATTGCAGTAACAGAAAGGAAAAGAAGCATCACATCTTCAATTTTTTACTTGAATCCAAACTATGTGGTTATAACTAGATAAATGCATGTTAAGTTTCAGTTGTAAAATTGCACGCTTAATTTGTATACCTCCTCAACATCTGGCTTTTGCTCATTTCCTGAACTCATCTGCTTGCTCTACACCAAACATAAATAAGGTTTGGTGCTTAGGAACTGACAGGTTATGAGCATAAATAAAAATAATAGTAGTAACAACAACAACAATAAATAACCAAAAGCTCTCAATAATTTCTATGAAATCCTGGTTGCCTTCAGTATTAAGGCATACATACAATATGAGAATAAACACATCACATGTGTGTGCATACAAGCACTCGTGTCTCTCAATAATTTCTATGAAATCCTGGTTGCCTGCCGTATTAAAGCATACATACGATATGAGCATAAGCACATCACATGTGTGTGCATACATGCACTTGTGTGTGTGTGTTCTATCTACAACCATTCATTTATGCACTACTCGCTAATGTGTCACTGGTGATGTAGGTGGTCCTTTGTACTTCAATAGGTGGTTTAAAAAAATAACGAAAAAGTGATTTGATTAACAAACACCATCTAATCTGGACTACATTAGCTAGCTGATTAATCCACTCTTTGGTCTTAATGTGTGAATCACATCCAGTTTTTTATCTTTTGAAGAGAATTTTAAAAGATTGAAAAGGGGATTATAAGCAAACAAGGAAATTGAAAACTAAAACAGAGTGTAAGATTATTGATATTCAAGGTATTTTAGTCCATCAAAAGTTTTAAGGAATTCATGCTTTTTTATATCATGATGCAACAGATATAAGTTAAAAATGCTAGGAAGCAAGAACTCAAGCATAAATGATGTGCATGAAGAATTTAGTTACAAGAAGAAAAATGCTTAAAGCAAGAACCATATCCATGTCACCATTCCAAGGCAACAGTAGACCAGGCCAGAGGCCCCACAACAAACCAAGGCATCCTCTGCTTGATTACTTTTATTTCACAAAAGCATTCAGAATATGAAGAGAGAAAGAACCTGCTTCTTTGGTAGACCCAAGGGTTTCCCCTCATTGGAATCTTCTCCACTTGTGGCATTTTTTTTCCCTTTAGAATTACCAGAACTTAGATAGTCCATTGATGGCCGAAGCTGCACCACTGCATGAATAGGATTCAGGTGTAACTGCAAGTTTGGAAAAAAAAAAGCCAAAGCCTCTTAGAACATGTTATCTGTTAAAGATAGTTGGAAAACAAACTTAGAGCAACATTATGCAGCAGAGTACTGATGGTACACTGATCACTTAGTTGCACATACACGCACACGCATACACTGGTGGAGCATACTCGAGAGTTTCCTAGCAAATTAACAACACTACAAATGTAGAGGGAGAAACAAAGTATGTGAAACTGGATGGATACCCACATAGATGAGGGTATAGATACATTAAATAAATAAAAAAGTACAGAATAATATAAAAACCAACCGTAAAAATGTTTTCTAGCACATTATGAATGACTAGAGAGAAACTTATAACAGTTGCTCAAGGCAGATAAAAGAAACACTGATCACTCATCAAATAAAAAAAAAAGAGCTCGATCATAAATTTATGAATGCTGTCCAGTATCCACCAATCAATAATAGATCTCACAATATTCAAAGATAGATACATTAACAATTACTCTTATGCCTCAAGAACAAATGCAGCTTGTATTGAGTTTCATGAGAAGCAGAACTTCTATCCCTTTTCTTTCCCGTCATAAAATGTCATGAGATGTGTATGATGCAGAAAAATAATTTTTTACAGAGCCATCACTCCCCAAGATTACAGAAAAAAATGTCTACTACTAAGTTGTTTCAACCACATTGATGAATTAAACATACTATGTTAAAGCAAATAACAGGAGGGTAGGACAAGCATACCTTATTACCTATAAGAACCCCGACAGCATACCCAGTAGCAGGAGGCGGCGACCATGAGGACGACAAAGTCTAAAGAAAACCACAAATCATGATACTGTATTAGAGTATCGAACAAGTACATAAGAAGTTACAAGGAACAGAAAAGGTTACAGGGACATCAAAAACCATAACAAATGTGTCTCGGGAAGAAGAAAAGAAAAGAAACAAATAAATAAAACAGCAGTCATCACCAGCACTAAAAGAACCAAAAAAATAAATATTTCAGTAAACTGCAAAACCATGAACTAAGAAAATGAACTGTACCAGAGATGACATCTGATCATGTCCTGAATAACAAACACCTGAAACACACCTCACTACAAAATCAATAGAGTTCCTACGACATGACTTTCAAGGCACCAAGTTTCTCATTAACAAAACCAAGGCACTCACCTTGGTGAAAATTTGGCAATACATCAAGAACTTATGATCTGCCCAAAAATCTTCGCAGATCACTATTTAAAACAAAAAACTACCAATAATGAAGCCTAACCCTGCCCTTTCATTCCATGTTTAAGCACTGAAGAAATACCATACCAAAATGAGCCTTTGACCAAAAAAGAAAGGGCAAATACAGAGGCAAACCTGCTTTTTCATATTCAATCTGCTAGCAATATCAGGGTCATAGTTTTTAGTATCATCAATAGACAAATCAACCTCCACTTCGGTGCTTTTAGGTTTCACTCTAACCTAAAAAAAATCGAAAATCACCATTCAATATCTCCCTTTCCCCCTCACAATACAACAAGAAAAAGTCAGCAATAAACCCTAAAAAGGTAAAAATATTAACCTCTTTACATCTTTCATCCAATTCATACGGTCTCCAACACGGCCTCAATGGATATTGCATTACATATAACTGCAAAAAAGAGAAAGAAAAATTAAGTTCATAAAATTACTGTTAAAAGAAAAACTCCACTCCAAAGAGGAAGAGAAAAAAGTTCACCTGAGTGTTGGGGTCGACGGACGGAGTGTAGTAAACATCAATTTCGCGAACAACCACATCATCCTCATCCTCTTCTTTATCAACATCCATTGGATCATTTTCCTTTACAGCCGCTCCTCTCTCTTCTTTAGCATCAATTTCCATCTTCACATTACCATTGGAAACCCCCGTTTCCGTCTTCGAAAGCGTATCATCAATTTTAGGTTTAGCATCTTCGGCTGTGTTAGAAACTGAAGGGTCGGGTTTTGGTGCCACCGGTACTGATTCCTGAGGTTCGGGTTTAGGTTTAGGTTTTGATTTTGGTTGAGGTTTCTTTGAAGTTGGCGCGAATCTGCTGGGTGGTTTTCGTACCTTGCTCGGTTCGTCTAGGCCGTCCAGGTCCATAGCAAATTACTTAATTACTTCACGGTGGCTCTGGGTGGTCGATTGTATTGGCCTAGCCAGTTGGTGGTGTTTAGTAGAGGGAGAGAGACAGAGGCAGTGGAGGTCTAAAGTGAAGTGAAGGTGGACGCGGTATATATAGTTCACGGATGAGGGTGGACGCAGCAGCGTCAGGGAATTGGGTGAGTTTAGGGCATCTAGAACCTTTGCGTTCTGGGCACAGACAATATATTAGGGCAATATATTAGGGCCTCTGTTGGCTCGAATCCATCAAAACATTGGGCCTACTTAAGTAGGTGCGATGAAGTTTTTCTTATGTTCTGTGATACCTGGGCCAACTTTTAATATTTTGTCTGCCTTTTCAATTTGATAAAAACAGAGTACTCAAACTATAATTTTGTAAAACCTGGATGAGCCTAACCGGTTATCTGGAGCTCAGTTGATGGAGCTTGAATTGATTTAAAATGAAGAAAAAATTAAAAAAAAAAACCTGATTGACATGATTAAAAATTCAAATTGACCCACTAATCCAGTCAAATCCTGACCCTTAATATATTGATTTTTTAAAAAAAAATAATTAAAATAACATTGTTTTAATTTTTTAAAAAAAATATAAAAATCAACCTGATTTGATCCCTAGGATTCGAGCATTATTTTGGATCAACCTTCCAACCAGATTTTGCAACTATAATTATAGAATTCATGTAAATTTACTCCTTACTCTTTAATCACCGGCTAACTCATTTGAAATACATGCAATGACAATGGAGTTAAGTTCTCTCTTTCTCTTTCTATACCTTGTTTTTAGAGGATTGAGTATTGTTAATTCAATTAAATCTAGTTGTAGTTAGGTTTAAAGACAAATAAGGGTTTTTTACATTGTAATGTTTAGCGAATATTTATGTATAATAAAAATATTATGAGTAATAAAAAAAAATTTCAATTTAACAAAAATGATTATTTTTTCATAAAATAAATAAATAAACAAACAAATGTTTAGATTATTTTTCTAGACATGTTCAGGCATTTTATATAACTAAAAAAATAGAAAATATTAGCCAATTCATAAGTCTAATAAACATGCTCATGAATTTAAACAAACTTTATCAAAATTTAGCTTTATTGAGTCATTTATAAAATATATTTCAAAAGGATTCCAGTTTTTACTAGAAACGACATATGATTACACCATTGTTTTTGAAACTCCAGTGACATAACCAGCTTCTATTGACCATTCAACAACAATTTTTGAATGATTTAATGTGTTTTGATTGCATGTGATAATTGTAAAAAAAAAAAAAAGCTAAAACTGTGTCTTTGCAATAATTGAATGTTTTTTTTGTTAAATATTAGGTTTAGCATAATATATATATATATATATATAGTATATTTTTCCTGCAATTGATTCCTTATCAATTTAAGTGTTTACTTCAATGCCAGATATGTCAAGTAGACCTCCAAGACATGGCAGGATGCAGAAGGGACGTGAAAATGTGAATGCTCAATTTTGCAACAAGAGTGCCCATCGGGTCATGATAACAAGCTTGACTCTTTAACTCTTATGCTCATTTCTCCTCTCCATTATTAATATCAAAGCTTCAGGACGGTAAAAAGTAATTACAACTTTTGCGATTTTACATCTCAGGTCAACATGCTCTTGAGTAGGGTAGAAAAATAAGTTGTAAGTTTTTTTCTTTTTGGTGGTCGGGGCATCGTTTTTTTTAAAGTGTTTTTTTAATATATTAAAATAATATTTTTTATTTTTTAAAAAATAATTTTAATATCAATATATTAAAATAATCAAAAAATATTTTTAAAACATAAAAAACGAATAAAAAATAAAATAGAACTGGGGGGGATTGTTTGTGCAGTCGCCGCCGTAATACCGCTTGATAATGAAAAGCACTGGATCATTCAAGCTTTGAGTTTGTTGTCCCTTGTCAGATGCCTCTAACTCTTTTCTTTTTTCTTCCTCGTTGTGGACAAATTGTTGCTCCACTGTTGTCCATGTGATACCAACAAAAGTTTCCTACATGCTCTGGAGATGCCATATTTCACTGGAAATTGCTGGATTTTTTTTTCTTTTTGAAAATAACATGTTTGGCAGAAATAAATTGCGGAAAAAAGTAGGAAAATAGAATGGTTCAATTGGCTGTGACACTTCCCAACAGGACAACCTTCGAAATTTTATTTAAAGGTTTAATTAATTGTGTTATTTTGACCGTCTTTAAAAATATTTTTTTAAAAAAAATATATTAAAATAATGTTTTTTTTATTTTTTATTAAATTTATTTTTTACTTCAACACATCAAAATAATTTAAAAATACTAAAAAATAACTTAAAACAAAAAAAATTTTAACAAAAAAAAAACCCAACCTAAATTCCAAATAGGGTCTTCGATCATATGGCACAACCACTTAAACTATGTTATTCTCTTAATTTTTTTATTTTTTTTTTGCATAAATGTGCTAGTTTGCAAATTACTTTTGCCAACTATGGTTTTTTTTTAAAAAAAAAATCGATTTTGATTGCTTTGGTGTTTTCAACCTGCCTTTTTCTTTATCTTTTCTTACCATTTTTTAATTTCTGACCTTGGTATGCCACAAGGTTTACACTGTATTTATTTTTATGGTTAAAAAATGTTTTTGAAATTTTTTATTTTATTTTAAATTCATTTTTTATATTTTAAAATTATTTTAATGTGCTAATATTAAAAATAAAATTTAAAAAATAAAAAATAATATTATTTTAATATATTTTTAAATAAAAAATACTTTAAAAAATAACCACCACAACATCACGAGAACATGATTGCAGCAGTACTGCCACAGCTGACAACTGCTACTTCCTGGTGTTAGAAAATAATATAAATCTTATCCTGAGACCTCACCCAAAAAATTAAGCTATTGGGTTGAGATAATTTTTTGATATGGTATCAAAGTCTTGATAACTAAGCGGTCCCGAGTTTGAATCTCATCATTTCTATTTATTTGATAAAAATTAAGCACAATGTAAAGTAGGTCTATGCAAGTTTCAAGATTAAAAGGCTTTCACCTGAGAGGATGTAATAAAGAATAATATAAATCATATCATAGGATCTCACTTAACGGCTTAAACTTTTGGATCGAGATGATTGATTGACACCTGGTTTCGGATGCAGTGAAGGTTCTCTTTTTTCTCTAATAAATGGAAAATTCTTGGCATCATTGTACAAATATATATTATATGCAGTCATATTATGTGCATCATTGTGTAAATCTTCATGATACATTTGGTTGCTGCAAAATCATTGTAACAGGAACAAAGTGGGAAACATGGCACTGCTTGTCCCTGTCGATACCGTGAAAAGGAGATGGAATCACCTTTTTCTAGTTTGATGTCTACAAGTTGGGAACTCATCAAAAAATGGGAGAAAGATGGGAACTTGATAATAAAGAAAGAGATATTCACCTCTCCTCCTCCTTTATTCCTGATCTACTTAGAGCGAGAAAAGAAAGTGTTATGAATGAGTGGCCATTGACTTGTAGTTTTCCATTAGGCCATAGCTGACAAGATCATGAAAACAAAAGGAGGGCAAAAAATGAGAAGTGGGAAATATGGGTGGGAAAAAGCTTGTGACCTTCTTAACAAAGGCAACCGCACTACCCTCAACCAAACTTCCCACTTCTTCTCTGTGTCTGATTCGAGGGGGGGCCGGTAGAGCTCTTATACCATCACAGGGAAAGGATATATAATGGCTTAGCTTTCACCAGGAAATGTTGCATGGTGTTGATTATATGTTATTTTCTTCAACATGATTTTAATTATCACATGATGCGATTGTGGCCAAACTGGAAGTTCTAATTGATCGTCAGCAAACAGAAAGTATAACTCCATTATTGGAGACAGAAATGTTTATAAACAGTACTGCCCATCAGCAGGTGATTTGAACCAGAGAATACAGTAAGCCTGGTCAGATACTTGATCGATGTTGTGTTCTGTCATAGAGTAAACCAGAGAATACATATATAGTTGAAATGTTTTGTGAAGAAAATCTTCTTCCCATCATCAGAGTGATTTGAAATATTTCCAGAAGGAATATATGGTCATTATCATCATCGATGCCCTCTATTCACCTCGGCATGTGAAGGTAACGTTTTTTTGATGATGGAACTTTTATTTATTTATTTTTCTGAGAGATTTTTCTTACGATGAAACTTGGAATCTGATAAATATTCTCTCTTTAGGGACACAGGTAAAAAATACTGTCTTAGAAGAAATTAAACACGCCAAAAGCAAGTCCCGAATATCTCATTGTTCTTTTCAAGAAGGGCTCCATCTCCTGAATCTTGCACTGTAGGCAACATCATCCATAGATTGAGAGCACAATTTGAAAAATTCAGATTAATTCTCCATGCAGCAATATTCAATGCATTAGCGTAGAGGCATCCACCGCCTGCACTGAATAAAGAACCACACCACTATTATAACAATATACGTTTGCGTGATTTAATCCAACAAGTTTCCAAGAAGTTACGTGTTCATACCATCTATTTTTGGGTACAAAACAGCTTCAAGACCATTTTTTTCTCAAATAGAGCCCTTCGGGTCTTCCTACAGCAGGGAAAAGAAGACCATATATAGAGGTCCTTATCGCTTGTGAAGTATGCCGGAAAGAAGAAATAAAAGTGAATAAAGCATTAGGCCATTGCCGTCTGAAAAAAGATGGAGGGGCCCATAATCAGCCTAAAAATAATGGAGAGTTTGAATTAAGAAAAAAAAAAGAAGACGAAGAAAGGGAAAGGCATGCTAAATGCCAAGTCAATGCAAGCGATGATGGAGCAAGCAGAAAAAACATGCCGGCTTTTTGGTTGTATCCGTAGTTCAACGCCTCAACCTCCTCTCTAAAGCTCAACCTTATCGTCATTTGCTTACAGGGAAAGGCAAATCATAGGGTTGGAATAAGATTATATATACTCCAAAGTCTAATCTCTAATCTTGCCCACTCACTAGAACAGATATTTTCTCTTCTTAAACTAGTTTAAGCACATATCTCAAGACAATATTGTATCTCATAGCTATACCCTATGATCATGATATAGCTATACCCTATGATCATGATTTACGAGATTGTTTGGAAATGTGATAATAGTTGTTTTTGAATTATTTTTTATTTTAAAATATATTAAAATAATAATATTTTATTTTTAATATTAGTATGTTAAAATAATTTAAAAATATAAAAAAATATAATTAAAAATAAAAAACAATTATTAAAACACTTCCAAAACATAATATAGTCGCACCCTAGTAACCCTACACATTTTTAAAAGATGAAGCAGGAATTATCCGTGCACGCCAAGCACATCAAGTTTTATCCACGGATGGGCCCAACTAGCTACCAACTCTTGCCTTGATAATTAGATGCATAGCAAAAAAAATAAAAAATAAAAAATCGAGTTACCAGCTCTTTAACTTGTTGGATTGTAAAGGATACTTTTTTACAAGGGCATTGATTGTGTTCAATGGAATATTGGAATTGTAATCCAAGCACTAGGATTGGTTGTTCACGTCAAGCAGCCATATAATGCGTGCAATTGACATAATTGAACTTTATTTATTTTAGTTTGGGATAAAAAGGGATGAATGAACCATGCCAGTCATGTAACTTTCTCGTCCAAAAGGATGAATTGCTCAACCGATGTTAGTTAATAAAGTTCGACATTTAACCTGAGATAACTTTATAGAAAGCAAAATAAAATCAATTATTAAAATAAATTTCCAACAAACCTAATATATGATAAAATAAAAATTAAACTTGTTGAACCTGCAAATTAAATTAACCAACCAAACCATAAGCTTTATAAAGTTTAATAAGATAATTTTTTTAAAAAACTAATTTTAACTATATAAAAAAATATAAACTATAAAAAATCAAGTTTAATTAAAATTAAAAAATATACTTACACTCCACCAAACCAATAAATCAGAGCACCTTAAATTATCCAGACAAACTCTTAAGTTTTAACATTTCTGGAAATTGTTAGATATTTGAAACTTGTACTCCTATCATCCTGTTTTTATTTGAGAAAGTAGTATTATTCGACATGTAATGAATAATTAAAAGTCTTTTAGCATGATTGAGTTGACGCGCGCGTGCATATATATATATATATATATATGGACTGAGAAGGGTATTTGGGATAGCAATAATAATTATTTTTAAAAATATTTTTTATTTGAAAATATATTTTAAAAAAATTAACTTGAAAAAAAGAATTAACATTTTTTAAAATTTCGGTGGAAACACTATTCCAAATATACATTTAATATGTTGGATGCTGAGTTGTAAATCCAAGATTGTGACGTCTTTTCTTTTCTTTTTTCAAACTCCTTTACACATGGGATTTTGCTAGAATCCGCCGACTTCATCACCTAGAGATTGAGTCTCTGTCTATGGATCCATGATCCACAGTATAATGTGAAATCTCATGAACCCTCCTAATTGTTGGTGCTGCCATTTAATGCAGAGGTATCAGTTCTAGTGTTTATAAATGCATTTAAGTTTGTTAAGTGTGTTTAATTTGAAAAAAATATTAAATTGATGTTTTTTCAATATTTTTATGGTTTCAATTTATTAATATTAAAAGTAAAAAAAATCTAAAATAAAATTATTTTTATATATTTTCAAATGAAAAATACATATAATATAATACTAAAAACATAACGTCATGAACCTTGTTGCAGCTGTTTACTCCTAAACACTAGTTGTGTTTGTTTCTTAGAAAGTGGTTTTCAAGAAGTCACTTTCTAAACTTTCTTGTGTTTATTTATTATTGGAAAAGTTGGTTAATGAAAAACACTTCCAGGTCAACGGAAAATATTTTTCAGTCGAAGAAAAATTTGACTTGATTTTCAGGAAAGTGTTTTCCTTTTATTTTGGGCAGAAAACACTTTCCGGAAGTTGTGAAAAATTTAAAAATGTCATATTATTTGCTGATTATATCAAATTTGGTCCTCAAACTTTTGATTGCTATATATATTTTGTTTTGAATATTTATTTTTCAATTTCATACCTTAGAATTTAATTTTTATATTAATTTTGGTCCTTATTTTTATAATTATTATTTGCTTTTCCCTTATCGTTTTTTAATTGAAATTTTTATCTATTAAATTTGGTCCTCATTCTTTTTATTGTTACTTATTTTATTTGAAATAATTTATGAAATGGTAATTATCATTATTTTAATTTTTTCATCTTTCAGTTTTTTTATTTTTTAGATTTGATTTCTATTATTTTGATTATTATTTATTTTATTTGAGATAATTTATGAAATTATATATTTTTTTTTCAATTTCATTCTCATTCAACTTTTTAATTTGTAAGATTTGTTCCTCATTATTTTAATAAACTTGAAAAAAATAAAACATTAACAAGTTATTTTCCATGATATAACCAAACACTGAAAAATATTTTCCAACTTATTTTTCATTACATTACCAAACATCGAAAAATAATTTATTTTTCCAAAATTCACTTTTTTAAAAAAAACTTCTTTTCAGAAAAAAAAAAACAAAATCTAAAACAAAAGACATTTATTTTATCCAAACTCACTAAAGCAGGATTTCCTTAGGTGGATAACCCTATTGAAGGTGAAACTCCATTTGAATTCTAATTAATTTAGATAGTGAATGGTATCAATTACTTTTTTAAAATATTTTTTTATTTGAAAATATATTAAAATAATATATTTTTTATTTTTTTAAATTTATTTTTAACATCAATACATCAAAATAATCTAAAATTATAAAAAAATAACTTAAATTCAAAAATTCAAAAAATTTCAAAAATATTAATTGACCACAAAAACAAACAAATATTACTGGAGTGCGTTAAGATGGAAAGGCAACCATTGCAAATTTGTGTAAATGGTATTCATGTGATGAAGAAAAGAAATTCAGGATCCAAGACTTGGGCCAAATATTTTTTAAATGAATAAAGATAAATAATTACACATGTTAAGAAATATAATTTTGAGAACGAAGGTATATTGTTTTCTTAATTTTTCGAAGAAAGATGACCACGGGCCTCAAAATGGAGTTACTTATCAAAATATATGAAAAATAATCCATGCCAATCTAAGATTTTTTCCCATCATTTCAGTCAATGGGACAAACTCTTTCTAGCGTGTTTGTCGATTGCGTTTGACACTAAGTTTGAAAAATATTTTTAAATATTTTTAATTTTTTTAAAAATTAATATGTTTTTGATGTTTTTAAATCATTTTAATATAATAATCTTAAAATAATTTTAAAATATAAAAAGATATTATTGACATATTTTTTCTAAATGAAAAGCATTTTGAGTGTGATTATAATTGCTTTTTAAAATGTTTTCCGTGCTAAAATATATTAAAATAATGTTTTTTTATTTTTTTCAAAATTATTATTGAGATTAACGTATCAAAACGATTCAAAATATAAAAAAAATTAAAAATTAAAATTTTTAAAAACATCATTTGCACCACTTTCAAACAACTTTTAAAAATCTAAAAAACACCAGAGCTTTCCAAGTTCATTATTCTATTATAACTTTAAGAGGGGTTTTTGAGTTCCAAGTAACTATTAACTAAACAGGTTTAAAAAAAGATGGCAAGGACGTATTCTTTAAAATATAATTTAAAACTAGAGGTAGATTTTACGTGGGGTCGTGGTATTGGTGCCTGGGTACCTCGAGTTCGAAACAGACACTTGATGTTCTTGATGAACTTTCTTGAGATGGTGGTCGCAGCAAATGAAGATATACAAAAAAGCAAAAACACACAGAACATATCTATACTTTGGTATAAATGATGTTGTGTTCCAAGCTTCTCAGACAAATTAATCATTATGTACACATGTTATTACATGTATTTGTGTTTTAATCATGGCATCACTATTGGAAATCTAATTAAAGTACCATTTCATGCACAGGTTGCAGACATTTCTGTTTATTTTGTGAAGATCAACCGTGAAAGTTCTCATCATGTACACTCAAGTCAATTAATCTATTATCATAAATTTTTGCTTTTGCTTTTGCCCTGTAAACCATGCATAATTAGTGTCTGTCATCATGAGGTATAGTATCGTTCTTCTTGTCTACTATTAATTAATTTCTCAAGTTAGTATAAAGAATTTTGATGCAAAGATTTTATGCAAATCGATGAAGATTGTGTCGGTCAATTCATTTTCAATCTAGTATTATATGAGTATCACATAATACTTGTTAAATAACCATTTTAATTTAAAAATTTAAATTATTAGATGAGGTTGCAGGATATAATTTATATTATTCTTTAACACACCCCATCAAGTGAAAGCCTTTTAGGCTTGAAATTTGCACAAATCCACTTTACCTTATGCTTATTTTTTTATCAAATAAATAGGGATGATAAGATTTAAACTAGTGACCACTTGGTCATCAAGGCTCTGATACCATATCAAAAAACCATCTCAACCAAAAAACTTAAACTATTAGGTGAGGTTTCAGAATATGATTTATATTATTTTCTAACCATGTTTGTATACGTTTGTTTGAATTAGGATATATCTTTGAATATTAATGTTAAAAAAACAGATATCCAATTACATTTTGAATATTTAAAAATCTTGAAACTGTAAAGTAATGTGTGAGCCTAGTAATAATACTTAATACGGTGACACGTTGACTTGGTTATACACTGAATTAGTAAAAAAAAATTATTTTTTTATTAAAATAATATTAATTTATGATTTTTTCAAGACAAAAAATCAAAGATTGAATTAATTTATATCAACTAAGAGTTAATCATTTTTATATGACTCGAGTCTTTAGTTAAATTAATTTTTAATTCGAGTTTTATTAAAAAATTAATGTAATATGTCATGGAAGCAACATTTTCTATTTGAATGTGAAACATACAGCAAAAAGTCCAACAATGTTAAATACGTAATGCTTAGTACCCTCAAGCATTCTAGTTAAGATTGTAAGAAAACAAGCCTTTCTATTTATTTAAATTAAAACTTATATACTTATTGTACGGAACTTAAATGCATTTGATGAAGTCATAAAAACCTTGAATTGATTTGGGTTTTTTTAATGATTGTGTCTTTGGTTGAAGTGTTTAGACTAGTTGTTACCTGCTTTCTTAAAAAAATAAGTTCTTTATCTCAATAGAAAATATTTCAATATTTAAATTAGTAAATTATAAGAAAAAAAACTATAATAAAAAGAGTTAGAGCTTAAAAAAGTGAATATCATGGACTTATGTTCCATAACCTTGAGTTGTTTTGCATGTTTATCTAGTAATTAAGGTATTTATATTACTTCATAAAGCTTGAAGTGGTAAGAAATAATCATTGAGAATAATTGTTTTCCCCTACAAGTATTAATAAAATAAGTTAATTATTATGTCTTGATGTGTTATTGGTGAAAATGTTAATACTTATAAAAAATCAGCGAGAAAGGTTATCTTAAAAATAAGTTGATGAAAGATAATTATTGACGAGAAAAACTGATGTTATTATCTGTAAATTTTATTTTTTAAAAAATAAATTTAATGGGTGATATTTTGTGTTGTTTTTTCCATATCAATTGATGTTATTTGTCACCTGCTTTAGTAAGATAACGTTTAGCAAGTGTAAAATTGCTGCTACCTGTTCTGCGATGAAGGGAAATTGCGGGACTTTCTATTTCACCATCTGAGTTTTCTATGCGTGTACTGTACCCTCACTCTAGCCTATTAGTTTATGATCTTCTCAGCTTGCCTTTGTTTCTTCAGATTCACAAGTACAAAGTGTTTGTTTATAAAATATTTTTTTAATATATTTTAATGATTTTAATGTAATAGTAAAAAAACTAATATTTTAATAGATTTTTAATTAAAAAAATACTATAAATCCCAATACCAAGTACATAATTAGCTTTCCTTATAAAAACGCGAAAAGAAAAGATAACTCCATGGACAACAATTAAAAAACATAAGCCAAAAAAGGCCACGTGTCTTGTTAAACCTGTAACACATGTAATCCACCGCATGCCCCTTTCTGGGGCACTGTTCTCTATTCATGAGGTTATAAAACACAGTAAAAAAACTGGAAAAATCAGAGTGCAAAAAGGAGTTACCAATAAAACATGCCCAGTATCAGCTATCAAACCACGTGTCAAATATTTGTTGGCCAGAATACAAAAAATTAAAATCAAGAAAAGGGATCGTTTGACTTTTAATAAAATCTTAAAGTATGGTCAGTATCTTGTAATAGATGTCTTTTAAAAAGTTTTTTTTTAATATATTAAAATAATTTTTAAATTTTTTTTAAATTTATTTTGAACATTGATATATCAAAATAATTTAAAAATATAAAAAAATTAATTTTTTAAAAAATCAAAATTTAAAAAAAAACAAACGATTTCTTGCAACAATTGACAACTCCCGGCCCCTTCCACACTTTGTCCTAGAACAATCACAAAAAGAATTCGAACACTTCACAAAACGACAAATCCGCGGTAAATCCTCCTCCTGTTATAGTACACTTGGACATGAGGCAGCATCAATAGAAGCCTTACCAGTTAAGTATGATATTTGTTTTTTTTTTTAAAAAAAAATTCATCTTATATTTGTTTTAATAATTTTGAATGCATACAAATCTAGCTTTCAAATTTATTCGTTACAGCTTATTAATATTAATATTGTAATTATCATTGGGGCTCAATTATTATTAATAACTTTCTGGTCAAATCTATTATTTATTATAAAAAATTATGGAAACTAGAAGATTCAAGTAACTCATGAACTTGTATTAGTAAAATTTTATCTAATTTCAAACAATGATACAGATGCTTTGTGATTATCATAAATTTTTTAGTTATAACTTTACTTTCATTAGTTATTTATATAATATTTGGTTAATATATCATAATAAAAAAAATAAAAAAAATAGATAAAAACGAGTTTGATTATAAAGATGAAAATATAAAATAATTTTTTAAATAGTTTTAAAGTTAATTTTGATTTTTTTAAAACTAAAATTATATAAAAAAAACATATTTCGTTTATCTTTATTGTTTAGATCAATTCTATTTAAAAATAAAAAATAAAAACTAACATAGGTTAAAGTTGAATACATGTGAAAATTAATGCAAGGATGGATAGAAAAAGAAAAGAGTTAATTAAAAAACTAATTTAACCTTGTGATTAGTAAACACTAACTAAACTCACTTAACCCATGTTTTTTTATTGGTTTCTTTTTATGAAAATCTTTTTCTCATCTCTGAAAAGTAAAGAAGCGAAGACCGAAGACTTTGTCATCTCCAAATTCTCTCTCCCTCTCCCTCAAGCTTTCACACGAAGTCTCTCCTGTTTCTTTCCCTTTCTAGTTATAGCAGCCTTAAAACACCTTTCACTTCTGATTTTCGTTAGTTTTCAGCGTCCAAGATTCAATTTTGATCATTAGATCATAGATCATCAACCCGGCCGGTGATCGGTTGCTTTGGTTTTTTGTGGTTTTTCCTTTTTAAAATCAAGTTCTGATGTGAAAGTTGTAGTAAGCCTTTTTACAGGGTCGTCTCTCTGGGTTTAATCATTGAGTTCTTTGGTTAATGTGAGGTTTTGATCAGAGAAGTGAATGTCATTAGTCATTAGAGCTGTTAGGTAGGTTTTAAAAACACCCAACAAGAAAAAAGAGTTCCATTGACTGGTTGCCGAGAGAGAGAAAAAGAAAAGCCAAACCCTAGAAAATAGTGAGTAAAAGAGAAACGTTTGTCTCCCCTTCAAATTCTTAGAAGTTATAAATGATATAGATTCTGGTTTCATTTATTTTTTGGGGGGGTTTCAAGTAGGAATCATGCCTGTTGATTTGGATAATTCGTCTACAGCTTCTGGTGAAGCTAGTGTCTCTTCATCTGGTAACCAACCACCACCACCACCACCACAACAACCACCGTCCAAGTCTGCCGCCACCGCTAAGAAAAAACGTAACCTCCCTGGAATGCCAGGTAAATAATCAGTGAATATTAATAAAATTTGAAACTTAATTAGTTTTTGGTTAGTTAAAGTTAATTGGTTTTTTTTTTTAATTTCTTGCAGATCCCGAAGCAGAGGTGATAGCCTTATCGCCAAAGACACTTTTAGCTACAAATCGATTTGTATGTGAAATATGCAACAAAGGTTTTCAAAGAGACCAAAACTTGCAACTTCATCGACGAGGACATAATCTACCATGGAAATTAAGGCAAAGATCAAGTAAAGATGTGAAGAAGAGAGTTTATGTATGTCCAGAACCAACTTGTGTACACCATGATCCATCAAGAGCTCTTGGCGATCTTACAGGAATAAAGAAGCATTTTTGCAGAAAACATGGGGAAAAGAAGTGGAAATGCGATAAATGTTCGAAGAAGTATGCTGTTCAGTCTGATTGGAAGGCTCACTCAAAGATTTGTGGTACTAGAGAGTATAAATGTGATTGTGGTACTCTGTTTTCAAGGTAATATTAGCATCCAATTTTTTATGTATTTATGTGACTTTTGGTGGGTTTGTTTGGATTTTGAAGTTGTGTTGTTTTGGTTGTTTTTTGAAGGAGGGATAGCTTTATTACACACAGAGCATTTTGTGATGCCTTGGCGGAGGAGAGTGCTAGAGCTCAAACTCAGACTCCGAACCCAAATCCAAAACCAAATCAGGAATCTGACCTGAAAGTGCAAGTTGATTCATCTCCACCGCCAGCACCAGTACCCCCACCAGTGGCTCCTGATTTTGGTTCGGATCAGGGCCAGGCGCCACCAGGACTAGCTCAGTCAACTGGGATGATATCATCTCCAGTTCTGGCAATTCAGAGTCCAGGTAAAAACATTTTGGAACTAAATTTGGAAACTTTCAAACATTCTTCTTCAATTTTGTCGGTTGTGATTTTTGTCTTAATCAAACAAGAAAAAATCTTTGTTGTTTGTTGTTACCTCCCTGTCTCTCTTTAGATCTCGGAATTTAGTAGTTTTTTTGTCTGTTACTGATGTTTGTTGTTATTGTAAGTTAAATGGCATTGAATAGATTTGTAGAGCTAAGAAAGCCTGAAAAATATTTTGAGATTCAATTTGTGCAATCTTTGGCAAGGGACTCAAGTGATTCGAAAGCTAAAAGGGAAAGAGATTTGGGTTTAGTTTAGATAAAGGTTACTATTATTGACTCTGCCTTTTCTTTTAAAGTTCTTCATAAAGAAAAGCTCAACTTTCCATGTCTGTTTGATAAGTGCCCTCTTTTCGTGTCTCCTTTTTTTCCTTTTAATCTTTTCAATGTTGCATTATGTAGAGTTATCAGATGATCCCTCACAAATTATAGAAGAAGCACCAGCACCAGCTCCGGCTCCAGCTCCAGCTCCAGCCACGGTAACTGCAGGGTTCAATGGAAGCTTCAGCAGTAGCACTAGCTCAAGCAGCAACGGCAGCAGCACCAGTAGTGTGTTTGCTAGTTTATTTGCTTCCTCAACTGCTTCAGGAAGCTTGCAGGCTCCTCAGACTACTGCATTTACTGATCTAATTCATGCCATGGCCCATCCTGATCGCCCAACAGACCTTACTCCATCCTCAACTGAACCAATTTCTTTGTGTCTCTCCACCAATCACGGGTCATCGATATTTGGCACTGCAGGGCAGGAACGTAGGCAATATGCACCACCGCCACAACCAGCTATGTCTGCAACTGCACTGTTACAGAAAGCTGCTCAAATGGGGGCTGCTGCTACAAATGCATCGTTGCTTCGTGGGCTTGGAATCGTGTCATCTTCTTCATCGTCTGTCCAGCCAGACAATATGCAATGGGGTCATAGGCAAATGGAGCCTGAGAATGCCTCAGTTACTGCCGGGCTTGGACTGGGCCTGCCTTGTGATGGAGGTTCTGGATTGAAGGAATTGATGATGGGAACTCCTTCTGTATTTGGTCCGAAGCATGCCACTCTTGATTTTCTTGGACTGGGGATGGCAGCTGGTGGGAGCCCTAGTGGTGGTCTATCGGCTCTCATTACATCTATTGGTGGTGGTCTTGATGTGGCTGCAGCAGCGGCATCTTTTGGAGGTGGAGAATTTTCTGGCAAGGACATGCGAAGGAGCTGATGACATTTTATAGTAAGGAACTATGCTTCTCCATATTACTCGGGGAATTAAGCTGTTAAGGCTCAGGGCAAGTGATTCTCCGGAGGCAATGATGACAAGATATAATCTTGCACGATGCATTACTCTAATGGAGGTGAGGATCAGCCCATCAATGATGGTTGGTTCTTTTTATTTGTTGTGCTGCCATGGTGTAGATATGTGGCCAAGAATTCAGGGACACTTTGCTTCCTGATTTATGTAATGGGGGCTTAAGTTATTCAGTATGTGATGC
Organism: Populus nigra; assembly: GCF_951802175.1. Classification (NCBI taxonomy): domain Eukaryota; kingdom Viridiplantae; phylum Streptophyta; class Magnoliopsida; order Malpighiales; family Salicaceae; genus Populus; species Populus nigra. Next base: position 12,955,764 of record NC_084865.1, on the reverse strand, counting down.
ACTAAATGTTTAAGGTCGCTAAAGCTGAAAATTTGAACCGTAGTTTCTCTCTTTGAAGTAAAACTTGGTCTTACGTGCATTTTCCTATCCACAATTTTACATTTATTGCCTGATAACACAATTAAAACAGATGCACTTTTAAAATTTGATTAGCAGCTGCGGACCAGGAAGGATGAGCTTTGTGAAACAGATTTGTATCTGCGACGTGGAAATTAGACATGGACCAACGCATCTTGCTGCCAATGAATGATATTAGCTTGGATGTATCTTATGGTTTTGTTGTATTAAGATCTTGCTTTCCTAACCCTGTCAGGGCCTACACAAATTTGTTTCTGTATACGAAATCTACTCTTTCGAGTGATTTTAAATTTTGAACTACCGTTAAAGTTTTATTTTTATGTCTTCACGGTTGGTAAGATTGTTAATGAGAAAAACATGCTGAAAGATTGCAGGCTTGACTGGGGTCCTGTCCTGTCTGGTAAATTTGTGAAATCTCACATGCTACTTAGCTTTTCATAACAAGACAATGAAGCTCGGTCTTCAATGTCAATGATGGACAAAACTGCATGCAGAAATGTGTACTGCTTATCATAATTGCATGAAACAGGAAATAAATGAGATGGTAAAGCTTACAAAATGATCGATGAGTTTTTTACTTGAAGAGCAAGAGAAAGTGACCAAGTCTCATCTTTCATTTGATGACACCAACTGTTCTAGACACTCATGACAGTCCTCGAGGCATTGTGAATCCTGCAAGAGAACAATTCAGATCCATGCTGAGCATTATTCAAATACTGCAATTCGTTTGCTGAGGTTTATATAGGACAAAGTCACCCACAAGCAAGGAATCCATGAGCCAAGGGTGACCTCTACAATGCAATTAGCCATGGAATTCAACAAAGAACCTTTGTCAAGTTGACTATTCCCTGAACTGATTATTTCTTGCTTCTCGGTTTCCGGGAATTGCATGGAAGCCACAGTATATAACTGTTCACTAAGCCACGGTATATAACTGTTCACTTTTGAGTTTCAAATTTCTACGACTTCTCTGATTGTATTTTCTTGCATTTCTACAGTACGTACGAGCCCTCTGCAGGCTCTGCGATAAGATAGAAGTTATTGCAATCAGCAATAATAGAGGTCGGATCATAATTGGGTTGCAGAGTTGGACTGTACCACAAGAAAACTTTTGGGTTTTTTTATTATTATTATTAGCGCTGCTTTTGTTTTTTTTAATTGGCAAACTAGCATTTTTTTTATAAATTTTTTTTGACGTTGTTGCTGCAGATGCTATCATTTCAAAAAAAAAATTAATTTTTTTTATTAAAATTTAATATAATTTATATATTTTGAATTATTTTGATATACTAAATAAAGATAATTTTTAAAAAATAAAAAAATTATTGATATATATTTCGGCATGAAAAATTATTTGAAAAGTAATCGTTACCACATTACAAAACACACAGAAATGTTATTTTTAAAAAATTGGAGTTGAAATTGAAAAGGTAAATTTAGTGTGATATTAAAATTTCAATTATAATATTATTAAAAAAATCTCAAACGAGTAGAATTTAACAATATTTAAAAGGTCATCAATGGTAATCATAGTGGGCTATGCTCTCCATCCATAGATAAGTGAGTCACATGTCGCGTGTAACTCACTCCTGTCATTGTTGTTAATTTTTTTTAGTGTTGTTAAATTTATTTTGTCAAGATCTTTTCAATAATAATGGTAATATCATAATTAGAGTTTCGTTGTGTCTATATAATCTTTTTCTTTCTTTATTTTTTCTCCCTCTCCCCGCTCATTACTGTAATTGCTCATTTGTTTTTGGACAGAGAGTGTAACACACTCATGTCATCATTAGTGACCTTTCTTAAAGCCGTTAAATTCATATTGTTGAGATTTTTTTGATAATACTAGTGTTATGATTGGAGTTTCGGTATCTTTCTTTTTTTCTTTATCACCTTTTTTTGTAATTTGGGACGGCTAACTTAATTTTTTTTTTAACATTGCATTATTCTCACCAATGTCATCTTGACATGTCATGTTTTCTAATTAAAACATATATTAATTATTTTATTTTGTTAAAAAAAAACTCACACCACGCTGTTTTATTAAAAAAAAACAACACTAATTTTCAAATAAAATCATTTTTTTTCTTTTACCTTGCAGCTTGCAGGTTTAAAACATCTTGGGCAAATGCCACTTTCATTTTCTTGTATAAGCTCTTGTTTTTCGTTCTTGAGCAGTAATTGACCTCAACTGTGTTTTTTTAACCATCATCACGGTGACTTCAAGCAAGCTTGAACTTTACTAATCGAGTTTTAAATAGACCATTGATGTTTTGACCTTTGAGGGACGTATTTGCAAAAAACAGAAATTCAAATTCGAGAAGATTTACCAGCAATTTCAAACTCGAAGATGGGTCAATTGTGCCATCAAACACTCGATCTCAGGTCCTTGAAATGCAGCTGTGGGCTCGAGCATGGGACAGCCTCGAACATTTGTGTGGCCATGGTTGAATCTAGAGAGATTCATTGGGATCAAATCCCTGCTAATTAAAATTGTCATTTAAGGGATTGTTGGAAGCTAGCTAGATCTTTTTTTTTTTTAGATCTTGAATGCGATCAAGGTGGTCTGACAACGTTGATGCTATTAAAAAAAACACTGGAACAATAAGAACAGTGAATACATTCGATCTACCCAGTTGAATATAATATTTATACACAGGTATATATCAATCAAAGTCAAATCTCTGCCTGTCTTTACTTGTTGTCGTTTTCCAGTTTGCTGATATCTTCGAGGTTTTTTTTTTTTTGCATCATCCGAATTTGCTGTCATTAATCCATTAGTCCACCTTTGCTTGCTTGTTTTTGTGGAATTTGATACATTATTTGTAGGTTTGTGACTAATAATAGATGCTGACAGCTCGTACGTGAAATACAAGCTCACTTGTGATCCAAGATTTTTTTAATCACGACCCAGATTTTATGCGGCTGATTAGTAGCTAGCAATTGTTTTATTTTGTAGCATAGTTTTAAAACCAGTCATCGATTTGCATAAAAAATCAAAGTATTAGTTGAAATAATTGATGATGTCTATGAAACCAATCTTTTTTAAAAGAACACATAATATAGAATGATAAAAAAAATATCAAATCATATTAATTTTCAAAACTCGTGACTCATGTCATTAAATTGAAAGTATCAAAATTAAAAAAAAAACACGAAACTTAATCTCCAATAAATCAAACATGGAAGGATGAAAACATGAAAAAAATCAATCACAAAAAAAATTGTAATTAAAAGGATGAGGGTAAAAATCAAAATAAAAAAAATAAACTAGAGAGTATCAAAAGAATTTAAATTGAAGGGTTAAATTGAAAAAAAAAAGAAATAAAAAAATGAGGGCTAAATTAAAAAAAACAATATAAACTTTAATCAAATGATAAAATTGAAAACCAATAAACTTTTAATAAAAGAATCAAGAAAAAAAATTAAAATAATAAGAATCGAATTTAAAAAATAATAACATATTATTTAAAGACTAAATTGTAAACTTAAAAAACTTTTATAAAAGGATCAAACATTAAAATAAGCAATAAAAATATAAAGACTGAAATTAAAAAAACCAAAAGAAAAAATGATATGTGTGTACTTTCTTTGGAATAAAGAAAAGAGAGGGAAAAAAATAAACATTGACAACAAATAACCTATTATCTATTGTCACACGCCACACCAACAAGAAAATTTGATTAAAAATAGGATGAAATTGCAGGTTTAGCCACCGTGTGATGTCAAATACATCCTTTAAAAGACTTGGACACCACACATGCACTAACTCATGATGAATACAAACTAGTTGCTATATGTTAATAAAAAATTATTTTTTCAACTTAAAAATACTAGAGTCCCCTTATGAACATGGAAATTATAAAAAAAATTGTTGAAAAAAAATACGCCTAAATGTATGCCTTGATGGTTGCCTTTTCTAAGGGTAACTGTATTCTAAGAAGCATAAAAACCAAAAAAAAAGCTTTTGGTCAACTTTTTTTTACCCTAATAGTAAATAAGTAATTTTATTATTTTAAAGTTCTTGAAAAAATGAGATAACTCTTGGTCAACAACAACAACAACAGATGTAAGATTTGTTGACCTTAAGGGTAAATTACATCATTTTAATGTGTAAAAAATCCAAAAAAAACTAATATATTTTTGAATAATTTTTAATGATCAATAAATTATTAAAAAGACCAAACTACCCTCTCTATATAAAATCTCTCGACTTTTCATAAAAAAACCAATAATTTCACTGTAATAATAAAAAATAAAATATATCTAGGCTATATAATAAAAAAACTCACGTCCTTACTTGGAATTAAAAGGTTTGTTTTTCCTGTGATCTCAGGTTCGAGTCCTGTAGTTGTTAATATAATAATCACTGGAGATTTATATCGTCATTAACTTCAGAACCTGTAGAATTAGTCGAGGTATGCTCAAACTGATCCGAATACCCGCATCAATAATAATAAATAAAAAAACTCAAGAATATTTTGTATAGCCGAAGGCTTCTAGTTAATGTGTCAGTAATTCACTGCATGTTCAAGAATCTCGAAAAAATCACTCGTTGATTGAATAGGTTAGCTAATGGATAAGATTTCTTTCATAAATGATTTTGGGGTAGAAAGATTCTCCATAAAAGTAGTGTTTTTCATCGGGGAACAAGACGGGGATCCGCCATTAGTGAATCATTTTTAATGGAGCTTTAAAGACCAGTAAAGTCTACTGGATCGCAATCACAAGTAGAAGAAGATTTTCTAAATTTGATGGCGCAATGTTTTCTTTTGTTTTTTTCTTCTTTCAACTCTTTGCTAATTATTGAAGTAAGTTCATTCCCTGTCCTGGATAATCAATCCTGGGATCTCAAGCACTAGAAGCCAATACACAGGTCAACAGATAGAGATACCTGACAAGAAGAGACTGAAGCCTCACCAACTGGTTACACAATGCATGAACATCGCATGCTACTTACAGAATGCCCTACATCTCATGTTTATCTGGACACATATAAGCACAAAAGTTAAGAACTGGGATATCGTTCCTGCGTTTTTTTCTTCCCAGATGAGAGGATAATTTTGAATTGAATGAATAAATTGAAAAGAAAACATAATTTTACAAGAGAAATAAAAGAAGAAATCACTCAAAAATGGGGATCATGTTATAAAAATTAGCAAATTAGATATTTTGATTAAAGAATGAAATTAAAAATAATTTAATGTTTATAAAAGAGATGAGGGAAAAATAAAGAACAAGGATCAAATATGAAAAAATAAAAAACAAAAAATCTAGATTGAAGGATAAAATTAAAAATAAAAATAAAAACTTACGAAAAACTAAAGATAAAAATAATAAATCAAAAGAATAATGATTGATATTAAAATATCCTCAACTTAGGGGATTGCCCTAGAATTTTAATTGCTCGGTGTGAATTTTGATGGAGGAGAGAGAAAAGACAAAATATAAAAGAAAAACAGCTTAACAACAATTCATCTAAAAAAACCAAACACACGCTGTAATTAATGAAAAAGGATGTTGTGAGGAATCTAATAACGCTATAAAAGATAATTTTTCACTATTGCACAATGGTGTATGCACCGTCTAAGTATGGAGGAACCCTTTCATAAGCTTCCGTATCACGCCTTACTAATTTAAATTTTAATAATTTCTAATTAATGTAAAATATCAATTTACCTCTCTAACAATCTCCTTATAACACAAAAAATAATATGAAAATTCAAAAATACCCCCCAAAACAAGCCTTCTCTTTTGTTCCAATGGTAAAAAAGTAACTAAATTGTAAAAACATTTTGAAATCTCAATGAAACCGAGTAAGCAATTATCTAATTATTGCTTTTAAGGATAGTAAAATATTTTATTATTATAAAAAAACATGAGAAGATCCTTGTGCCCCCAGTAAAAATATTAATAACAAATGGATCGCATGAAAAAATTTATCTTACCACCTTTTAAATTGATTTGATGAGGAGCAAAACTATCACATTACTATTATCGTTCACCGTTTTTTGTGTGTATAGCTGGTATATTTCTCCCGCACCCTGTATATTTTTGTTAAATGTTAACATTGACACGTGTAGTGGTAGGTTTTCACGAGAAATGGAGATTGAAGACAACAAAAGCTAGTCCTTGTCCGAAGCCTCGCTAGCAAAATGGACATCATGGAATTTCCCATGGGCTCCGGAGCTGCAAAAAGCCCAATACTAATATGCCGTTATATGGGCTTCAGCCCAACCCTGTGATACCACACACATCAAGAAGTGAAGGCCCAATCTGTCAGCATAACCATCTTCTAACAGGCTACAGCCCAATAAGGCTTTTATCTATTTGCGGCCAGTCCAACTTGTGTCCCCTCCATTCACCAACCTTCAAATTAAAAAAAAACAAAAAAAAACAAACTGATTGTGACAGTGAATTTATTCTACACCGAGATACAGTGTACTGCGAACCAGAATAGTGTAAAAGGCTATAATATTCTTAAGAGTACAAATTATCAGGCTTGCATTTAGGTGATTGTATTTTTAAAATGATTTTTTTAGTGATTAGTAATAAAAAAGATATTTACGAGGGCAACTAATATGTTAGTGAAGGGGTGCCATCAACACCTTTGGAGTTACATGTACGACGTCGTACCACAACCAAACACATCATCTAGGGTGTTGAAAGCGCCTTGTCAAAACAGTAAAAATAATTGTTTATGTATAAAAATATACTGACAACACTTGTACATTTAATATTTTGTGTTGAAAAAAAATAAAATTCAACTAGTGGCAAAACAGGAATCAACTGACTAGTTAGAACCTAGCCATAATTATATTGCCCAAAAAACCCTCTAAAAGTCCCCAACTTGTTACTTAGCTACCAAAATTTATTATATAAAAAAATTCATAATAAAAGCTTTTTTGCAAAAAAGATGTACAATAAGTTGGGTATTCTAAAATGAAAAAGCATTTGCAAATGATTTATTAAGAATAAATTTTAAATCAAATAGATTTTTATTCATCCTCACTTCAAAAAAATTTGTAAGTTGAAGATGAAAATTGTTTTGATCTTTAACACAATCACTACATTCTCAAAATAAAATAAAATAAAATATTGAAAAATATGTCATTTATGTAAAATTCAATGTAGTTTTTAAGGTAATGTTCGTTTACTATCTTAATATAGAAAAAAATAAAAATAATAGAAATAGAGATGTTATATCCTCGTATATCTTTTATTTTAAAATGACATAAATTAACTACAAAATTATCCTAAAAATAAATTTATTTTATATCTTTATCGCTATACATTTTAAAAACACTTTTTAAAAAACATCTTTTTTGTATTTGTTCTTTTTATATTGGAACAATAACAAAAAGCAATCTAAATGTCTTGAATGAAGAATAGACTAACATAATGGAAGTTGCATGTAGCTTAATAAGGTTCGAAATTACAATGTTATTTGATACATCTGAGATATATAAAATATATATTTTTTCTTATATAGTCAGAATCTTATCTCATGTTTCCTGTATGATATATACGACGCTGGGCCGGGTTTAATTTTTTCTAACATGAAAAAAATGTTCAGGGCACACAAATATTTTTAAAAAAACCAAGAAAAATATGAAATATAAATCATCGACTTCACTAGATTTAATAAACCTGATTAATTTAATAATATAATAAATAAATAAAATAAAAACAAATTAACTATAAAAAAATAAGTTGTCAATATCACACTCAGAACGACATTGAAAGAAACCACATGCATCATCAAAGCAACGACATGGAAAACAAACTAAATAAAATATAATAAAGTGAGCATCTCATACTTATTTTTAATCAATTAACTTGATTTAATTCAAAAATAATATTTTTTTTAAAAAAACTATTTTTAACAAAGAATAACAAAAAAAAAAAAGATTCAAGATAACTCGTTTCTTTTTTAAAATTAGTAAAAACATTTTATAGAAAGCAATAAAAAATATCAGAGCTCAATCTTTAATTAAATAAATATTGAATGATAAAATTAAAAAATACATAATTTTTAACAAAAGAAAACATAAAAAGCAAACTTGAACGAATCTTCTAAACTCAAGTTAACATCCTAAACTAGTAACCTTTGAAATCCTAAACATGAGATTAATCAAATAGCTTAATTCTCAATCAATTTAACATTGAACGATGAAATAAAAAAATATCAGTCTAAATTTTTTTCAAGGTACAAAAAATAGTAATAAAAAAAATAAGAATAAAATATAATAGAAAAAAAAATCTGAAAAAAGATAAAATCGTAAAAAAAAATTCAATTTAAAAAAATATCAAATAAAACAAATCAAAATCAAAAGAATGAAAGCCAAATATGATATCTGAAAAAAATTGAAGGATGATGAAATTGAAAATAAATTCTAATTTTATAAATTATTTTAAATAAAACAAATAGTAATAAAAAAAAAGAAAACAAATTCGAAGGAAAAATATATTTAAGAACTGCTTTGAAAAATTAAAAGGTTAGACACTGAAACTGAAGAGGAGAGAGAATAGAATGAAACAAAAAAGATCATCGACTCTAAATCAAAGGTACGTTGACTATATAGCCGTTTAGGAATGGAGGGGTTGTCAAGATGATTTAGAAAAAGCAAATTAATTATTTTATTATTTTAATCTACAATTAACCATGTCTTGTCCACACTAAGCTTTTTTTATTTTTATTTATCTTATTTAGTCATGTCTAGTTCACGGGGTCAATTTGGTCAAAAACCAAACTTGGTCAAAAACTCATCTCTTCATCAACGGAGAAGTCAGATTTGATATCCAGAAAGAATGAAATTAAGGAAACAAAAAAGGAATAAATCACAGGGTCAATTTGGTCAAAAACCAAACTTAAGCAACCCCTATTTAGCCGGGACCTGGAAGCTTGGAAAGAACCAAAGAATAACCCTTTTCGCTTTATTTTCCTCCACTCTTTGCACTATTTGGACACAAGCAAAGCCTAGGCAAACACGCACAGGAGAGAGGGAGAGGCAGATAAGCCCGGGAGAGATTTGGAGAGAGAAGCTCTAAGAAAAACCCACCAGATACCATCTTCGGAGCTTCCAATAACGAGCCCCAAAACAAAAGCTTCAAACTTTCAGTTTTTTTCTCCACCAATCTCTCTATAAATCCAAAAAAGGTATGTTTTCTTCACATTAAAGTTTCTTTTTTTATTTCATTTCTATCTTTAGATTCTAATGTTAAGCACTCCGAATTGAAAACCCGTTTCAGGTTCTTGATAGATATTCATTGTTGTAGCAGGACTTGTTCAGGTTTTTTATTGGAAGTAATGAAACTCGGTTTTTTGGCTAAGAGGGTGATTTTATTTGGTTAAGAGGATAAGATGCCATCTGGGGTTCTTTTGAAACTGAATTTTGGATTAGGTAGAGCTATACTTGGCAGAAACTCGGTTTCTTTGGTGTCAAATACTAGTCAATTTTCATCAAGGAGGTCTCTTGTTCGAACTTCAATGGCTGCTTCTAGTTCTAAAGCTGTGTTCGGTGATGTGCATATCGATGACCTGATTGCCACTTGTGTGAATGGATTGGAGTTTCCAAAACCCAGTGGTGTTTTTTTCTCGGACAGAAGTCGTTCTAGTTGTCTAAAAGCGAGTGTTAAAATGAGAAATGGGGAGTTGCCGAAAAGTCGTTTGGTGTGTGGGAACCTTATGCTTGATGCAATAAGAAGGAATGGTAAAGCAAATAATTTAGTTCTTGGACCATTGTTGAAGAACTTGTATTCTTCGTCTTCTGTGTGTGTCTTTGGTCGGGCTGCTCAAGATGTGTCATTTGATGGGAATTCCTCCGAGGAACAGTCGGTAGACTCCACTGTGGTATCTGGCCTGTATGTGCTCTCACCTTGCCTCTGTTTCAATTCTTCTTTTTTGGTGACTCATTTTACAGTTCAAATTTCATTATAATCAAATACAAAATTGTGGTACAAACATTATTGGTTTCCCTATATTCTGCAATGGATTTGGCAGTGGTGAAGCAAGGGTTTGGCAACACTGTACAAAATCTTGCAAATTCATTAGGATTTAAAAGGAAGCTGTCTTATAGTCACCTATTTGCATAGTATTGACTTCAGAAATATTGTTGATGACAGAAACTTGAAGTTACTCTCAGGATCATGTTACCTGCCACATCCTGATAAGGAAGAGACTGGTGGGGAAGATGCTCACTTCATATGCAAAGATGAACAAGTCATAGGTATAGCAGATGGTGTAGGTGGCTGGGCAGATGTAGGAGTCAATGCAGGGGAATTTTCTCGTGAACTTATGTCTCATTCAGTAAATGCAATTCAAGAGGAACCCAGTGGTTCCATTGACCCAGCCAGGGTGTTGGAGAAGGCTCACGCAAACATGAAAGCTAAGGGTTCATCGACGGCCTGCATCATTGCCCTTAAAAGTGAGGTGTGTTGTCCTCATGTCTATTTACACCCAGCTGTTTTTTTTTAATATTGCAATTGATGAAGTGTTCTGGCAGGAACACCTTACTGAATATTGTTAACACAATTTAATGAGCTCCACTAGATGTCTATAATGTTATTGTTTTGAGTCAGAATCAATGGTTCAATCTTCAATGCACTTGTATTTCTTCCTTCTTTTTTTATTGAAGAATGAAAATTCCATTAGTCAAACTAGTGTAACGAAGATGGTTAGTCCAGATAATGTGAAGTTTTCAAAAAGTGGGTAGCATTTTTGAAGTTCAAGGTTTTTGATTTCTGCTATGGTATTGCAAATTTCAGAACGTTTCTGAAAACTATAATCCTTGTAACACAATATAATCACTCAATTCTATATCTAGTAGATAAAAAGCAATGGCCTTCCTTGTTTCATGAAATCATCATGAACAAAGTGCGTTGACCTTCCGATCACTTTTTAAGGATTGGAATGCACAAGCAATATTTTACTGTTAGTACATCCTTCTTTGAATGGTCAATTTATATGAAGATTACTAGACTTGCCTTTTATTTTTCGGTGCCTGTATTTAATTGTGTTTGTTTATTAAGTGCTTCTACAAAGGTTGCTTTATTAAGTATGCACAGAGTGAAAGTGACTGTTTAAGAATATCTGGTCTTATATGGACTTATTCTTGCCACAGGGATTACATGCCATTAATCTGGGAGACAGTGGATTCATGGTGGTTAGAGATGGATGTACTGTCTTCGAGTCCCCAGTGCAGCAGCATGGCTTCAATTTTACATATCAACTGGAAACTGGCAATGGAGGTGATCTACCTAGCTCTGGCCAGGTCAGTTACTGCCCCGCCCTCCTTTTTTTCCCTCTTTTTGTGTGTGCATGTTTGCATAAGCTTTGTACAATATTGTAGCATCGTTTCATATGCATAACGTATGTCTACATTTTTGCAATACAAAGAATTCTTGCCTTGGTTTTGCTATTGTCTTTTTATTTAAATTGATCTTATATATTGTTTGTTCATATGCTGCCACATTACAACCTCCTATAATAGCTAAATCGATGATTTGCATCTAACACGTTGCTTGCTTGAATCTCTCTAATATGTCATCACATCCTCTCTTTTCTCTCTCGCACCTTTGAAGTCTAGGTTTCATTAAGAATGCAAATTAGTCAGTTAAGATTAGTCTTGTTTTGAGCTTCGGTGATTGCAATTTCTCAGTGCTAAAGTACGTGTTCCTAATGTCTGATTGACATGTGATGTAGCTAACTAGCTATGGCACTAGTCAATAGATGTCTTTTTTTTTTCCTTCTTTCTCAAAATTATTAGAAACTGATTTGACTTTACTTCAATGAGTAACTGTTGTGAAATTTGAAAAAAAAAAAAATGACTCCTCACTTGAGCATCCTTCTGGGATTGATGGCCTCAGGTTTTCACAATTCCTGTGGCCCCTGGTGATGTCATTATAGCTGGGACAGATGGATTATTTGACAACTTATATAACAACGAGGTTACTGCGGTTGTGGTACATGCTATAAGAACTGGCTTAGGGCCCGAAGCAACTGCTCAGAAGATTGCAGCTTTGGCTCGTCAACGAGCACTGGATACGAACCGGCAGACACCATTTTCAACTGCAGCTCAAGATGCTGGGTACCGCTATTATGGAGGCAAACTCGACGATGTCACCGTCGTCGTGTCATATGTAACGAGCTCTGCCAATAATTGATTCTGCTTTCTACCACATGGCTACATTGTTTATTTACATGTTCTTTATGTTCTTTGACCTTGCTAGATTTGCCACTAAGTTTTGTATTTTTCACGAGAAACCATGTCAAGGAAGTTCTTTATAAAGGTCACTTATTCCTTTGAATACTCCAGTTTTGGGCTTTTAGAAACAGCTGAAAGATTGGTGTTGCATCCAGACAAAAAAAATGGCAAAAACTGAATTTAAGGAGCAGGACAAATATACTTGCCTGTATAGTTGATCAACTGGCTTTTTAGGTTTCTAAGAAACAAGTTATATTTTTAAATTTTATTTAATAATTTAAATTATTAAATTGAGATGATTTTTTAATAAAATATTAGAATTTTAATAATTAAACAGTTATGAGTTGCTTTTGTTTTTTTGGTTTTTTAACCTTAAATAGTTTTTACCTAATATCCTAAGATGTTGCTTAACAATTTAAATTGAATTTGGTGAACAATAATGGCTGAACTAGGAATAAGGTTAACTGTCTCAATTTGCCTAGGAATTAGGTCAACTGTCTCCATTTTGGTGCAACTACCAAGCCTGAAGGTGTATTATTACCAATCAACATGGAAATTATAGAAACAGAACTGATAGTTTATTAAAATTATAGCCATTGAGAATGGACACACAGGAATCCATTTTTGACACCAAGATTGTTAAAAATACTTTCAATGTAAATTTAAATTGTAAAATTATAAGTAAAATTTTTAAACTAATTATCTATTGACAATTCAATTCAAGTAGTAAATAACAATATAACATAATTAAAACAAAAATAAAATAAACAATATAAAAATTCAATCATCTTAAAATATATAGTTTAAATAAAAATTTATACATAATTTAGGTAATTTAAAATACAATGCATTATGATATATTTATAAAATTTTATTAAAAAAAATAACAAACCTGAAACAAATAATCTATTAATATATAATATAAATTAAAAGCAGTCGCATTACCTTTAACTTGCCTTCATCGTCATCGTTATTCTAAGAAACTTTGAAGTAAGTAAACCTACGATGTACCCTTGGTCTCATCTTGTATATAAATAAGTGATTGCTCAGTTGAACAATAATGTCCTGAAATCAACAGGTACACCAAATTCAGACCAAAATTCCACGTTATATGAGGATGAGGCATGCTAAAAGCAAAATTAGTAATCTTGAATCTACCTCTACCGCTCGGTTTTATTCTGTCGCTGCAACAGAAAATTCATGTAGCCAACCTTTGTTGCTGCTGTTGCTATGCAGCCTTCATTCTCATCATCTCCTCTTGCTGTTGCAAAAAAAGCTCCTCCGTTTCCCTTGGTGAACCCACGAGAACACCACCACCATGAACAAACTTGCAACTTTCTCCATTCTTGCAGAACTCTCTAGCAAAACACAGACAAGGCTTATACCCAAGACCAAAACCCCCTTCTTCAGCACCAAAACACGCATCGCTCTCTGAAAATCTCCTTCTATGCAAATGGCAATCGGGTAACCACCTAATCGAAACCCTTTGGTCCATAAAGCCCTCATTTTTTATAGAGGGGTCATCAAGAAACGAAAGATAATCATCTAATTGATACTCATAAGGGAAATCAACACTATTATTACTGCAATCACCACCGCCATTACCACCATTCCTCGAGAATGGTGGCACTAAAACAGACCCAGAACGTATATTATCATTGGACAAAAAAGAACTGGATTTTGGGCTAATTGAAGTGTTACTGTTACTATTATTTGGCAACCCATGAACATGCCAGGGATTTGGAGGCGGGTTTTTTCTTTGTGACTCTTGGAGAAGAATGTGAAAAGGGTTAGTGTTACAAGGCCTTGCTATGGGATTGAGAGGCAACGGAGAAGATGGTGTAGAAGGTGGAAACGTGTTTGTAGAAAGTCCAAAGTGGATTTTGGCCTTAAAGACTGCATTTTGCAAAATCATGAACTCGGGTGCAAATTCGTGGTTTTGCACGATTTTGTCCGAGTTTAATTATATTGCATGTGTCAAGTTTGATTTTAGCAGTTTTCAAGTTTTTAGTCTGAGTTTGGAAGTTAATATATGTTTATTTGTAAAATGGATGATTTTATGAGTTAATTTATGATTTTAATAATAATATATAATATATTTGGCATTATTAAAAAAATCTTGATAAAATGATTGTGATTATATTTTAATATACTATTAAGTGAGATTGTGATTAATTCTAAATTAACATCAAATAAAATTCCTAACCAATAATAATCTTGTTTAGTGGTTTTTCAAGGTGTAGTTAGAATTGTTTTGTTAAGATTATTTTAATAGTATCGAGTGTCTCAAAAATAGATTCTTGATATCTCCCGGTAACTTATTTTTTTTTCAAACAAAACCCTTAAGCAATTATAACCTCGTTTTATTGGTCTTTCAATGTATAGCTAAAATTGTTTTGTCAAGATTATTTTAACAATATTGAGTGTGTTAAAAATATATTTTTGATGTGTTCCTCATAACCTGTTTTATTTTTTTATTTTTTTATGTTACATTAGCTTATCTTAAACCATTATATCTTAAATCTTATATTTTATATCATTGAATTTTCATGAAATTTTAAATTGAGTTTTGTACTTGCTAGTTAACATGAAGAGAGATATGAAGTTTACAACCGCAGTTATTTCCGGTTGATTTTGTACTAAGCTATGCTAGTATCCTAATATTTTTCGAATACATATTATTTTCCCAAAACTTTTATTAAGTGTTAAAATGATAAAAACCAAAAAAACCTCTCTATGCATTTTTTGGATTATCAACCACTAACAAAATTAAGTTCTTAACTTCCTGGCTCCAACCTAATATCTGGTTCGAGTGCCGTCAAAATGCGGTTAGAGGAGTGCTACTCTGTACTTCGAAGCATGTAATTACATTCTCAGTGCTGTTTTACAATTCATTCATTCTTTTACTATTTTAGCAGTTGACAGTAGTCTCGATGATTGCTTTATTTTCGTTCTGCACATTCAAATATTTGATTTTCTAAACTCGTGCTATGAGCATGCCTACTGTTTGGTGCCTGTTTAAGGATCGATTTGTATAAAAATGATCAGAGTTCCCCTAACTTTTGACGGGAAAGTCTCGATCAATTAAGCAAAGAAATCAAAGTCTCTGAACCTTTAAGCCAGTAGCAAGAACCATGAATTGCAATTCTCATCGCATGAAGTTATGCATGCAAACTCGTGAAAAAACTCATCTCGTTACATGAAACACTAATGCCAGAAACTGAGATACAAAACGTGGATCTCACAGCTTATTAAAAGAGTGGTTGAAAAGCATAAAAACAAGAGACTGCATATAAATGCTTGGAAAGTTGTCAAATTTAGAGCTTCCAAGGATTCCTTAAAGCTCTTCTTCCTTTCCCTTCATCACCTTTACGCTCTTGATCTTCTTTTCTAGCTTCCACTTCTTGTTCCTCTGGTTGTTCCCCCCCTCCTTCACGTCTTTCCCTTTCCTTAGCCCTTTCTTCTTCTTTCCAGCGTCGCTTTTGCCTTTCTTCTTCTTGTCTCCTTGCCTCTTCATGCTCCCTTCTGGGGGTCTCTTCTCGTTGTCTTTGCTTCTCTTGTCGCTTCTTTTTTTCTTCTCTTCTCCTAGCCTCTTCTTGCTGCTGCTCCTCTTCTCTCCTCTGTTTTTCGTCCTCTTCTTGTCGTTCCCTCTCCGTTTCTTCCTGTTCTCTTCTCTCCTCTTCCTCCCTTTCCCTCTCCTCCTCTTCTCTTTTCCTAGCCTCCTCCTCCCTCCTCTGTTTTTCTTCCTCTTCTTGTCGTTCCCTCTCCGCTTCTTCCTGTTCTCTTCTCTCCTCCTCTTCTCTTTTCCTAGCCTCCTCCTCCCTCCTCTGTTTTTCTTCCTCTTCTTGTCGTTCCCTCTCCGCTTCTTCCTGTTCTCTTCTCTCCTCCTCTTCTCTCTTCCTAGCCTCCTCTTCCTCCCTTTCCCTCTCCTCCTCTTCTCTTTTCCTAGCCTCCTCTTCCTCCTCCTCCCTCCTCTGTTTTTCTTCCTCTTCTTGTCGTTCCCTCTCCGCTTCTTCATGTTCTCTTCTCTCCTCTTCTTCTCTCTTCCTAGCCTCCTCTTCCTCCCTTTCCCTCTCCTCTTCTTCTCTTTTCCTAGCCTCCTCTTCCTCCTCTTCTCTTTTCCTAGCTTCTTCTTCCTCTCTCTTTCTAGCCTCCTGTTCCTCTCTCTTCCTAGCCTCCTCTTCCTGCTTTTCCTTTTCAAATTCTTCCTTCATTTTATTCTCCTCTATCTCAGCACAAGAAGTGCAATCCAATATGAGCGCTTCTTCCTGAGCATTTAAAAGCTGATCCATTGTGGTGTTAGTAACATTGAATGACACAGCCAAGATGCCTCTGTCCAATATTTGGAGGATTGAGCTCTTCCCAGTCAGAAATTGAGGATGATTTCTCTTTGTTGATGTGCTGAACCCCATGAAAACAAATGAATCATTGTTGAAGGAAATTTGAGCCATGGGATGGAACCTAGGCACTGCAAAAACATCCCCTTCCTTAACCTTAAACCTCATGTTTTTGCACTCTGATTCATTTGCTGTGCTATGACAAATCACCCGAACCATCCCTCGCCCGTGCAACACTATTGCTATCTCAGTAGCCATTGGATTCCAATGTGGCCCCATCATGGATCCCTGAAACGAAAACCATCAATGGAAATGCTAATGAAAACACTAGCTAGTAACTGCCAGCTTCGTTCTAAGCCATGCTATGAGAGCAAAGCTTCAGATTAATTTACATTCGAAGGCATTACCTTTGTCAAGTTCACCATGAATATTCCAATGTTGGAATCACTTAGTGATTTCAAGCTATGTTTGTCTACAGTCAGACTCCACCCATTACAATTCTCAAAATCTGGCTTAGCATCTAGAATGTTGAATGTCTTGGTTTCCTTGGTTTTCTTATGTTTGTTTCCGATAAGGAAATCTAGCATCCGGTCTTCCAATTCCCAATATACTGATTTCTGATCCTTTGTTACTGCGTGCACCACTGCTGGTGGCTTCGTTGCACTGGTTAATTCCTCTAAAACTTCTTCAGGGACCTTGAGAAACCAATTTGCAGTACATGTTTTAGTACATCTTTCAAGAAGTTCAAAATTTTGAGGCACAAAGCTCTGCACATAAAAGGGCTTGAAACTTGTTGCGAAATCAGTCTCAATTAGATAATGTTTTTGTTTGTGGATCAAGCAGTGACTAATTCAATCAAATGTATAATATATATTTATTTTTTCAGATAAATATTCTACTTCAGATTAATTTATAGCACCTACCATAGCATTGTTATTAGGGCAAAACAATACTAGAAAATATAACACACATAAATGCTGATGATATAAGAATGCTAATTAAGTTGACAAACTATTAGAAATAAGTCATCAATCATTATACCTTAAAAGCTTCTTGAAGGACTTTTCTATCAAATCCAAGGACCAGATCGCTGACGCTAGAGTATGCTCCAATTGATGGCTCCTACATTAATATTTGCAATGTCAGAAACAAAAACAGTAGACTTACTACTTATTACAGCTCTAAACAACTTCTCTTCAAAAATTTTCTCTAGGAATACCAGGTAATTACAAAATACTAAGAGGAAAGGAGAAAAGGGTCTCAAGAATCCTATACATATATGTCCTCATCTGTATTGGAAAAGATAGCATGGATCCTCATCTTCTGTCTTTCCGAGTCTAGGTTACTTTGAACAAAGAAAACTGAGCCTGCCTGCAGTCTATATACATCTCCTCTCCGTAGATTCATCCTCTTCATTTCTCTTCCATCGGTCCAACTCAACTTCCCATTCCCTGCATCCAAATGTAAGAACATAAAGCATACTGTTGAATATGGATCTTCTAGTGTAAGCAACATTGGCTAAGCTTAAGCACTTACCTGTGTGTACATAAAAGACCATGTCAGCATGGAGAAGTACAGGGAGCAACAAGGAGCTAGGCTCCAATGTGATGAACTGAATATGGTATGGCCCTTTTGTTCCACTACTAATTTCAGCAGCTGAAATCTCTCCATATTCTGTCACCACCAGAGACCTCCTGTGTCCTCTCCTCACCAGATAAGGTCTCTCCCAAGCTGAAACATCCTCACTGAAGGCCTCTACATGAAGAGAGAGACAGAGTAGTAAACCCAAAAACAGGAGTGCTAAAAGCGGCACCTTTTGCAGCATTTTTAGCAAAGGAAAGGAGAAATTAATGAGCTCAAGCTACTGATTGAGTTATAGCTATGCTGATGATCTATATAAAGAGATGACGAGGAGCTACGTGTCATCCATGTGGACACGTAGATGTTCATGGCATCACGTGGCTGTTGCTTAGACGAACTCTTCCCGCTAAAATACAAAGTGGTAAAGATCTAATTTGATCCTTTTTTCAGGGACGAGGTCCTGGTCTTGTTTCGAAAATAGTTTCATTTCTTGAAAAGATAAGGCACAGTTTTCGGCAACAAGTGGTGGACTGGTTCGAGTACACTCAAGTTTTATTTCTTCTTGTTTTTGGATCAAGGTGAGGGATGGACATAGACGGGCACGTTTCTTTCTTGATTGGGCTAATGTCTTAAGCTCTATTCTAGCTTGAACAATATAGGCTTACAATTGCTAGCTTAGAACTCTCATTCTTTGGACGAAACATGTCCACACGGGCTAAGATTAGGCCCTCAAGCTTTTGGGAAAATGGGCCCTAGTAAAACAAATCCATTGCCTTTGTTCATTTCAAAAGCTTTCCCAATTAATTAAATACTATGATCATGTGAAATGTATAATGTAATAACAATAAAAGTTAGTCTTCTTACTAATGCAAACCATCAGCTTGTTTGTGGAGATGATACTGTCCAATATAGAGAAAGAAAGCTACAAAGATTCAATATTATTGTGTGTGAAAGAAGATCAAAACAAAAGACAAGGAATTGATATCCTTTTACAATTGTGAATATTTTGATGCAATATTTGAATTTGTTAAAGAGATTCATTAAAACCCAACATAATTTATTTTATTCTTTTAAAATTATATTAAATTAAGAATAAAACAAAAAACAAAAAAACCATGCCACACTTGGTTTGAAAAGCTAGTAAATTAATGAGACTCAAGCTATATATCTCCTTACCAACCGTCTAATTAATTATATATCTGATCAAGAACTTCAAAACTAGGCAAAAGAAGATTTTACATGCAAGGTGAACATCGGCTTTCTTCCTTCTTGAACAAGATTTAACAAGTTGACTTCCTACTGGGAGAGTTCTGTGGTGTTCTCTAACCCTAGCTGACTGTGACGCCTGAGAATTCTTTTCCAAGTGGATGAGAAATCTCATGAGTTGGTCATTTCATCATGAATTCAAGTGGCAAAAGAAACAGAGCTACCAAAAAACAACTTTCCCTGCAGACCACATAACACTGTGATTTTAACCAGACTGTGGGATTCTTCATGGTCCCCGGCGCCCATGATGATGGCAGTGAAATTAAAGAAAGAAACTAGCATGGGCCACGTACAAAATGTTAAAGGAATCACATGAAAACTTGAATAATTGTGGTCGTAAAGAAAACTAATTGAATCATATGGTATTTTTTCAAAGCAAAACCAACATATCCTAAGGATCCTACCCTTATTGTAAAAGGACTTGTTAAGGGTTGTTGCTTGTAAAATACAAGATAGAAGATCCGCCACTATCTTGCATGCCCGATTTGAATGACCCTCCACTCCCACCTTTCTTTGCCTTTTTCTTTTTCTTTTTCAGTGATGTGTGTACAGACTATCTTTTTACGTGCATGATTATAAATTGGAATCTGATCAAACCCTAACTTTTGTGTTCTACAAGCTGCCCTTATTAATTCCCTCTCTTTCTTCTATCCATCGCGTGTGTTCCGTGTACTTAAGAGCCTTAATACCTAAGTATTTGACTTGAACCTTCTCCCAAAATAAAATACTCTCAAGTATGAACCAATGTTAATCACGAGTTCATGCAGAATATTAGTTTTCTTCCAAGGATGCTAAAGAATGCTGCCTTGTATTGGTTAATTGTTATATATATCATGGAAACACTCATAGATATAATTCACGGATGAATAGCCACTTTTAAGAACCAAATTATAAAGTAGAGCTCGAGATATTTAGTCAATCATATCATATATATATTTATATATAAATCAGAAATATTCTCTGCTAATAGTTGACTACTTAGCACTTGTTTTTAAATTTCTCATGGAATCCTTTGGTTTTGTTGTATTGCATTTTCTAGAATAATAATGTCACTTTCATAGTACGTACGAAGAATATGTCTCGAACTTCACAAAAATGAAAACAATCTAATTTCATATGATTTGCTATGAGCGAAAGGTTAATTAATTAATTAATTAATGTGTCGGGGAATTTTGTATTGGAGAGTTTTTTGTATAAGTAATTAACAAGATAACAATTTTTTATCGGGGAATTTATTAAAAATAAAATAAATAATTTTTATTTCTAATTTAATAATCACATATTGTTAGAAAAAAATATAAATTATATAACTTAAAATTTTAAATTGAATTGATTTTTTAAGTTTAAGCTAAATAATTTGTCAAAATTATAATTTTTTTCAAATTAAAGAATCTTAAAAACACATCATTTACTTGAATAAACTTCTTTGAATATTTATTTCAAAAACTGAACTCAAAAAACAAGGAAGAAAGCAAAACCACCCGCTAACTTTTGAGGTTTCTTGCAGTAATCTGCACTTTAATCATTTCATCTTTTGAATGACTAAAATTTTTGAAACCACATAATTCGAGTGAATTGCTCCTCCTATTATAACATCTGTAGAGCTTTAAAACTTGACCACTGCTTTTTATTAAGGGATTAATTTCAAAGGAAAAAATCGAAAGAAAGAAAAGAAAATCTTCCAATATATTAGTTACTAATACATGGAAGAACTGGCAAAATTAAGGGACGTAGTGCTTATAAGAGGGAGCAGCTAGCATTGGATCCCTTGAGATGTTTCCATCAAAGAACAATAAAAATTAAGCAGAATTCTAATGAAGGAGACGCATGATGAGCTTTGATTACGGCATGACTGCATGCATCACACACAAAGCTAAAATTTGAAATATCTTTTCGCACAGGTGGGCATGCAAATGCAAAGCTAGCCTAAAACCCTTTCTCTTTGTCCTTGAATGGTGGCTTCTTCCTTTCTAGTGCCTGTGGTACTGTTTTCATCATCAATCAATCAATCAAAAAATGAAAGATAATACCACTAACCTAAACGAGAACATATTCTCTTCTTCTTTTTAGTTTCTTTTTCTTTTTCTCTTTCCATTCTTTCTTTCTCTTGGCCGCCAAAGCTATACAGATCTTACGTGGGCTTGGATTCTACTGCTAAACGCAGCTGTATGCCTGTATGCAAGAAAGATCGATGAACCTCAAACCTTTGATGCATATATATACATGCATACCCGACAAAAAGCAGCCAAGTGGGGTCCTACAAAGTCAGCCGTAGCCAATCAGATCGGATAGGATGTCAAATATTGGACCCCACTCGTGGGTCATATCTTTCGTCAACAAGAATTCTATAAATTTTTGTGGTAACTTTTCTTTCCTACTACTATAGTGTGTAGTAGAATTAATCACGCACCCATAGCAGAGGGAGGAGTTAATGAACTGAAATATTTGTTAATAATAAGATTATTATTCGAATGGTTGCTTAAGTCAATGATAAGAAGTTCAAAAAAAAAACATTTTGATTAACATGGTATGCATATTAACTATATGTAAGAATATAAATTAAATAAAAGAAATTCAACTTGATTGGAAAAAAAAAGAGAGAGTTGAAATAACTCATTTACAATAATAAATGGGAATTTTTGGTTGAATACTCTATTGTAAAATTGAACACCATATGGCAAAAAAAAGAGTCATATGGTTGTTAATATAATAGTAATTACAGATTTAAATGATCGTTAATTTCAGAACTTAAAAAATTAGTTGAGGTACATATAAGTTGATTCAGATACCGAGTTAATTAAAAAAATACAAACATACATAGGACACACATTTTTTGGAAAATAAAATAAATAGCCATAGTGAAATCACAATGCAATTTTTTTTTTTTTTGTGCGTGTCTACAATGAATCTCGTCTAAAACTATCATAATTTCACCCCAATCCGTCGAGAAAGTTGTTGAATTTTATTAACCTGTTCATTGGTCAAATGAAATAGAACCTATGCTTTCTATTTCCAAGAAGATATGACCATGAGAGGGTGGTAGTGTTTGTTCTGAGGACTTTTGTGGGGACAAATAAGTTAATGGAACATTTCCATTGACGCTCACAATTGACCTCTTCTTCATTTTGCACTTGAAATTAGTCCTTTATAGTGTTTGGATTATTCAATTATATCCCTAAGTTATTCAATAAATAGCTTTAGTAGATTTTCCCCTTGGAATGCTATCAAGAATTGAAGGATCAGTAAACTGTCTTTAATTAAAAAAAAATTCAGGATAAAATTCCATTTTTATTTTGAACCCTTTATTTTTTATTACTCCCAACAACAAAACCGAATTCTTCTTTGCAAAACTAAAAACCAATTTAATGCATAGACTCTTTTTTGAGAATGCAAAAAGCCGAAAGAAAATAACACAAAACAAACCTTTAAATTCAATCATCAATTAATTTGAAATGATAAAATAAAAAAAATAATAACAACAAAAAAAAAAGTTCCATAGGAATGCATAATATTTCAGTCATAGGTCCATAGTAAAACACCGAGGCACACTGGGTCTTTATTTTTTTTTCAATTGGATAGTATAATAAACTATGATGTATAATTTATTATGCAAGGATATTAACGGTTATTTTTTAAAATATTTTTTAATGTATTAAAATAATATTTTTTTAAAAAAATATTTTTAATATCAACACATTAAGTAATCTAAAAACACCAAGAAAATATTAATTTAAAATAAAAAAATTAATTTTTTAATAAACATTTTTAAAATATGAAAATAAATAGTTTAAATCTTTAATGGAAACAAATCAAACAATTGATAGAGACACTAGGATAAAAATAACTACTATTTTTTCCATGCTTTATCCTTTCTCTTAAATTTATTCAGGAATTAAGTATGGTCGTACTATTTTGCTAGAGATGGATCTAAAAAAAAATTTGAATGAAAATAATTTAAACCAGCTGTTTCACTTGTCGATGTATTTAAACTTTAAAGGGGAGTTTAACCCCACATTTCATTAGGAGTGTTAAAAAATTTTGATTTTTTTAAAATAATATATATATATATATATATATTTTAATATTTTGATATTAAAAATAATTTTTTTAAAAAAAATATTATTTTAATACATTTCTAAATAAAAACAATAATTACTACTATCCCAACCACCATAATTAAATCTACAAAATAGGCATTGTTAAAACTTTGTTAGCACTCAATAAAACTTGAATTTTTTAGATTCTAACTTGCAAGAAGCTCTACATGCTTACTCCATATGATGTGAAGGGGCATTAACTCTCATTTCTAAATATTCATTTCCTGGTCTAGCATGAAGCTCCAACTTAAGTCTTGTATCCTAGGGTTGGAGAAAGTGATTGCAGTCAAAATGGCCATCTGAGTGATTTATTTATCACTTCTTTGCTTTCACTTTCTGGGTAGGCAGATCACAAGAAGGAAACTAATGTAAAATCATTGAGGAGAAAGGACAATTGGGACAGGCAATATGTTTGCATGTGGCTCCTTCACATTTTGTTCTACCGTTCTTGATTTCTGCAAATACAAACAAAGAAGTCAATTCACAATTAGTGTTTGCAACTGAATTAATATATTTATACATATAATTTATCTTTAACAGAAGCAAAATAATTGAGGTCTGCAAACTGGCAGCAGTGACCGTAACTTAGTGCCACCACCATGAAAGAAAACCACTGCCAGAACAATATCAGAACAGCATGAGGTGGGAAAATAAACGACGAATCCTAAAAAGGCTAAAGGCAAAGTAGAGACTTGAGTTACAAGCTTCGAAGAGATAAAAAGGATTGGTCTGACTCGTGTCTAGCATGCCATGGCCACACATGTCTCTCATGGATCACCATGCCTTGATACCCCTCATGCACACAAGCAAGGATAAAAAGCCAGTGATCATAACCACCAAAAGCCCCCTCTCCCTTGCCATTTCCCACTTTCTAAAGCACTCAAAACAAGCAGAGAAAAATTGAAGGAGTTTCAAGCACAGAGGGGTTACTTACCTTTGTGCTCTTAGCTATGAAAGTTCCAGTTCCCTCACCACAAAACAGCAGCTGCAACAACCAGTCTCAAAATCCAAAACCAGTGTCTTGCAACAACACCAACAATAACAGCAGAAACATCAGAATTAACCCCAACAATCAAAACTTGTGCTACGAACCCACTTCGGTTCTTGACCTGCGTCGAAGTCCAAGTCCTGCACGAGCTGGCAAACCGGCCCCTGCAAACGATCCTATTGAGTGGGATGATCATGTCTTGCAAACTTTGGATTGGGATTCTATCATGAGAGATTTGGACTTCCATGATGATTCTGCTCCTGCCCTCATCAAGAATTTTCCACAGTTCGGTCCCTGCAGTGAGTCTCAAATCCAAAGCCATAACCTTCCTGAGTTCACTGCATCTCATCAGATGGATGCTACCCAGTTTCTTCACTCTGATTTTAACGATATGTACATTAATTCTATCCCAACTCACAATTTGACTTCTCTTGATTTGTCCCATAGTTTTCATAACAATATTGGAAATTGGAATGCTGGTTTTGATTTCATTCAAGAGCTTATCAAAGCAGCAGATTGTTTCGACACGAACGAGCTACAACTTGCACAAGCGATACTGGAACGGCTCAATCATCGACTTCAATCACCAATTGGTAAACCACTCCAAAGAGCCGCTTTTTTCTTCAAAGACGCTCTCCAGTCTCTCCTTGCTACCGGATCAACTCGGCCGCAAACAAATCCTGTAATCCCTTCGTGGTCCAATATTGTCCAAACCATTAAGGCCTACGAGGCCTTCTTTAGGATCTCTCCAATCCCCATGTTCGCTGACTTCACCACCAACCAAGCTATTCTTGATTCCCTTAATGGAAATTCAGTGTTTCTTCATGTCATAGACTTTGATATTGGATTTGGCTGCCACTATGCTTCTTTAATGAGGGAACTTGTAGACAAAGCAGACTCGTGCAATAACCTCACATCTCCGCTTCTTCGAATCACTGCTGTTATAACAGAAGACACTGTTATTGAAACCAAATTGATCAAAGAAAGACTCTCTCAATTCGCTCATGAGCTCAAGATCAGACTCCATATAGAGTTTGTGCCTTTCCGTACTTTTGAAATGCTATCTTTCAAAGCAATCGAGTTTGTTGATGGAGAGAAAACAGCTGTTATCTTATCCCCAATAATATTTCGCCGTCTAGGTTCAACAAATAATGTTACTACGTTTGTTAATGATGTCCGCCGAGTTTCACCAAGTGTAGTCATAGTTGTGGACAGTGAAGGGTGGACAGAATCTGGAACTGGATCGTCTTTTAGGAGGAACTTTGTTGATTGTCTTGAATTTTATTCAATGATGTTTGATTCCTTGGATGCAGCAGCTATTACTGGTGGCGATTGGGCTAGGAAAATTGAGATATTCCTGCTGAAACCCAAGATTTTGGCAGCAGTTGAAGGGTGCGGAAGGCGAGTAGCGTCTCGATGGAGGGAGGTATTTGTTGGGGCAGGAATGAGGCCAGTGCACTTGAGTCAGTTTGCTGATTTTCAAGCCGAGTCTTTGCTGGGGAAGGTGCAAGTGAGAGGTTTCTGTGTGGCAAAACGGCTGGCTGAGTTGGTTCTTTGCTGGAAAGATAGGCCCCTTATTGCTACATCAGCTTGGAAGTGCTAGAAACAAATGGTGATCTTGGTATATTAGAAGTTGATTAGGTTTTTTTTTTGGGATGTAATGATGAATGTATCCCAAAACTATATAGTTTCTTACTTTTGGTAGTTCTCTCTTTTCTGTTGGTGTCTTGCTAGAAAGAAAGAATGGGGCTGAGTTTCTCTAGTCACTCTCTAGGTCTCTCTTTTGTATAACTTGCACAGAACTTTTGCCTGTTATCAAAAGATCTGTAGAAATATAAATTGAAAGGGATAATCCCAATTAGGGAATCATAATCTGCCAGTTCTCTGTTCCCATGATTATTTTTTTGCATGAAGTGTTTCTGACTGAAAAACAAATCCTTAATGGTCCAAGAAACCATATGAAATGTGCAATCCAAACCTCCAAGAGTTTCACCAATTTACAGCAGAAAATCTCCAGGCCTCCATAGCCGACTAAACCACAAGAGACATCAGTACTTTCATAATACCAAGAAAAGCCACCCGCTAAAATCAAGCGGGACAGAACAGCAGCAAACGAAACCAGAAGGCCTCAATCCGAGCTTGATCATCATTTACTATGCCGCTACCAATTTAGAAAATCCAAAACTCAAGGCTTCCAGCCGGCAAAAACCCTCAACAGATTTGACCGAAAACCAGAGAGCAGGGAGGGAAACAGCAGCATAGAAAGAACAAAACTTGATTTTCTACAGATTTTACCCTTTTATAATTTTATTTTTTTTATGAATTCTGTTTTATTCTCCTACTATATGTTTGTATAACATTTTTGTGTCCTTCCCCATTCCTTACATTGGGTGTCAATAATCTATGCATGTACATAAAAAAAATACATTTAGAAATTTAAAAAATGATAACAAAAAAGAAAAAGAAAAGGAAGGAAGGTTGGCAACTGAATGAACACGGCATGAAAACAGCCATGCCAAGTCTGTCAGCAACAAAAAAATAGAATCCATTTATTCGAAAGAGAACAGCCAGATTTAAGAGGTAAATGTAAGCCCTGGTCACATCAGCATGGTAATACCCTTTTAAATTAAATAAATAAAAAATTGTAGAAAATTAACGCAAGAATAATTTCTCAGTGCAGAAAGGAATCTTAAAACATGAAAAAACTGATAATTATAAAAAAGATAGAACTCTTACCCATAAAAAACAAAAAAAAGAGAGAGAGAGAGGACATGAAAAATAAATTTGATTGTTTATAACCAATCCACATGAAAAATAAATAAATGATAGGGTGGTATTCTAATAAAATACTAATAATATCAATTAAACAAAAAAATCAAACATATTTAAGCCAAAAATTAATACAGGGAGATTAGTTTTATTATGTTTGGAAACTTCATATTTTGGAAAAAAAAGAGAGAAAGAAAACGAGTATCAACATATCATTTCATCTATCTCCTTCAACAGTAAGAAAACGAGTATTAACATAAGCAAATCATTTCATATATCTCCTCCAACAGTAAGAACACGAGTATTAACACAAACATACCATCATTCCTTCTTTCCATCACCTCCTCCGTAACTAGCTCCTTCTCAACCTTCGCAAAACGAGCTGCTTCCAAGGCTTGCATAATAGCCCCTTCAACAGCCTTCTCAGAATTAGCAGCTAGCTGCATAACTATCAACATTTTTCTCTTGCTCCTGTTAAAAAAAAATGAAAAAAAAGAGGCAAGTATTTATTATGCTTTTTTTTTTAATTATTATTTATAAACAGAGGATATTAACTGGAGAAAAGAGGCTGAAATAGTAAGTGAAATACCTACATTACACTTGAAATCAAAATGTGTTAAACTAGTATTTATGGGATTTTTTGTATTTTTATCTTTGTTTTTATCGTACTATTCAAGGTAATTTTGGGACAATTTAATATTTTAATAAATATAAAATATAATTTAAAAATAAAAGGTAGTTACTAATGCATCTAATATACCAGCAAGTGAATGTCGTAACTCGTATGTGTAGCCGCATTTAAGCATGGTGTGAGACCATGTATAGTGTCTGAAGAGAACATTTTTTTTATATGTTCAATATTTAATGAAACTAATTTTTTACTATCATTATACTTGTCGCATGTGACATCACAGCAGTCCTCCTAAATATATTCAATAAAAACAAAAAGAATAAATTTTTAACATTTTAATTTTTAATGAGAAATAGTCTTGTTTAAGCCACCTAATATTACGGTCACTAGAAACCATAACTGATCAACAGAGATTCTATGGTTCAGGACTAGTTGTGGCTAGAGAAGATATTAGCACTCCTAGTACACCCTACCTGAAGTAAGTTCATTATTGATTTTGTCTTAAGTTGTTAAAAGTTTGTTGGTTTATGCTCTAATGGTTTGCTTGTGATATAGTACACCCTACCTGAAGTAAGCTCATTATTGGTTTTGTCTTAAGTTGTTAAAAGTTTGTTGGTTTATGCTCTAATGGTTTGCTTGTGATATTTCCGACTCTAGCGTCAGTAAATATTCAATTACAAATATTTTCAACTCTGATGTTGGTAAATATTACATAGTTAGAAAACAATAAATTTAAATTAATATTTTTATTCCTGACTCTAGTGTTAGTAAATAAACCAATAACAAATTTTATTTTTTATGCATGCATATTTTTTTATTTTACTTGTTTTTATTTTTATTTTTTTATTTTTTTAAGGCTGTGTCCAGCGCAGTCTATACGGACTGGGCTGGACCCAGCCAGCCCGGCCCTGTCACTGGCCCAAGCCAGTGACCCGGCTGGGCAAAGGGCTAACTAAATTTCACAGCAACAGTGTCAAATGATATTGCAAAGCGGGAAGAGAAGATTACCTGGACGCAGGAACGAAGACGATGGTGAAGCTTTTTCTGTGTGATCGGGTGACACTAGCCGAGCACCCGTTTCAACCTCCCCTTCGTTCTTCTGGCTTTGTTCTTTCTGTTTCTGATGGTTCGGAGTGTTGAAGCTGGAGACAAATGCCAAGGCTGATCAATGCTTGCAGTTTCTCTTTTTTTCCCTGTTCACTTTGGTTGCATTCTGAGGACGAAGGCAAAGCTGGGAACGCTGGATCCTCTTTTTTTAAGTCTGTCCTCCTTTCTTTCTCTGCTTCTGTTCGTGCTCCTGGTTTTTTTCGTGTTCTAGCCCCCTGCTCCTTCGTCCCCGTTTCGTTCTCTGTTAAACCTCTTGTTCTGGGTCTGTTTCTTGTCAGCTTTCCCCTATTTCGTTCTTCTCTGTGTGTTTCCTGTTGTTTTCGGTTTATGCCTCTGTTCGTCTTCCTGTGTTTGTCTCCTGTTTCCCTTCGTTTTCACGTCCCTCTCTGTGCTTCTTCTTGTATTCTCCTTCGCTCTCTTCTTTTTCTATGGCCTTCTCTGGCTTCTATAAAGCCAGAGAATGGACTTTCTTCACCTGTTCGTGCCTCACGATCGTGAGGCACGAACGCCTCTGTTTCTTTGAGAAGAAACAGGGGCAGAAAATTTGTTCTCCTC
Organism: Populus nigra; assembly: GCF_951802175.1. NCBI lineage: Eukaryota > Viridiplantae > Streptophyta > Magnoliopsida > Malpighiales > Salicaceae > Populus > Populus nigra. The sequence goes on along the minus strand of NC_084865.1, from coordinate 12,926,149 downwards.
TGTCTTGTTCGTTTCCCTGTCCTTTTTCTGTTCTCCTCCCCGTTTTATTTTCTTCTCGTCTTTTCTCCTTTTTTTCACCCGCCAGTTCCTCCCTTTGACCTTTCGTTCTCTGGCTTTCATAGCAAGAGAACAATTTCGTTTCTTCCAACCATTGATTGCAGGTGTAATGGCGTCCGTTGAAGAAGATGAACAGCGCATCCACACAGACGGCGCCGTTTTGATGTTAATGATTATTTGCGTTTTGGCCCTTGCATTTTTAAACGTTTTGTAATTAAGCCCCCTAGTTAAATTGTAATTGGACCCTTATATTTCGGAGCATTTTACAAGTTAATCTTTAGAAGTTAATATGTTGCAATTGTGCTCCCAATTAACTCCAAACTTTGGTATTTTTTCAATGAAGTCTCTGATTTCATTAATTTAATTAATTCTAAACTCAATTAAATTTTAAAATTTATCAATTCTTTAATTAAGCCCTTGATTTGATTAAATAAACTAGTTAAGAGTTTAATTAAATCTTTAAACTTCCAATCATGTTGCCCTTAACTCAAATTTTTTATTTATTTTATTTTTACTTGTTTTACATCATTATTTTTTTATCATTTTCAATAAATAAAATAATAATAATAATAATTAAAATAAAAGAGTCAAAAATCAGGTTATGATAATACTATTTTGCTAAGAATTCAATTTTGATATGATTAAAAATATTAAAAAATATTTTATAAGTTATTTTTAATGAAACTGATAAACATTATAAAATAATTTATTTTTTATAAATTTATTTTTTAAAAAATCTAATTTCTAAAAAAAATCTGTTCTTTCAATAAAAAAAATTATTTTTTTATGACTTTTAGAACAAGCCCATCAACCTAGACAAGCCTTCAAAACTGGATTCCAATAATTTGATTTGATCGGGTTCACTTTTCTATGACATTTGCTCCCAATTTTATAAATCTATCATAAGCATTTCTTTGCTTTTCAACACTATGCGAGTGGCATGTATTTGACAAATATGAAAAAGTAAATTAATTTCTATGCACAAAAATTAGCTTAGGCCACACTCCAAAAGAAAACACAAGTGGAAAATAAAAAATGAGTGAGAATGACAAAAAATTCATTACTAAAAAATTAGTTTCATCATGAATAATAATAATTACTAGTAGTAGTATAATCATCATCATCATTATTACTATTATTCTTATTGTTGTTGTTGTTATTATCATTAAAAAAAATAAAAACCATAAATTTAATTTGAAGAATAAAATTAAAAATTATAAAAACTTTGAGAAAGAAAAACTAAGAAATCAAAAGAAAAAAGATCGAAGTAAAAACATTATACATGATAAATAAGAATTAAATTAAAAACGAATAGAATTGTAACAAAAGAGTAAATGACAAAAATCAAAACAAAAAAGACTAATTTGAATAACAATTAACAATGAGGACCAAAGTTTATTTTTTTAGGGTGGGAGAGATAAATAAAATGAAAAAAAAGAAGCACATGTGCCCATAAGTGATAAACCAATCACTTTAAGGTGACACGCACCAACTGAAAAGAAGAGGACACAATAAAAAATCAAATGAAACGATGGGAGCATATTTTTCATCATCAAGAGACGTCGTATGTGCCACTAAAAATGTGTAACGTCTCTCAGTTGTTACGTGAACAACACGTGACACCAGTTTTTTCATATAAATTTAATATTAAATAATATAATTACGACTTTATTGCCCCTAATTTCATATGCTAATTTTTCTAGCCGCAAGAGCATCCGCTTGGTTTTTCTGCGTGCAAAAAAAAAGGAAAAAAAATACCCATGTCAGGCAATGTTGTTTCTTTTGTTTGAGTTTTTTTTATTTTACTATTCATTAAAAAATGGAAAATCAATAAAATCCTCGAGCAAATTTATAATAATTAATTTGCCATGTCAAAAGATAAAAATACCCATCAAAGACAATCATTTTTTTTTTAATGGTAAAAGTATCATTTTACTAAAGCGGTGAATAAAAAAATTATGAATAGGGCTATAAGGAATTCGCCTTCTATTTTTGCTATTTTTTATTATAATTTAGTACTTGTACTTCAAGTAAAACAAAACCCATTAATTAGATCTTGTAATTTCAGAAACTATGTGTGTAGTCGTTGATCCATTTATAAATTAGTCATTTCATCAATTCCATATTCATTTCTAATTTGTTTCTGTTTATTTTTTAAAAAATAGAAAAATAAGAATAAAAGAGTAGCTAATATGGAAAAGTTTGACTAGAAAATAAGGAAATCATAAAACAAAAAACATTAACGGAAAATTAATAATTTCCAATGTCATATTATAATTATAATTACAAAATATACTAAAATGTCTAAATAAAACACTATAACAACTGTCCGTAATTAAATATATATTTTTTCATTTTATTCTTGAATTTTTATTTTAATTGTATTCTTTGAGCATTCTCAAATTAATGATGAATTTATTAAAAAAACAAAATAGGTAAGAAAAAATTCAAAAAAAGAATCATAAGTGCAAAACAAAGAGAAATCTCATGGTCAATCTCAAAATTACTAAAAAAAATTCTGTTTAGTTGACCTACTTTCTTTTTTCTTACATTAAAGTCCTTTTAGGTTTTGAAATTTTTATTTTTTGTTCAAAAGTTCAGTTTCTTAATATTATAGTTCATGAGTTCGAGAAAAGAAAAGAGAAAGTCATAAGTAAACAATGAAAAGAGAGAAAGTTGATGAATAACTATTTTTCAGTGGTTCTTGGCATCAACATGAACTGTTCAAGGAGAAGAGTTCAAAAGTAATTTTTTTTCCCTTAAAAATATACTTGAAAAATTAGATTAAATTTTGTTTAGATTTGTTGCTTCAATTGATTTTTTTTTTAGTGATTTTAGAGTATTTTAGAGTTGACGGGTGATTTATAAGAGTTTTTATAATGTTTTTAGATAAAACCAGGTTGAAAAATAGATCACGAGCCCGAGCTTCCAAACACATGCATGCTTGAGCTTTTTTATTAAGGCTAGCCATGTGGGTTTGACTCACAGTGCTTAGCCTATTTTTCTCATGTATTTTTATGTATTTTCATTAATTATTTATATTAAATTATCTTTGTTTTTTAAATAATGATAGATTTGTGTATATTTTTTTTGGTTGCGTGATATTTCAAGAAAATTAGTTTGATTTGTCTTTAATCTTTTTTCTCTTCTATTTTATACAAATTAGTTGTATTTGTATATTATTTTTATAAAAACAAAAATAATTTGTTATTAGTAACAACAATTAACTGTTAAGATATAATGAATGAAAAAATTTTAAGTTAAAAAAAAACAATTGGTGTAAAACATTTGCATGTGCATTTATATTTTATTTTTACTATGAAGATTGGTTTCCTACTTTAATATTTAACAAGTGTTAATAACCCATTTTGTTTTATTAGTTTATATGTTTTTTAATTTATTTTATAAAGAATAAAAGCATCCTTTTGTTTTTTAATTAAAAAAAAGTATGTTAAAAAATGATACTCATAATTTATTATAATTTTCTTTCTATAAGGTTATCGCAGTTTCAAACAAACGTCATCAAATTGAGTTAGTGTTTAATTTTTTAAGTGTTTATTTTTATCATATAATTAAAAAATAATCATGCAAAAAAATCTATTAAATTCAGTAGAGTCTATGACTCGAAGTTGCAAGTTTGATGGGTTAACCCGGATCGAACCAATATATCGTTGTCTTAATATTATTTTAAATGATGTCATCTTAATTTTTTTTTCAAAAGTCAAACTAAGTTTTCACTGGCTTTTCATCTTACCCTTAAACCTGTCAAATTGTTTGGGCCACATCAAGACAACTTTAAAATGATTTGGTTTCAAGCCCATGTCAGGTAAGGAATTCAGTCGGGAGGTTTTAAGATTGCCTCTTTGGACCAAGTTTAATGACACTATAAATTTTTTTTCCCTTGCTTGGAAATATTTTTTTTGTTTAAAAGAATTTTGATCTGATTTGTTAGGCAATTATCTAGTTATATCTGAAAATACAAAGGAATTTCATCAAAAATTAATTTTTATGGGAATTGTCCGTGGAAAATATCCCATCATTTGTTTTCCTACAAAGTTTATTTTTCTATCATTTATTTTAAAACAAATAATCAAGTAAAAAAGTATATTATTAATTAATTCATGATGGAAATTTTTGTTGGAAATTATTAAAATTTTTCTTCATAAGAAGAAATAAAAAACTAAAAAAATAATATAGTGTATTTCTAAAATATATTAAAAATCTTAACAAAACATTTTTTTTCTTTTTACAATCCAATCCTCATAAAAAAATTGCGAAACAACATTAAAAAAATATTTTTCTAATATAATAAAACCTAAAATACATAATGTCGATTAAACAAAAAAAAATCGAACATACTCATAAAGTCTATCCTAATAATATCGAATCACCAATTATATCGCAAAATTATATGGTGGATGAATTTAATTATCATAATTATTAATTAATCGTTAAGAAGAGAGAATGACGAGAAAAAAAAAATTCAAACTAACTATATCAATAACGACACTGGGGGGCGGTGGCTCGTCGGTGTCCGGAATGAATTGGTTCCAAGGAGTACCTCCCGGCATTAGGGATCCGCCCTTGAAAGAACGCAATCAAGAAATTGTAAAAGAGTGGAAAAGAAGAAACATAATGTTGATGTGAGAGTATAGAGATTTTAAGAGAGAAAGAAGAGACAATAAAGAGAGAGATGGGAGGGTAAGAGAGAAGGAAGAAAGAGTGAAAGATTGTCGGAACGATGGTTTTGTGGAAAAAGAGAGATAGAAATTGAAGGAGAGAAACCAAACTTTTGATTAGAATTTTTTCCAATAAACTTTTTTGAAGGTTTTTTTCAGAAGAGGAACTCAAAGATTCAGGAAAGAAATTGGAGGGATTGTTATTTACCTATGAAAATTATTATTATTATTATTATTATAATAAAAAAATTAATTTTTTTTTAAATTTTTTATGGGGTTATTAATAGAATTAACTAAGATACATGGTTAAGTGAGTTTAGTTGGTTAATTTAGCTTAATTAATTTTTTTAAATAAAAAAATAAAAATAATATCATTTAAAAAAATTAAAAAAAACAATTGTAATTTACTAAGTTTTTTCTAAACTAAACGAGTGACGGGAGTGATGGGATTCGGGTTTTTAATTAAATTATATTGGATTAATGTTTTTTGGTTGAAAGATTTAGAAATTGTTTGAAAATATAGTATAAAATATATTTTTAAAAAATTTAATTTTATTTTGTTGATAATAATTTTTTTATATATATTTTAAATCGTTCTGATATATTAATTTTAAAAATAAAAATTTATTATTTTAATATATTTTAGCACGAAAAACACGATTTCGGGTCACTGACAACAAATTATTGAATTTTAAAAATATAGGTAAATCATTAAAATAAAACAAAAAAATCTACCCAAGGGCAAAATAGAAAAAAAACCAAGAGTGCAGGGACAAAAAGTGCCATAAACCCTATTTTCTTGTCAAACACTCAGTTTCACATCTTAAGAAACTCTCTGCTTCGATTCCTATGGCTCTTCTGGGATCCAACGTAGTAAACGAGGTTAGCAATTACAGTAGCATCCTGATGTTCTTATGTTTTACACAAAAAACTAGCATCTGTTAAGGTTTCGATTTTAAGATTGTTTTACGCAATTAATTTACCAGTCATTAAATCCCATTAATTATCCAATTTTGAAGTTTTTATGGATGTACGAATCTGTTTCATTCGATGATTAAGAGAACAGACAAAATTAACTGTGTAATTGAATTGAAGAAGCTGATTTCATGATTTAGATGCCTTAAAATTATGCTAGGTGTCGTGGGCCATTACCAGTGCAGTATTAAAAATGGTGTGAATGGATTAAATTTGGTGAATGAATTGCAATTGAACCTTATTTAGGAGGCATGTTGTCTTCTAGAGTGATCTAGTGTCTCAAAGGGTTATGGAATGTTTAGCCCATGATAGAATTGAATGCAGGCGACCGGTGGTGAAGCTAGAGGTAGTTTGAAAAGAGGCTAAAAGAAAGGGAAGGGTCCATATGGATGTTAAACTGAAGGGTAGTTGAATGGGCTAGTCCCATTTTTTGGATGGCTGTTTTGTGAGCATATCTGCCCGCTGTTGGATGAGGGGAGGTTCATGTAGCCAACACCACCTAGTTACGGGTTGAGGTTGTGGATTTTGCATAAATCCTTGTGTGTTTTTAAATAATTTTGTGTTTATGATTTTTTATTATGTGAAGCAGGTCGGGTTGCGGTTACTTCTTTGCCCACTTGGATCGAACATTGTAGTAAGAACAGCATGGTGAGTTTTGATTGATGGATGTTTGACAAGTATAGTTTTCATTTTGGCATCCATGTTGATATATATCTCTTTTAGTACTTAAGGTGTAAATAATTTTTTGTTCCAGATGTCTATCTAGGATTCCAGTTTTGGGTTTTGGATAGCCGCTATCTATTGTTTCACCCTGTTTTTCATCATTTGATGCTAAAAGATGGTAGCAATTAACTTGATTTTTCCCCACTCATGCAGCTGTTCTGTGGGGATTGTTATACCTGTGTACCATACATTCAAAGCAATTGAGAGAAAAGATGAAAATGAGGAACAGAAGTGGCTAATGTACTGGGCAGGTTAGAGAGTTTCTGTTTCTTAGGTTTTCTTTCTCATCCTTTTTCCCATGCAAAATTTGTTTTAGGTTCTTAGAAACAAATAAGTAATCGGTGCCTTTTTTAAAAAAATTCTTTCAACCTACTTTTAAGGCAATGACTATCTTCATTTTATTCTTCATGAGTAAATTTTTCCCTGCTTGTGTCCTATAATAGCTATTCAATTCTAATTTCCAGTTTTCAGTATGCCTGTTCCCTTTCTTTTGAATGTTTACATGAGTAATTGAGGTAGGAAGAAACAAATAAGTAAGACCTTATTTTTATATTGTGTTTCATGCCTTTTACTGTGTCGCAAAGTGGACATGGAATCTTCGCACGCTGCACCCTCTACTTTATGTCTGACATTAATTGAGCATTCAAACAAAGCAATGCATATCTACCTAGAGCTTATGATCCATATTTGTGCGGTGCTCAATGTTTGATAATTATGTCCTTTTATTATATTTTGTTTTGTTTTGAGAGATGGTTGTAGTTGGGGACCCGCTTATCTCTTGGCATTGTTATTCATGCTTCCTGAGTATCTTGCTATAATTGCAGCATATGGATCTTTCACCCTTGCGGAGGTTTTCACAGACAAGTTGATCTCTTGGTAAGTTCTGAACCCTGAGCTTTTAGTTCTGAACCCTGAGCTTTTAGTTCTGAAGTCTAAATCATCCGATTTGGTTCCATAGGACTAGTTCTTTCAAATCTTGTAAATGCAGCATAGAACTTAAAAATATTCCATCTAGGAGTTAAGGGATACGTAGCATGCATAACTTGTATATCTATTTATTTATTACTTTGATTAGTCCTTGATCATTGTTTATCTTTCTCCAGGTTTCCGATGTATTATCACATGAAGTTTGCTTTTCTGGTGTGGCTTCAACTTCCATCTGCTGAAGTAAATTTTGATCCTAAACTCCTTAATTCTCCATAGATAGAATTGGGTTGTTTCCTCTGATTGAATGCCCTCAATCTTATGTCATTTTATAAATGTTGACAAAATAAATCTAGCTTGTGTATTGGTTATCATTTGTTGGGAGCTAGTGATATATTTATCACTGGCATTTTGTGGTGCCACAGCTCTATTATACACAGCATGATGAGGTATATTTGATCAAGACATGGGATGAACCTATACTGAAATTGAATATCTTACTTTCAAACAGGGGGCTAAGCAATTGTATATGAACCACCTGCGTCCATTCTTATCGAGGCATCAAGCTAGAGTTGATCTGATTATGGGCTTGGCATATGGTGAAATGGTATGTCCTCTTTATTGTTATCAAGTTTAGGACATTGTAATTTATATGAATTCTTAACTCTGAAGTGCATTTATGTCCATTTTCCAATTTACTCTAAGATGGTTCAAGACCAGCTACCTTTTCTTATTCTGTTCCCTTTTCTTATTCTGTTCCCTGTAATTGATCAAAATTAATTGCATGTAGACTGCATCCTTTTTGTTCTGAGTTTCATCTTACACGTGAAAATGCAAATTTAAAGTGATCTGATTTCTTCAATTTTGCAGGTCAAACTCATCAGCAATCACCAAGTAGAACTTCAATATGCTAAGAGAATGCTTTTGAAGGTTATGGGATCAGGTTCGGATGATGTAGACACATGTTTTAGTTAGTTTGTTAATGCTACCGATCTCCATTCTGGCCAATCCTGAAACTTTGCTATCTTTCTCTGAACCAGCTGACCAAATGTTAAAGGATGCCCCTAATCACCCAGAAGGGCATCCTGAAGTCCCTGCCATCGAAGAAGAGCAGACAAGAACAATCTTGGATACCGAATCTGATCATGCTGATTGAAACTCTCTATCCTTCACCATTCATGTGCCCAATTTCAAATCCCTGACAAAGGATTAAGAGCTCTCCCATCCATCATTGAGGTGTTATCATTCAAATTCTTTATGCCTTTCATCAAAGTTTGCTTCCCTAACCAATCAGCTGAGGAAAACCTACCTTAAACTCCAGTCAATATGTTGCTTATGAGCTTATATTTTTCAACAGGATCACAGAAGTAGTGTTTACACTTGTATGTATGTAAGAATAAGATAACTAGATTACACCTTGTTTGATTGACCCTCGTCGCTTACCCGCATTTCTCTTGGTATACCTAGCCTACCGAAAAGCAAAGAAACAAAGATATGGTTTGATTTGTGTTCTTCATTCTGTACTATGTCAGGTTTTCGATAAAAACATGTAAATATATTAAACAATTCAAAAACAACACAGACGATTGCTGCTTGTGTTTGTTGTTTTAATAATTGCCTGGATTACTCAAGCATTCAGTGTAAGAGTCATCATCTGCGATTAGACTCCCTACTTTGTGCTGGAATCTATCAATTCTCTTTCTTGAATTTGCAATGATGGAAAGGCAAATCTGTAACTGGACAACGCTTTATCATCTTGCTGTGTTTTCGTTTAATGAAAATATGTGATCTGAACGGTTTGATCACTTCTCGCATTGGGTTGTTAAACTTTGTTTGCACAGAAAGCTGAGGTCTAATAACGCACAAATTCCATATTTCCTAAACAAACTGATTAAGCCAACATCGGATCTTGATGATTTGGAATAAAAGCAGAAGCCATTTCCACACTTTTGAGGTTTATATTACCCGAATTATATAAGCTAACATTAAGACTAAGAGGTTCCTTTTTAACCAGAGAAGTTGATTGAACTTAATAATCCAACAATGCTCATGGATTCATTAAGGTTTCTAGCTCCAGTTAAAAATTTTGTAAATAAATTTCGCTATTACAAACTAGGGTTAAAGGTATGGATCAGTATGGAAAGCCAATGTTCTATGCTCGACTAATGGTAGTCATAATATACGGGAGGAATTCACGAAAATTTTCTTCCAGTTCCGGATTCAGTCTTTACTGTCAACTGTCTCCCTCACCACCATGAGACTCTGGAACCGAAGCAGGGTTGCTCTGTTCAAGTTTAGCTACAACTTCTGGTCCATACAACCGAGTCAACTCCTCCTGTTATGACAGCAAACCCGCATTTGTTAAATGAGTGGTGTCGTACTGATTAACTTTTAGCAAGGATTTCATTACCCTGTTTTATGATTAGGAAAACAAAATAAATATTAAGTAACAATGGCGAAGATGCTAATGTTGCACGTGCCAATCACTAAATAAATAAGAACGGGCTTCAAAAAGAGTCCAGTGACAAAAATGAACCTTAATGGAATCATTTTCGGATTTAAGCTTATTGCATTCTTCAGAGAGACTCTGCAATTCATTTCTGAGATTGCTATTGTCACTGCTCAAATTCTGTACCCTGGCTTGTAGCTCCTCGCACTCTGCCTGGTAAAGATGAAAAATCAAAGCAATAGATATAAGCAATTTAACAGGAGATTAACAACAGCAAACGTTTCCCAAAATTTACAATATGTCGAACAACAACGCAAAGAAGCTTTCCTTTCATATTAAAAGAGCGATAACAAGCGAGTTCTAATTTGGACCTTGAACTTTGAAAGGGCTCTTAAGGATCATGGGGCTTTTACACTGTAAAAAAATTCTTAAGCTCTTAAAACTCTTTTTTGAGGCCAATGAAAAGGTAGTGAAATTATTTCAGGACATGTTAAGTGTACTCCTTAAGACTGTTGCCGTGAAGGTGGACTTCTATTCATAAATTTCTATTTGATTTAGAGAATCGTCCTTCACTACCGAGTTTGATAAAGAAAGTTTAAGTAGCCTTTTTTACCACGAGCTATCACTCCAGATCTAAAATAAAAGAAGTGGGAGATATGGCATCTGTACTGGCACTAACAATGGTGAAGAAATAAGCAAACACTCAATGACAAGAAAAGGTACAAACTACAACAGTACCTGTTTGCGTAATCTGGACCTTCTGGCTGACTCTCTATTAGATTGTTTCCTCTTCTGTCTTTTCAATTCACGTTCATCCTGTCAGAACCCAAATCTATAATTCAGTGGAAGAAAAAGGAATCCAGATAGCCTAACAGCTGCGCGGACAAACAGAAAAAAGCCTCCTGGAAATAACACCCCCTCTTTATCATTCTCAAAAACAAATTGACCTGTACCTTGTGAGATACGAGAAGGCCACTGAGTGTATGAGTTTTTCACAAAATTTGAGATATTAGAATTTAAAAAAAAAAAAAAAACAGAACACGGCAGAATATGAACATGAAAAAAATGAAATAGAAACGTATTGATTAGACCATACAGCAAAATTTGACTTTCAGAAACTGAATTTTACTACATGATTAAAAAAAAAACTCAAGAATGATACAAGAAGTAAACACGGCGCTCATACTTGAATCCATTGTTCAGGCAATCCAGCAGGAACAACTCCAGATGTGGCACAAGATGGATTTGGTCTCATTTTTGTAGCTCCAGCAGCAGAAGATGCATTCCATAAGTCCATCCCAATGTTTAAATTAGTTGCAGGCATAGACACCACAGGTTTCCCAGGCACAGAAGCTTGGATATTTGCTCCAGCTGAGGTACTTTGTGCATTAGCTGTGAAGAAAGTCAACATGTTAGCAAGCTATCACAGCAAACAAACAAAAACAGGTAGAGAAAAAAAGAGAAATGTACCATCTGCAAGCATCTGGTTGAAGCTTCCCTTCTTGCTTGCACCATATTCCTGGAATATTTAGGCAGGTATTCATTAAATAAAAGATAAATCATCAAGTAAACACGCTTTCTATTGGCTAGGTTAGCATAGAAAACTGCAATTCCAAAATTATTCCGGGCATCTGGATTTCTACAGCATGAACAAACTAAATAAAACCAGTTCCTGGGATAGGTCACCTATGCTTCTACATGATATTCGTCATTCGCACTAAGCAATAACAGCACACAGAAAGCAAATAATGAGAGCGCACAGAAAAATACCTGCTGGTTAGTATTCTCGTCACTGGCATCAGATGAGCCATCACTACCACTTTCAGCACTGTTCAGTTAGCATAAAGGTCAATATCACAAGAAATGAATGTATAAGCATTTCAAAGGGAATAATCACCAATAAACTTGAGCTTAATTAACCTTTGGGAGGCACCATCATTTCCAGAACCAGAAGCTGCCTTTCCGCTCTCCCCTGCTTTGCCTCCAGAAGTTCCCTTGGTTTTTTTAGCTGAAGCACGGTCCTTTCCATTGGGGACCTTTCCTTCCATCTCTATATTTGCCTGGGCTGAATTTGGTGTCTGCAAGAGAGATGATGAATAAGAAATATCAGATGACCAAATAACAGGCAGGAATTATAGAATCCTAAGAGTGGGAAATAGTAATATTTGGCTACGGTTCTAGAAGGGAATTCACCACACACACACACACACACACACATACACACACACAAAAGAAAATAAATCTTGTATAAGAAACACTCAATATTACCGGGGCCATGTTCGGATGAGCATACACTCCTCCTGCAGGATATAAAGCTGGGTATGGAACTGGAGTTCCGTAAGGTGGGATTAAAGGATGCTGAAAATTGTCAACAGAAAATAAAAAAAATTAAGTGGCTTCTCCGTCAGATAAGGGTAACTGACATGCTTTTCTCAAACAATAGGAGATATCCACCTGGCTTCCCCATAGATAGGGATGAGAGGCCGGTGAGGCTACGGTTGAGGCATAAAAGGGAGGCGGGGTAGCTCCGGCACCATAATAAGCCTAAAACAGGAGCCGAGTTATGAGCATTTAATGTTATTTCTGCAGATATTTATATCAATATGAATTTTATAAACATAAACCTGCATAGAACTTGACCAATCAGGATACGAAGGTGTTGTGGGTATTTCCTGTATACACAATGAAGAGGGGTTAGTACGCTTGCCGGCATGTGAATCTTTGTGCCTGTGTGTTTGTACAATTGTGTGTGTGTGTGTGTGTGTGTGTGTCCATGCAAGAAAGAAAGGGAACCTGATTTGAAGATGTGGGCTTGGAAGGCTTAACAGGAGTGCTTTCTTCCCCTGTCCCCATAGATCAAATTCAGTAAATACGACCAACTTCAACAATTTATATTTAGATCTACCGTATCCTGAACAATATCTACAAAGCACCTGCCAATATCATACCAGATTACAACCCATATCAGGAATTATATGCAATTATTGTGAAATTAACTGTCATTGTCATACATGGAAGCAATGATCTTAGAGCTGAACATTAACAGAAAGCGTACAGCCAAAGCCACCAATTCACTGAACCGATGTGTACAAAATCTTCCACACGGAGATGGTCATCAGGTTCTCACATCACAAGCAAAATATATAGCAATAGTCCCTAATGACTTGGAAATAGCCAAGGGTCCATAGCTAAAATGCTTGGTACTAGCTTGCTACCTCTCTTGGGATAAATTTTTTTTTTAAAAAAAATCAGGGTTAGCCATGCAATTAAAAGATCATGCTATCAATGGCTTCCCCACATATAATGCGTTTCCTGTGACATTTTGGTGAAAATAAAAAAATCTATGATTACAAAGAAAACTTTAATAAATTGAATTACAAAACAACTCAACAGAGTCATAAATCCCAACCACATAGATATGGCCATGGTCACAAGTCTTTGTAGGCGAAGTTCCCTTTCAGATCAATTATGTCTCTTTGTCACTGTACTGACCATCTAATCCATGTCAACATTTGTAAATGACCTTCACCACCTAGTATAAAATAATACAGCCTCATAGTTATCTCATAAATTTCCTAACAATCTTGACCAGGGCTGACCTACAATATACTTTTAAAAGTAACCCTGCTCCATCCCTATTGGCTGTGAATATTTTTACCCTCCTTGTGGACAATAAGTTATCAATTTAAATTAATAACTATGATTTATCTCTCCATCCATCTATCTGCAAATCACTTTGCTTAAATCCAATACTTTGAAAAAGATATTGAAAACAACAGTGGAGAATCATTTAAAGATTCAGCCGCAGGCAAACGAAACATCATTACTGGAAATACAAGTTTATATTATGCCCATTTTCCCAATATATTAGCAAGCACTTCTTAAGCAAAAATAAAGCACTTGAAGTGTCCAAAAACAACAATCATTCACTTAAAAATTGCAGGTGTGTCCCTGCTATTCTAAGCTTCACAAACATCAATGCAGATGCCATATTTGCTTATCAAATGGCCATCAGTCATTCCAATATCAATCAAACTAACCCAAAATGCAATCAAACCTTCCCAAGGAAATTGCACTACAATAATCTCCACGTCAATATTTTTTCTGAATTGCAATACTCTATGACAGGAGATAAAGGTTGCTTCCTATACCATGCCAGTTGGGAGCGGGAGCTTGCATGCTCTCAATCTGCAATTTACAAGATTGAGAATAGATCCATCTCAAATCTGGAGATTAGAGGCTCTCCCAAAGCTGAAAAAATGACACACTAAATGATATTTGAAGGAGTCAGGGAAATATTTGAACTTTCATGAATTTCAAGAATGCACCAAGCACCAAAATGGAGTTGCTTATTCTTAGCTTGAATTGGAAACCCCCCCCTCCCCCCCCCCCCCAGCTGCAAATAGTCCAATTTGATTTGTAGCCTTTTAATTATATGCTAAAATCTGCACAAATCATCAGTGTTCTCAAGAACATCCTCCTCCTCAGCATTGTAGATCATGGTGCTCTCACTACATATCTAAAAGAAAATTAATAGTTCTGCTAGTAGAACCTCCTACAAACACATGAACAAATAGCCGGTGATTTATAATTTATATTTTCATGTGTCATTTTTTTTTGTAGGTGATTCTTTTATGATGGCTTATTAGGAGAAAATAGCACTGTTCTATTTAGAATGATCCCCGCTCTTTCATATGACCCAACTGTTATCTTGACAAGACTAAAATCCAAAGCTGGCATCTGCCCCCTAAATATACTCAAACAAAATCCATAAATCCATTTCAGCCCTTTGTCGACAGCTTCCAGTATTCTCTCTTTCTGTCAAACCTAGTTAGTATTAGATCTTACTCTCTGATTTAAGTAAAATAAAGCTACCAGAGATAAGTTTCATTAAATAGACTAAAAGCAAGCATCCCAAACTACATGACTAGAATATACACTTATCTACACGCATGGCCTAAAATTTCAAACTCAAAGCATAAATACTCAAAGCACAAACTACAAGAAAGCTTAAATAAGTACAATAAAAGAAAGCATAACAGAACTAACTAGTTTCTAATCATAGCAACCTTAAAACTGATAAAAAAGAGAGAGACCCAATTCATGAAAACATAACCAAACTGCACAAAACAAATTCAAAGAACAAAACTTTATCATGAACAGAAAAAAAAACCATGCCCCACTAATACATCTCATAAAACAGAACTATATGTAGATCCCATAAACATGATGAATTAAACAACACAAAATAGAAGCTAGTACACGCGCATGGGAGTAGTGAAATTTGTAGAGGGAGAGAGAGAGGCACCTGGTTTCGTGGCTTGAAGAGAGGGAGGAAAAAGAGTGAGGTGGAAGTCCAAGTTGGATAACAAAAGCCTCTGTTCTAGTAAAAAGAACTTCCCTTTTTACTTTCTTCTTCTTTGTTTTCAAGATCAACGGCTGAGAGAGAGAGAGAGAGAGAGATTTAAACAGACAGAGACAAATAGAAGAATATGCAAAGACCCTCCCGGGCTGTTGTTTCCCAGTTTCACTTGTCTTGTGTCTCTCCCAAAAACAGGTGCAGAGGTTTGATGCTAGAATCTTTACATGTAAGTTTCTAGGATTTTTCTGTCTTAAAATAAACAACGGCGATAGAAATTCGGGTGATGATGTGGGGTTTAATGTTACCTTTGATCCCTCAACTATATTTTAGTTTTTGATTTGATCCTTAACTGTCTTTTATCCCAAACCATTCCTCTAATTTCTACTTCTTTGACTTAAATTTTGGTCCAAAAAGACAAAACACGGCTCAACTTACATGATAAATCTTCTCTAAATTGTAATTTCTTATCTCGCTTCTGTGTGATATAAAATAGCTAAATTACAAGACTGTTGGTTTCAATAGCTTTTATGTCAGGGATGAATTAAACTCAATAATATATTTGGTTTTTTAAATAACTTAGTTTTATATCATGGGACCCACTAAAAATTAAATTCAAAATATAGATGTTGTAGTTTTTATGTTTTTTTAACTGAGTTTTGTAAATATTCTTTATAAGAAAGCCAAAAAAAATTATTCAAATATTTTACACATATTTTTTATTATATATAGACTTCAATAATAATTTTTACCAAGCATATATTTAAATCTAACTAATTACAACTAAAAATATTTTTTTAAATTTTATTTTTTTCAAATCACAATTATAAAAACTACCTAAAAAAGCAAACACGCCCTAAGTTTTAAGAGTTAGAGACATCATTCCTTTTTAGATTTCTATTTCTATAATTACTGATATTTTTGTCAATTGTTTATTATTTTCTATGAAGGGCAGTAAAATCTAAGGTATATGATGTATTACTGTAGCTAACTTTAGTAAGAGAGCCGGAGTAGTGCATGATAAAGAGTTGAGGGACCAAAACGTATCATTTACCGGGTGATGTGGTTGGGGGGCGGTGACCAATAGGAGAGAAGCGTGAAGGGCGAGTGAGGTTAGGGTTTTAAGGGGGTGACACGTGCGAGAAAAGGGAATCCAGCTGTCCAGGTTTTGCTGGATTAGGTGTTTTTATTTATGATGGATGGAATTGGCTATGTATGACTCATCATTGACAGATACACTCTCTCTTATGGATAATGTTAATAAATTCATTTACCTTGCCAGGTGGAAAACCTTTGCTAACCACCATTAACCACTTTAATCACATAAATCAACAACAGATAAAACACAACATTAACAATAACATGATGATGTAATGGTTATAAAACCTAGATTGACCGGTCAATATAAAATCTAAACAGGTTTAGATTGAAAAATAAAAAAAAAATTAACTTAATTTGATTCAATAAAAAAAAACTTGAGTATAATTGATTTTGTTTTATTTGGTAAAAAACTCGTTGAACTTTTTTTAGTTAAACTGACGTTATTTTGATGCTTTAATTTAAAAAACAGATTAACCTGGGTTAATTTTTCCAGTCCAAACCCTAAATATTATCTTGATTGGATTTAATAACTCCTAAATGTTGTCTTGATTGGATTTAATCTTCTCGGTCCAAGCCCCAAGTCGACTCTTGATTGGATTTAATAGCTTTAAATGTTGTTTTGATTTTTTTTCTAACTCTTCATATTATAATTATTAAACTTATCCTAACGGGTGGATCAATTCAGATATGACATGGCTCCTATTTTGATCAAGGTTTTTAAAAAAATTAACTTGGTTGGATTAATCAAAACCTAATTTAACTTTGAAAAAATCCCCTTCAAAACTATGTCAAACCGATTTATTTATGGGAAGAATTACTTGTAGCCAATGACTCTCAAATATCACCGCATGAGGCTTTAAATTAGATAAAGACTAGAGAGTTTGCGTTTTATTCACAAGAAGTGGTTTTTTAGGATTGAGAATAGATCCATTGCTAAAATTTTAATATAAACACTAAAATATATTCATATTTATATTATTTTCTAGATTTTAATTATTGGATTTTGTTGATATATTTTAAATTCCTTTTAGAGTTTCATAGTTCAAATAGGATTGAAAATGTAATGAAATAAAAAAATTATAAGCACTGAAATATCATATAATTCCTAAAATATAGGTTAATCATATTTTTCTTATATATTCATATTCATATTATTTTTCAGATTTTCATTATTGGCTTTTGTTGATACATTTTAAAGTCTTTTTAGGGTTTCGATAGTCAAAAAAAAAAGTTTAAAGAATGGTTTAAGAAGCTTGATTTATATAATAAAAAAATGGATAAACCTTTTTTTTTAAAAAAATCATATTAATATCATAATGAATATTGATGAGCCCTGTCCTCACCTTCTAGTTGGTGGCCTGGCACCGGAAAAATGGGGATTGTGACTCCTTCTATTTTTGTGTGAAATGATAAAAATGAATGGATAAAAATATATTTGAGAATGAGGTTAAGACAGCACAAAATTTAAAGTTTGAGGATGAAATTATTAAATTTGAGAGTCAATTGATCAGAAATTGAAAAATTAATAAGTTTGAAAATTTAATTAAAATTTTGATTATTTTAATTAATGAAATCAAGAGTTTAATTGAAGAATTAATGAGTTTGAGAACTTAATTAAACTTTTATTTAATTAATTAAAGGAATCAAGGATTTAATGGAAGAAATACCAAAGTTTGGAGCTGATTCAAGAAAAAATTGCATTAAAGTTCAAGAACCAAATTGAATAGTCCAAAAACCCAAGATTGTTGTGTAAATGGCGCTATAACTCAGGGATTCAAATTGAATTTAATCCAAGGGCACAATTAGAAATTAATTATTACTGATTAAGATCCCAATTGTTGAGTTTAAAACGTTTAGGGCCAAAGTGAAAAATAGCCATTCCCAAGGACACAAACGGCGCCGTTTGGAAGCACTGTTCATCATCCCTTTCGTTTCGCAAGGAGAAAGTCGATTCAACAGGAAATCTGCAGCAAATCGTAGACCACGTCTCCTGCCCACGATCCCGTTCGTGATTTGAATAACAGTCCTGCAAAGACAGGACTGGTTTTGAAGCTCTCGAGCTCTATAAAAAGAAGAGTTGAACCGGGGAAGAGGGGGAACCAAAAAAAAAAAGAGGGAGAGGCAGAGAACGAAACAGGGAGAACGAACAGGGGGGAAAACACGAAAAAAAGAGAGCCAAGGAAAGAGGCAGGAGACTATACAGAAGGAAAGGAAGGAGAACCAGAGAAAAAAAAAAAAACAGAAAAGCAGAGCACGAACCAAACAGAGAAAAACACAGAAAAAGGAAAGAAAGTGGAAAACAGGCGGAGAACAACGAAAAACAGAGGAGGAAACCAGACGAAAAACTCAGGGGAAGACAGGGGCAGGTTGAAGCAGAGGAAAGGGAAGGCAAAATTCCTTCACAACTTCGGCAGCCGCAAACAACAAACGAAAACCGGAGGGAGCACAGAAGATCGATCAAATACCAGAAGCACGGGAATCAACCATTCGCAGAATCACAAGAACAAAGAAGAAAGAAGGAGAAAAACGTGCAGTAGACCAGGTCTGTTCTTCTTGCACTATTTTGTTTAATTTCCATTTGCACTGTGCAAGTGAATTTTAATTCACTTGCACAGTGTAGCAACACGCGTTGATTAACGCGTGTTGCTTTGCCCAGCCCGGGCCACTGGCTTGGGCCAGTGACCGGGCCAGGCTGGCTAGGTCCAGCCCAGCCCACATGGTCTGAGCTGGGCCCAGCCCCAAAAAAATAGAAAGTGTAGAAATAAAAATTTTGCATGTCTTAGAAAAAAATATATTTTTATCAATTTATTCACTCATATACTGATTTTTTCTTAGCTATGAATTTTTACCAACGCCAGAGTTGGAATTATTCGTGATGGAATATTTACCAACGCCAGAGTTGGAAGTATTCGAGATCGAATATTCATTGACGCTAGAGTCAGGAATATTACGATTAAACCATCATTTAAAAAAAAACAAATATACACATGCATCAATTTAAATTTATTTCATGGGTTTATTCATTGACGTCAGAGTCAAGAATATCATATGTTATTTTTTACCAGCGTTAGATTTAGAAGTATCAATAATTAAATATTCATTGACACCAGGGTCAGGAATATTACTAGTGAACTATAATAACACAAATCAACAATTTTTAGCAATTTAAGACTAAACCAGCAATGCAGCTTACCTCAGATAGGGTGCGCTAGGGGTGCTAATACCTTTCCTAGCCTCAACCAGTCTCGTACCATATAATCTCTGTTGATCAGTTAGGGTTCCTAGTGACCATAATACTAAGTGACGACTTCTTAAAACAAGACATTTTCTCTAAAAAAATAAGATGTTAGATATCTGTTCTTTTTCTATAATTAAGATTATTTTTAAAGTCGCTGCGATAGCAGATGTGACACTTAACTTAACACAACACCGTCATTCTATCTACAGAAGCACTTTCCTTTGGTTACCTATGATGTCCCATTATATCATTTAAGTCCTTTATTTCTTTTTCTTTTTTTCTTTCACACAGAAGACAACAACTTCATCCCCAGACCACATCCAAATATTTCTCTATCTCCCCCCTTCGTAGGCTGAAACCTCCTTCAATAAGGGTCATGACATTTTTTTTAAAATTTTTGAGAAAATTAATCCTTATATACTCTTAAACATTTTACTAATACATATTAACAAGATATTCTAATGAATTTCATTCAAAAATTCTATTCCTCATATTATTTATAATGGCTGAAACCCGTGTATAAAGGAAGGTGCAAAATTTCTTCTAATCCCCTATAATTAATACCAGTATTCACCAATAAGCATTAATGACATCACTTAAACCATACAATATACAAAAACCCTAAATGCCATAATACATACTGCACTACTTCAAGCTCAATCCATAGCAAAATCATAATCCATTAAGTTAAACATAGTTCTATTATGAGATTTTTTAATCGAGAACTAGAAAGATGATGTTTGAGTTTAAAATAAATTAAAAACTACATGAACTAATAAATAATAAAAAATTGTTAACACTAATTATAGACTAAAGCGAAAAATTGATATTTTTTGTAAATAGCAAAAGATAAATACATATGTAAATATTTGACTTCGTGTTGTGGGCCACTTTTCCAAATTCTTATTTGATTATATAACCATTAAAATAGATATTCATAAGATAAAAAATAATTTAAATTCTAGAGGAAAAAAATGTATTTTTTTAGTCTAAATTCTTATTTCTTATTAATGTATTTGTTTTTCACAAAAACATATTGTTTTTCTATATGTAGTATGTTTTATTAAATAAAAATTAGAGTCAGTGATAATCTATATTAAAAAAAATTCTAATGATTTGAGATAAGGAGGAAAAAACTGTATCTTTTTAATCAAAACTGCTTTTGCTTCTTCTTTTTTTCCAACAAAAACATGTTTTTTTTTATCATAAGTATTTTTTAAAAAAACAAATATCATAAGTTTAAAATAAAATCTCAATAAAAAAAATCATGAATTGATATTTTAACATTAATATAAAAAAATATATATGAATAATAAATTTAAGAAATATTAAACAAAAAATAACAAAATAAATATTTTATTTGTATTGAATATTTATGAGAAAAAGTTTTAAAAATTATGCATACTAAGTTCATGTATAATTACTCGGAAAGTAATTGTTGATTTTACCATAAAAAACTCTAATATTATTTAAAAATTGTGACATAATTGAATAATTATTTAAACATCATTTTAATAAATTTATTTTTAAAAAAATTTATAATAAAATGTAAAACAATTAAAATTAAAAAATTAAAGGGCATTTTAAAAAATGCCGTTGCTTTCTAGAGCTAGAAGGATGGGTTTTGATGCCCGATCCAAAATAAAAAGCACATGTGAGCTTGGGTTTGGAATGCCTAGCTCATATGCATATATTTTTAAAAAACGAACGCTGTATTAATTTTTTTTTTAATGGAATAGACAATGCATCATTCACTTGCAAAAATTTTCGATCAATTAAGTTGTTTTAATGACCTCTAAAATCTCATTTCTATAAAAAAATTTATATTTTAAATGAGCTAAAAACACAATATGAAATCAAATAAAAAAAATATTGAGCCCTAATCTACTTTTTTGGTAACACCTTAATTTTTCCTAGATAGAACACATGCTTAAAATTTAAAATTACCAGGGAAATTTTATTTTTTAATTTATATATACTCTACTGAAATTTGGATAGAAATTCCTTTATAAATATGATATTTTAAGTTATCAATTTATCAAATCAATACTTTTATAAAAATTCCTACAATCTTTCTGGATCATCACCATATCAATCATTTATTAATTAAATCCAAGTTAGTCAATATCACATTCAAATAATCATGACACATTAATTATATATTAATAAGAATTAACACAATATTTTGGCATGCATGAACAATAAGTAAATATTATAATAGGCAATTTAAATTTACAAGTCTACAACCAAAGGTTAAAGAAACATATTTCATATGTGTAAACAACATTATTTTACATGCCAAAATGAATAATGATATATCTAGTCTATTAAATCAAAACTGATAAAGAAATATATTCCAAACGAGTATCAGATGGTCCTAAAAAAACAATAAATTAATATAGATAAATAACAAAATTTAATTAATACTAATTTATCAGACACAAATAACTATATTCTATTTTTCTTTAACCCATGTTGATTTTGATATGTAAAATCTTTTATTCCATTTTTACTTATCATTCTTTTATCTTTTATTTTAATTTATTTACATTAAATTTCACGTTATCCTTATTTGCCCATAATCCAGGCCAACTAATCAAAACCAAATTGTAATCATTACCTTTCATCCTAATGATTGGCTAATCAAATTTTATAATGCATGCCGAAGTAAATGAACTTATTTATATATATTTTTTATTTTTTTGGGGTAATATTTCAAAGATTTTATCTTTTATTTATACCTAATTTAAGTTAGACTATTTCAAATTTTATTGAATTATATCCCGATACTTTTCGTTTCTCATGAATCACTTCCACTTAATTTTTATTCATATTTTTGTATTTTTTATTTTTCAGCCATTTTTCATATTCTTATTTTTAAATCGGCACACAATTGTTTTATTTTAAATTCTCAAAATCCATTATAATTCTCCTGGTGTAAATATCAAATCTGCTTACTTAACATAACTTTACTTCACCATGTATAGATCTTATCCAGGGTATACATCCCATCTCGGTCTATTTTTAAAATAACATACATGAAGTTTTAAATCTTTCAATATCTCCATATTTATTTTTTAATTAACTTATTTTATTCTCAGGTTAAAACTTGAATTTTTATTAATATAAATATGAAAATAAAATAAAATTTAAGGAATCAAATTAAATATTTGTACATCTTTTCAGTGGTGCAAGTGGAAAAGGCTATAAAACAAATGAAGTTTAACAATTGAAATGTAAAATTAAAAAGAGTAAGGACTAAATATGCAAAAGATAAAATTTAAGGGATCAAAAATTAAACATTTCTACATCTTTTTTTTAAGTGAAAAAGGCTTCCTTTTTTTTTTTCTTATATTAATCTTATTCCTTGACAGTGACGAAGACAGAAGGGCTGGCAGGGCCCAGCCCCTCTAAGAAAATTGTTTTTCCAGCCCCTCTCTTAATAATATTTATATTTTTAGTCTAAATAGTAAAACAATTGAAATCTTACCCCCTATTAATTTTATTTTCTGGCCCTGTTCCTTGGTCTTTTAGTGTTTTTTAACAATAATTTTAAATTATATTTAGTAAAATTGATCTTTAATTTAATATCAAAATATTTCATAACATTCTTGATGGATACGTGAGGACATGCAAATCAAAATAGATCCCAAACACAAAATAATACCAACATAATTTGCAATAATAAAATTGAAATGAAATAAAAATCAATGACCATAGAGTAAAATAAATTCAAGGAACTAAAACAGTTATGAGCAGTGGTGTGCAATGAGAGGATGATACAGTGAATAACTCATGCCTTTTAATTATATTATTTAATTAGAACAACAAATTATACCAATAAAAAGAAATTATATGTTATTTAATTGTGTTTAGTTTGTCATGATGTTATTTGATAACTATTGAATTATTGATCGAAGATACTTAATTAAAGGTTTATATAGAAAAAATAAAAAACTTATTAAAGTTGAAATTATTGTTCTTTCTCTGATGCTTTTCTTTCAGAGGTGAGTTTCTGCGGGCAACTATTTTTGAGCTAATTTATGCATATAAAAATTGAATTCGATTTTACCATCCGGTTAAAAATAGGCTGTAATTACTTATATCTCTTAGATGCACAGAATAAAGATTCTATCTATTTTATATTTAGTTATTATCTATGACTGTAAGCCCAGCAATATATTATTGGCATTGCCCTTTTTTCTTAATTCTGTTAATTTAATTTATTATGATTTTTTTTTTAAATTTTGGGTTTTAATAATAACACATACTTTGAGTTTTTTACCAAGTAGATGTCAAATAATACTCTGCAATAGTAAATATTTAAAATATTTAGCTAGCTTGAATAATATAAAAACATTATATTAAAAAAAACATAACTTGAATAATTTTTTTGAATTATATGGCATCAAACATGTGTAGGGATAAAGATAAAACAAGCATGAATGTCAAAGAATAATATAAATAATATTATAAGATTTAATCTATCAACTTAAATTATAGGTTGAGATGATTCTTTCATATGGTATTAGAGACTTGACGACTAATCAGTCATGAGTTTGAAATTCATTATTCTTATTTATTTGATAAAAATCAAGTATAAGATAGTATGGTTTTGTGCAAGTTTCAAGTCTAGAGAATTTCTATTTTAAAAAATATATTAAAAAATAATATAAATTATATATTAAAACTTAAACTTAATTGAATTGGTTTTTTTTTGGAACGCCATTTTCCTTGCGCTCGAGAGCATGGACCACCATGAAAAAAGGACACCACTCGTGAACACTAAGCACTAAAAGGTGCCACACCGTTGTCTTTGGATCCAGGACACCTGAGAGAGCACTCTGGAGAACTCCTTTTAAGGCTGCGAGAATCCATGCCAACGCTACACAAAGCCAACATCTGAAGCCAACACGTGTTAAATAAACTCATTTACAGTATTAAAGATCGTCGAGAGAAGAGGTGCGCTGATTAAAGTCATCAGGAACAAAACAAATTAATTAGTGTGGCTGCCATGTGCTAA
The DNA here is from genome assembly GCF_951802175.1 of Populus nigra. Lineage (NCBI taxonomy): Eukaryota > Viridiplantae > Streptophyta > Magnoliopsida > Malpighiales > Salicaceae > Populus > Populus nigra. Next base: position 12,901,621 of record NC_084865.1, on the reverse strand, counting down.
AGCTAGCCAAGCCAATTCACCTAAGACAGCTTGGAATCTGTAAAAAGAGTGTTGATTAGGAGAAAATGGTCTCCCGGAAAAGAGAGAGAAACGATACAAAGGCATGGACCATGGAATGACACATACCCACTTGTCCACCATCCAAGTTTCGTACGTTTTATGATAGTTAAACATTAAATATGTGGTATAGATTAAGGCGTTAATGAGATTTAGAATCTTTGATTATAATTTAAACCCTAAAGAAGATACAAACTTAGCTGTTGGCGAGATTTCTTGCTTTAGGGTGCGGGGAATAATCCAACTTTATGTCTGTGTATTTGTGTTATTGCAAGTACTTTATTTGGTGCCTGTGTGATTATATATAAATGTGGGACAATAGCTTTAGTGAAAGTGACAAGCTAGCTAGCTAGCTAGCTAGGGTGGTTTGCTCTCCAATAAAAAAAGAGCCTCTCTATCCACCTCGTGGATTTCTTTTCAAGTATTTGACCATACCATCCTTTTCACCGTCGGGCAATATGTGGGTTAGGTTGAGACATTTTGACCACTCGTGCTCTTGCCTTGCCTTGCCTTGCCCCGTCCATGGAGGTTTGCCTTTGCCCTTGTGCGTTGATTGGCCATGCGGGTAATTAGCCTTGAATGCAGAGCTAAATATAATACAATTAAGCTATAACCCACCCATATAATGGCCTAAATCAAGGCGGAATTCATGGGGGTTGAAGACCTAAGCTATTAAATCTAAAATAATGCCGTACCCTTTTTTTATCCTTTTGTAAATTTGATGTGTAATGTAACGGGCACGGAGTTTGAGGAGAAAGCGTGAACGATTTTGAGAGTATTTAAAAGTGAGTGGAAGATGTATTTATGAAGTGTTTTTTATTTATTAATGTGTTAAAATAATATTTTTTTATTTTTTAAAATTTATTTTTTGGCATATCACGTTAAAACAATTTAAAAACATTAAGATCTTTTAACTTGAAATAAAAAATTAAATTTTAATAAAAAATACATTCAACATCATCACGAACATGAAGACTTGGATTGGTAGGAGGGAAACAAGGGAGAATACTGTGTGTGGCATGAAGAGCACAAACAAAATTTATTCGAAGAAGAAGAGAGATTGATGGGAGGGCATTGATTAGCACTCACAATCCAGAGGGCACACACATCCCTATCTTGCAATTTTATGGTGTAGACATGAGAGAGCTCGGGACCTACTACACATCGTGTCCGGGGATGATGTACTCTATGTGCATGATTGAGTGGGCAGCCTCTTTAGCTAGCTTGTAGATTTTTTTTATTTTTTTAAAATAATGGTTTTACTAATATTAAATTAATTTTTTAATATTTGTTATAAAAATACAAGAAAAACCTCCTTTTCTTTCTGATCACTCATGGTATAGTAGAACATAAATAAAATAATGATAAAACCTCATCCGTAGTGTCGATACACGACGTCGGGCGACGGCTCCCGCTTTTTTGTTTATTTTAACAAAAAGGGTTTTTTTTCTCGATTGGGGGAAACAAAGATTTTATTGGAGTCGCCATCTAGTAATTTGAGGGAACTAGAAATCCCAAATTAGACACTGGTCCCAGATATTCGGGAACGGGGTTAGTTATGATTAAGGGAAGGTAGACACCACCCTTAAAACATCCTTTCAAAAGAAAGGTTACCCTTACTTGTGTGTTTTTTATTTGATTCAAATGCTATTATATTTTGGGCTTATTGGTAATTATTTTAAAATGATTAACGTCGGTCCCTAAAAATAGAAGACACGTTAAAAATGACATCAGTCCCTAAAAATTAGGAGACTTGTCTAAAATACTGACGTTTGTCCCTAAAAAGGAGAGTTACGTCTGGGTTACCAAAAGAAATAATGGATGTAATCCATTATATTTTGGGTTTATTGGTAATTTGCCTTTTTTTAAAAACGGTTAACGTCGGTCCCTAAAAATAGGAGACGCGTTAAAACTGACATCAGTCCCTAAAAATTAGGAGACTTGTCGACTTTGTTTTTTTGTATTTTTTTTTACAACATGCAAGAAAATTTACAAGCATTTATATATAAAAAAATATCAAAAATACCAGTTGAAACCCAAAAAATTACTTGAGTGTCGATGTATAGGTAAAGGACTGAAATACCCTCGGATTTCTCGAAAAATTACGAAAATGCCACTGGCGGCGCGTGTGGCACACGCGCGGTTACTGTGGGCGGCGGCGAGATTTCCCGGCGAGATTTCTGTCCAACCGACGGTCGATCCTGGTAGATCTGAGGACGAGGATTCTGATGGAGGTGGTATCGTCGGTCGTTGATGGCTGACGAAGGAGAATCGACGACTTGAAGCTTCGGTGGCCGCCGACAATCGCGGCCCTTTTCCGGCCAACTGAGGCGGCGAAATCAATGAAAACCACCGGGGTTTTTCTTTACATCAAGGGAGAAAACTTTCTGTGGTGGTGCGGAAGCTGGAGACGGCCGGAGATGGGAGATCGGGGGAGAGAGAGAGAGTCGCCGGCGAGAGGAGAGAGAGACTCTAAGCTGTGCTATGGTGTGAACGCGCGCATGGTTCACCGGTGCATCTGAAGGCTGTGAACCGTTGGATCTCCTTTGAACTGATCTTGCGGCTGTGATTGGCTGGATCTGGAAGTTGATCGACGGTCCGGATGAGAGGAGCCGTGATCTGGTGTGTCGCGGTGTACCTAACGCTCGGTACACCGGATGACGTGGCGCAACGGATCTAAAGGAGAATTGTTTTAAGGGCTGAGATTGATTTGGGTTTTAATTTGGTGTGGTAAGCTCTATTGTACTCTATTAAATCAACGGTTCAGATCTAAACACTCTAGATCTAACGGTTAGGATATATTTGATATTTTTCAAATTGTTTTTTTTGAAAATCAATATCCTACTCGCATGAAGAAATAGTGAAAAAAACGTGAATAGTAAAGATTTTTTCTTTGTTCTTTTTCCCCTTTTCTTTTTTTTTTTTTCTTCCTTTTCTTTTCCTTTCTGGCGTACTGTCACTGGCTATTTATAGCCAATGACAGGGGACAACACGGATCTGCTTTAAGAAAAATTGTGTACGCCAACTACTCCGCCTACAATTAGTGTAACTGCCCCGCCTAATATAACAAATTTGTATTATTAATTTTGTTTTGTTATATATAATAATAAACAAATCAATATTAGAAAAATCTCGTTTCAACCGCTAAAAATCAATTTTAATGACAAAAAATAATAGTTTTGACCCAAAATAACCTGAAACTCATTTTTTACCCCGGTCAACATGGTTGGACCCGTATGGACTCGGTGGACTCGGTTTTGACCGAATATGACGGTTTTGACCCAAAACGACCCGACATTTATTTTTTACCTTGGTCGACATGGTTTGACCCGTATTGACCCGGTGGACTCGGTTTTGGTCAAAAATGACGGTTTTGACCCGAAACGGCCCGAAACTTATTTTTTACCCTGGTCGACATGGTTTGACCCGTATTGACCCGGTGGACTCGGTTTTGGTCAAAAATGACGGTTTTGACCCGAAACGGCCCGAAACTCATTTTTTACCCTGGTCGACATGGTTTGACCCGTATTGACCCGGTGGACTCGGTTTTGACCAAAAATGACGGTTTTGACCCGAAACGGCCCGAAACTCATTTTTACCCTGGTCGACATGGTTTGACCCGTATTGACCCGGTGGACTCGGTTTTGATGGAAAGATGCGGTTGACTCGAGAAAAGTATATTTTTGAATTTTTAAACTTTTTTCTTAATTTTTTTGGATTTTTATAAATAATAATAGAAATAAAATAACATTCGAGAAAATCTTGGTGGATCCAAAATTGGGTTACAACAGTTGCCCCCTCTTTACAATGCTTACGGTGCAAAGGCATTGGAAAATTCATTTTCTTTTGACTTTGCATAGTAAGTTTTGTAAAGAAAAACGATGGAAGTGTTGAAAAATACACAGATTTTCAGTTGGTCTAATTCTTATGGGCGACCTGCCCAAGTGAAAAACATGAAAGTGTTTTCAATGTTGATCTTGTGAAATACATGAAAGTGATTTCAACAATGGTTTTGTGAAATACATGAAAGTGATTTCAAAATTAATTTTTTTTTTTTTTTTTTTGTGAAATACATGAAAGTGATTTCAACCTTAGTCTTGTGAAATACATGAAAGTGATTTCAAAAATTGATTTTTTTGTGAAATACATGAAAGTGATTTCAACATTGGTCCTATTTTCCAGGTGACCACCCTGATGATAAAATGCGAGGAAACTCGCAAGTGGTCTAATTGTTCCAGGCGACCTGCCCGATGGTGAAAATACGAGGAAACTCGCAAGTGGTCTAATTGTTCCAGGCGACCTGCCCGATGGTGAAAATGCGAGGAAACTCGCAAGTAGTCTAATTGAAAGTACTTGAAAGTTATTTCAATATAATTTTGTGAAATACATGAAAGTGATTTCAACAATGAGCTTCAAGGTTGATGAAAAATTCTAAAAGAAGCCATACCTGTATGGTTGAAATCTGATTTGTAAATCGATCTCAGAGATGATTAAATCTTCTCAAGAAAGTCTTGTATGTACGGTTGGGATTTGATTTGTAATTGGATCCCAAAGACGAGGAAAGCTTCTCAAGAAAGTCTTGTATGTACGGTTGAGATCGGATTTGTAAATCTCAAAAATGAGGAAAGCTTCTCAAGGAAGTCATGTATGTATGGTTGGGATTTGATTTGTGGATCCCAATAATGAGGAAAGCTTCTCAAGGAAGTACTGTATGTACAGTTGAGATTTGAGCTGCCGTTCAAAATGATGGTAGGAGTAAATTCCTTATAAATCACGCAGTATTTGGCAAAAGACATCATCAACTTCTTGCATTTTCAATACTCTCAAAGTTCTTAACTTTTAAAGCTTTAATCATGTCTTCCTCTTCTTCCAATGCTAACCCAAACCATGTTCCTGCAGTAGAGCCTGCAGTTTGGCGTACTAGCTTTGAAGTGAATGGTCGTCCAGTTACAATAGAGGATACTGTAATGGACAATGAAGATATTGCTGTAGCCGTGGCTAGAGACATGATCCTTCCTCGTGATGAAATAATGCTAGCTGCCAGGACCGATATTGAAGCGGTGAATCAGTCACTTGCTCTCAGTATCAGAGCTACTTCGTCTTTGGTGAACGTTGCAGAGCGTCTTCATGCCAGAAGACTTGAGTTGAATACTCAGGTTCTTGATCTCCATCATCAGATTGAGAATTTAAGGGATAGACTCCGTGATGAGAGACGTCACAGAAACAACTTGGAGAGGAGAAACCAAGAGCTGAATACACGTGTTGACTTTTGGCGGGACTATGTTAACACACGACACCTTGAGTTCGAGGAAGAGATGGAGCGTATGCATAAACAATTTGAGGAATTCCGAGGCATGATTAACCATCAAGATGAAAATATCCCTGATCGTCCTCGCACTGTTTAACATTTGTACTTGTAAACCCCTTTTCCCATGAATAAAAATCCATCTTTCTTATCTTCATTTATGAATTTTGCTTTTGTGGAATCGCCATCCTTGATGTGATTTAAAAGAACTTCAATTCATGTGAGTCTCGTTGGATCCCAGTGGGGATATTGTTTCGTGAAATATCTGCAAAACAAATATGCAATGCTCGTGAAGTTAGATGATATGCAATGAATCTTACCTGTTTTTGAAATATAGGTTCCCCCTCTTTGATGCTTCATCGTCATAGGGTGGCTTTGTTTGCATTCCAAAACCTTATTTGTTTTTCGATGCATTGGCTTATTCATGTGCTAGCCATCCGCTTAGTTGTAAATGCAGTGTCCATCTTGGGCTGTCCGCGATAATTACTGCTCTCACTGTTTATCAAGCTTGACAATTCCCCCAAGTGTAGCGTTGCTTGATTCATCATTAAGAAGTTTAACAAATCGTTCATCTCCTGGATTCTTTCAAGAATTGTTCTCTGATTAATTGTGCGCATCGTGCCAACACCCATCAAGATTGTCAATCAGTTATGAAGTCACCTCCAGTTGAAACATACCCTTCAAGTATATGCGGTCATCCACTTTCATGGAACTGTTATATCATTCAGACCTGCATTTCATACTTTGCAGTAAAAAGCTCATCGTTGTATGCTCAGTTTATTTCTCAAAAAGTTCTTCTCAACTCATCAAACCAGATTGTAAGAAGAAATGTCTCAGCATTATCAATGATGTTGTTTTTATCACCCATACTCATATGGTGCAATGCGCATTTGAGCTTCAAATCAGATGGTCCCACGACCAGTCTAGGTGGGTGCGGTGCATTCTCCCAACATTCATTCAAAGGCAATCATGTGATAATATCTTCCAAAGTCATAGCCATATTAGAGATGATAAACCAAGATGAAGATATGAAGATGTCTTTCAGGTACATCCTTGTTCTCAATTGTTGTCGGGGTTTACTGGATCATAAACTGTTCTTGAACATCATTGCCCTTAATTGATCTGCATGTGCTCATTCACTAATTATCTTTCTTTGAACCATATTGTCCTCAGTTCATTGATTCATCATTTGATCATCTCTACCCCCCAGCTGATTTAAAAACTGTTTGTTTTCCTTCTTGAAGGTCATTGTATTGCCCCCAGCAGTGTCGAGGAGAATTGATGTCATTTCTGTCAGGAATTTGCAAACTCGGTCGATGTTTTTCTTGTTTGAAAATCTTTCTTATTTTGAAATCAAATCTCACATTTCAAAGATCATGTCAATTCAAGTCTGATTGTTGAAATGAAATCAGAGAGATGCCAATTTTTGAAAGTATTTTTGGAAATCAAGCTTTATTGGTCAAAGATCCAACACACGCTATTCAATGTAATCCTTTGATTGTCTTTTTAGAGAAAGAAATTGACTCGTTGTAAGATTAAAATGGCTTTTTCCATGGTTCTTTGTATCCATTTTAAACTCTAATTTTGGGTATATCTTTTGATTGTTTGTGATGAGGTGACCTGTTATGAATTTCAAGAAAAAAAAAACAAGGTACCCGAGTCAAAACTTGAGGCTTAATCAAGAAAGATTGTTTCTTTTTCTTAGCACCAATTTTATCAGCATGCATAATAATTAGTAGCTTGATTCATGAAGTCACGACCTGTATAAAACAACTCTTCAAGTTTTGAGATCGCCATTTATCGGTTCAGATTGCTTACTTGATTAAAAAGGACTTTCTAAAGCACGTAATGTAGGCTATGGTTCATGGCTATGAAAGAAAGGAATTTCACAAGCTCAAAAGGTGTTTGAGGGTTTCAAGAACCTAGGATCACCATCAATTACTCATCAATCTCTTTTCCTCACGTTGTCTTTGTAGAGACAGTGACATATAACCTTGTTAATCTCAAAAATCAACATTTGTTTAACATAGGTCATAACGCAAATCGAACTTTTCTTTGATGAATAGCCAATCTAAACTTTTGAGGATTATATAGGCTTTACCATAGACACACTGAAAGACATAACGCTTGATTTTTGTGTTAACTTTTGGTATTTGTTGTGTCTTTATCAATCTTTGGCTTTCTTCTTCTAGCCCTTTCTCAATCATTGGACTTTTGTTCTAAGCCTTCCCTTTATCCATCCACTCTAACATTGTCTTCGTCTTTTCTAGGAAAAGATTCTCATTGCCCCCAGTGTGGGGTGTGATCCTAGTCAGGGTTTTTTATGAAAAAAATATTCTATCAGCTCAAAATGGGACTGCAAGGGATATATATTTCAAGCATTGTGAAAGGATGAAACAAAAATGGCCTTTTCTCATTTCAAGCAAGGTCGGTTAGAACCGATAAATTTTGACCTCACCCAATGTAATGGTTTAGACTTGTACGAATCATAATTCATGAGTCCATAACTACTGAATCCACTACGTGTCATTATGCATACTGCTAAAACTTAGCTACATGGTGTATGGTTCAATTTCTTGTGTGAGCTCAAAAGTTTCTTGGTCACCTCATGTCATTTCAACAAGCATCGAGTCATTCAAGCAAAATAATTTTAATCTTCAGGATTGACTAATCTTAAACGCATGTTGGAGCTTGATCAAAATATTTTGTAAATAACCTTTTGAAAGAAACATCTCATGCGTTCAGAACAACAAAGGGACAAAGAAAAGACATGTTTCGTTAAAAGATGAGATGTGATCCCAAAATAAAATGCAGAATGACAAAACTCATAACAAAAAGAATCGACAGTTTAACACTCTTCTTGGATAAGCTTTTCTGGCGATATCTGTGTTTTGCCAAGCATTTCGATCACTTGTCATTCTGAGGATGTTGAGGTGACAATATGGCCGATGATGTCATTTTTCACAAACTCAACTCAATTCTTGAAACTCTTGCAACTGTTCAACTGAATGGCACAAAATCCCCTAATGATTTCATGTATCTTTTACTAAGGGATGAGGGCTCAAAGGCACACTCAAAAAGAGTTGAGAGCTCAAAGGCACACTCAAAATGAGTTGAGGGCTCAAAGGCGCACTCAAAACGAGGTAGGGTTAGAAAATGCACTACCAAAGGGATGAGGGCTCAAAGGCGCACCCAAAAATAAAGGTGAGGGCTCAAAGGCGCACTCAAAAAGAGTTGAGGACTCAAAGGCGCACTCAAAATGAGTTGAGGGCTCAAAGGCGCACTCAAAAGGAGGTAGGGTTAGAAAACATACTACCTAAGGGATAAGGGCTCAAAGACGCACTCAAAATGGAGTTGAGGGCACAAAGGCGCACTCAAAATGAGGTAAATTGGTGGAGTCAGGGCAATAAGTCTAGAGTCTAACAGATACTGGTAGACAAACTCGAGTGGTCGAGTTATGTCAATCTTAGAAAATGTATTTGAGCAATTGATGCTACAGTGAGACCTGGGTGGACCACATAATTAAGGCTTCCCATCGTCAGGGTCATCCTTTGATTCATCTCTCATTATTGTTCTAGAATTCTTGGTAGAATCTTCAATCATTCCCCTCTTCATAGCTTGTTCAATTCTTTCGACAATCCTCACAACATCATGTCAATCTTCCAATGTTATTGTGGTTATTTGTGGATTGATAGAAACTTTCCAACAGCCAGTGATCTTAGGAACGCATAGAAATATGCAGCAGCACCACTGCCGACGTGTGGAATCACGCGTTGTCTCAACTGGAAGAGAAAATGATGAATTTGAAACCCTTTTGTCTCCTCTTTGATTTCTCACTAGCAGTGCAGCAAACAAACACCTATAGTGGGAATTCTTCTTTGTTAAAGTTTCAATGTCCGCTCTTGTTTTTTTCTCAGAGCAGCATCCGATGCTGCGGGACCGGAATGGTGTTCACAATAGAGATGTCTGGAAAGAAGGCCAATACACCAGGAACAGAAAGCTAGCAGTTATTATGTGCTCTTAGAATATGTGAAAGCTTTGAACGACTATCAGTGCAGTTGAACGAGAACAAGGGTTGTCGTCATTAATTGATGACTGAAGGCATTGCTGTCATTGTTCATGACAAAAAAGGAGAGGTGCAACTTCAATGGAACGTGGGCAAGTAGTGTTCCCAGCAAGAGACTGTGCAAACGTTCCCTTTCCATTATTGAAGCTCAACACTTATTCAAACAGATTTATGAGTTGAGCTACTTCAACTTTACTGCTCTCAACTTCCTTTATCAAACCTCTGTCTAACCTCTGTCTTTATCAGTCCATTAGACCTCAGGTAGGGGAACGTATGTTTCAACCGTGTGCATGCTTGATAAATGAATGAAATGCACAAATGGATGTAAAATGCCATATGTTTTATGCATGTTTGTTATTTGTTTCAAGGTTTCCTTATGACGAGGAATAGACCAGATCAGATTCTCTTAAGAAAGTTCTCACTGAGGACTCCAAACCTACAGGAACTTGAACCGATTTGGGGGAGAAATTTGATGCCATAAATCAGAATCAAAATAAACATTTCTCATAACAAAAAGATGATGAAATTGCCTTTTATTAATTGATAATATTAAAAGTACAATAAGTCAATCTTTCCAAAGCCTTGGACCGTCATATGCTGAGATCTCATTAATTCCATCTCTGATCAACCCAAAAAACTGATGGAATTCATTTCTGGTCATTGGCTCACCATCTGCTACTTGTTGGGCTAGGCCTCGTAATCCTAAAGCATAATTCTTGGCATCATCTGCTTGTATATGATAGCGCATAGCTTCAGAAGCCCAACGTTCTGCTTCTCTTTCTGCATTTTCTTTTTCTGATGATAAGGTTTGCTCAACAGAAAGCAAATGGTCGACATGCTCATCTAAATTGGCAATGACTAAATCTTGATTTTGATGTTGCTCTTGAAGTGATTCATTTTTCTCTTCCAATTTTAATACCATTTTCTCAGCTTTTGATGCTCTTCTAACCCATCTCTTCAAGTTGACATCTTGCTTCCTCTTATCTTCTGACAAAAGTACATATTTTCCTTGTAATTGCTGGAACTGAAGTTGTTGATGTTGTAGCTGAGCTGACAAGTCATCCTTTTCTTGTTTTATGATAGCCAAAGTTGTCTCTCGAGTGGCTAGATTAGATTCTAACTTTCTTTTTTAGCCCATAACTCTTCTACTTCAGCATTCAAACTTAGGTTATAAGATTCTTGCTGGGCGCAGACTTCTTCGTGTATGTCTTCAGCAGACTGAATCAAAGACCTGGGTGGCCCTTCAAAAGGAGGAACTTTGTACCCTTTCCCTCTCTTCTTTTGCCATATTGGATATCCTTCAGTTGTTTTTCCTTCTACTCTCTTGGCAGAAGTAACCCTACCAGGATGTTTCCATGCCTTCTTCACTGACTCCAATAATTTCTTCGAGGTCTTGAAATCTTCATAAAATGTTCCCAGTTTGGTAGTCCTTGGAATAAATTGCTCAAATCCAAACTGTCGTAAGACCATGTTGGGACAGTAACTAATACAGCAGCGAGCTCCTATCAACGGGACCCATGGGTACTCACCACAGTATGCCAGATAAGATTTGAAATAAGAATATCGACTTCTCCAATGACAGCCTAAACATTTTTTTGTCCCTAAACATTTTTAAATACATTGACAGCCTCAAAATCGATCGTTCCTTCGGCAGATGGGAAAAGAACCAAACCATATATGCCTAAGGCCAAAATTCTCAATCGGATTTCATTGCTTTCATCATGTAATCTCCTCTTGAATATGGCTTCTAGTTCATTCCAAAACCAACCCTGGCTATTTCCTCGTTTAGTTGCATGTGATTTTGCTAGTTGACAGTCTGTCTGGGTAATCCAAGCAAAGTTAGAAAGTGCATGCTCTATAGGTGTGTAAAAGTACACCTTTTCTGACTTGGGACAATTTAGCAGGGATTCATACTCCTCGATAGTAGGAGTCATATCCACAGTATCAAAAGTGAAGCACCGATATTCTGGATCCCAAAACCCTATCATGGCCTCAAAACAAGCATGTTGAACCCTAATCTTCAGTAAATATGATAGATCCCCATATTGTTTTTGAAAAGTGATTTGATCATGAGAGGATAACTTTTCCCAGCAGTCTAGCAATTGTCTTGTACCAAGTGGTCTGTTATCTAATTTAACATGCTCTGGCAACTGAGACTCAAATTCTGAGGGCAAACAATCCCCTTCATCATGTTGGCTCAATTCTGATCTGGTCAAAAATTCCTCAATGGTATTGCTTTTTTCCATCTCACACTTCCTGTAAGGATCGGTGGAGATTTAATGAGCACATGAAATGTATATGAACATGTATGTTCATGCATTGACATTTGTTCGTGTCCTAATGGGTATATCCTACTTGATAGGATCTAGCTCATAAGGTTTGGCTGAGTTTAGTCTATCTTAAAAGATATTTTTTGGTTCTTAGATTGCCCGAATTACTCATGAAGTAATCGGCCTCTTAACCTTATACAACATGAGTAGGGGAGAAAGACTCCACAATACTAGTTGCATAGGGTGAGTTACAATCCAAGCGAAAGTCCAAATGAGCATCAGTGGACATAAGTCACACTTGCCACTTGAATCTTTCTTTTCTAATCTTAAAAAGGGCGAGCTCGGGTCCAGAGCTTTTATGGGTTCACCGTGAAGTGTGTGAAAACACAAATAAATAACATGTATGAATGTGACGATATGAAAATTGAAAATAATCACAGTAGATATTGCATAAAATAAATAATGCAAATAAAATAAATACCCAAAAAAAAGCAATAAAAAAAAAAATGAAAAGCAAACACAAGCAGTTGGCTCAACCCTAAGTCCCCAGTGGAGTCGCCATTCTGTCGATACACGACGTCGGGCGACGGCTCCCGCTTTTTTGTTTATTTTAACAAAAAGGGTTTTTTTTCTCGATTGGGGGAAACAAAGATTTTATTGGAGTCGCCATCTAGTAATTTGAGGGAACTAGAAATCCCAAATTAGACACTGGTCCCAGATATTCGGGAACGGGGTTAGTTATGATTAAGGGAAGGTAGACACCACCCTTAAAACATCCTTTCAAAAGAAAGGTTACCCTTACTTGTGTGTTTTTTATTTGATTCAAATGCTATTATATTTTGGGCTTATTGGTAATTATTTTAAAATGATTAACGTCGGTCCCTAAAAATAGAAGACACGTTAAAAATGACATCAGTCCCTAAAAATTAGGAGACTTGTCTAAAATACTGACGTTTGTCCCTAAAAAGGAGAGTTACGTCTGGGTTACCAAAAGAAATAATGGATGTAATCCATTATATTTTGGGTTTATTGGTAATTTGCCTTTTTTTAAAAACGGTTAACGTCGGTCCCTAAAAATAGGAGACGCGTTAAAACTGACATCAGTCCCTAAAAATTAGGAGACTTGTCGACTTTGTTTTTTTGTATTTTTTTTTACAACATGCAAGAAAATTTACAAGCATTTATATATAAAAAAATATCAAAAATACCAGTTGAAACCCAAAAAATTACTTGAGTGTCAATGTATAGGTAAAGGACTGAAATACCCTCGGATTTCTCGAAAAATTACGAAAATGCCACTGGCGGCGCGTGTGGCACACGCGCGGTTACTGTGGGCGGCGGCGAGATTTCCCGGCGAGATTTCTGTCCAACCGACGGTCGATCCTGGTAGATCTGAGGACGAGGATTCTGATGGAGGTGGTATCGTCGGTCGTTGATGGCTGACGAAGGAGAATCGACGACTTGAAGCTTCGGTGGCCGCCGACAATCGCGGCCCTTTTCCGGCCAACTGAGGCGGCGAAATCAATGAAAACCACCGGGGTTTTTCTTTACATCAAGGGAGAAAACTTTCTGTGGTGGTGCGGAAGCTGGAGACGGCCGGAGATGGGAGATCGGGGGAGAGAGAGAGAGTCGCCGGCGAGAGGAGAGAGAGACTCTAAGCTGTGCTATGGTGTGAACGCGCGCATGGTTCACCGGTGCATCTGAAGGCTGTGAACCGTTGGATCTCCTTTGAACTGATCTTGCGGCTGTGATTGGCTGGATCTGGAAGTTGATCGACGGTCCGGATGAGAGGAGCCGTGATCTGGTGTGTCGCGGTGTACCTAACGCTCGGTACACCGGATGACGTGGCGCAACGGATCTAAAGGAGAATTGTTTTAAGGGCTGAGATTGATTTGGGTTTTAATTTGGTGTGGTAAGCTCTATTGTACTCTATTAAATCAACGGTTCAGATCTAAACACTCTAGATCTAACGGTTAGGATATATTTGGTATTTTTCAAATTGTTTTTTTTGAAAATCAATATCCTACTCGCATGAAGAAATAGTGAAAAAAACGTGAATAGTAAAGATTTTTTCTTTGTTCTTTTTCCCCTTTTCTTTTTTTTTTTTTCTTCCTTTTCTTTTCCTTTCTGGCGTACTGTCACTGGCTATTTATAGCCAATGACAGGGGACAACACGGATCTGCTTTAAGAAAAATTGTGTACGCCAACTACTCCGCCTACAATTAGTGTAACTGCCCCGCCTAATATAACAAATTTGTATTATTAATTTTGTTTTGTTATATATAATAATAAACAAATCAATATTAGAAAAATCTCGTTTCAACCGCTAAAAATCAATTTTAATGACAAAAAATAATAGTTTTGACCCAAAATAACCTGAAACTCATTTTTTACCCCGGTCAACATGGTTGGACCCGTATGGACTCGGTGGACTCGGTTTTGACCGAATATGACGGTTTTGACCCAAAACGACCCGACATTTATTTTTTACCTTGGTCGACATGGTTTGACCCGTATTGACCCGGTGGACTCGGTTTTGGTCAAAAATGACGGTTTTGACCCGAAACGGCCCGAAACTTATTTTTTACCCTGGTCGACATGGTTTGACCCGTATTGACCCGGTGGACTCGGTTTTGGTCAAAAATGACGGTTTTGACCCGAAACGGCCCGAAACTCATTTTTTACCCTGGTCGACATGGTTTGACCCGTATTGACCCGGTGGACTCGGTTTTGACCAAAAATGACGGTTTTGACCCGAAACGGCCCGAAACTCATTTTTACCCTGGTCGACATGGTTTGACCCGTATTGACCCGGTGGACTCGGTTTTGATGGAAAGATGCGGTTGACTCGAGAAAAGTATATTTTTGAATTTTTAAACTTTTTTCTTAATTTTTTTGGATTTTTATAAATAATAATAGAAATAAAATAACATTCGAGAAAATCTTGGTGGATCCAAAATTGGGTTACAACACGTAGAATCATATCTATGAATTAATCAATTTCAAATTACATATTGATATAATGCTTCAAATGACATGTCTTGTATCTAGAGACATGCAACTCTCGCTCAAATAGAAAATAATATCTACAAATCATATCTATAAAAAAATCAAACTTTGATAATAAAAAATAAACAAAAAAAAGAAAAAAAATTAATAAAAGGGGTTGTAGCCAGCTAAAAACAGTCAATCACAACCTAAATTAGGGTTTAAAAGGAGATACTTTGTTGGGAAAAAAGAGAGAAGATATATAGAAAAAAAAACATATAGATTATTTTCTCATATATACATATGATAAGTACTGTATAGTAGTTACCTTTCGGTTCCTACTAACATATGATTTCTTAAATACATATAGATTCTTCATTTCTCATCCCTTTTCAAATTATTTTCCCTAAGAGAAGGAAAATATGTCCCTGATCTCTACGAGTTCTTGATTTTCCTCCTCAAGAAAAATAAAAAGAAGCTAAATATATAATCCATATTATCCCCTAGAACACCAAGTCATTTGAATTCTTCCAAGTACTTTTTGATAAATCCATGGTTGCAACGAGAATAATTTGTCTTGCTACTCTCCCTCAAAGTAACAATCACTATATATATGTGGGAACTCGTGAATTGAGAGTCATATCTTCTCCAACCACTACAAGGAAGATCATTGCTAGCTAGAACTCATTAAACTAAGCTCCCATTGGACATTAGAGCTGCATGTTTACCACCTATACTTAAGAAGAGCTGCAATTCATCTCCAAACAAATAAGAAGAACACGGGACCACTGTATATTCTCGTTAAAAAGGGATGAAAGTGAAAGTTTTCTAAAGATTTTGTTAACACATTCTTAACATATATATATATAAGTTGGTTTCGAATGAGATTAGAGCTTTAGATGTTTTGGGATTTGTTAAATTTCCATAATTAAGGGGAGGGTTTTGATTAGCCTAATCAAAAGTGGAAATCTAATTAATTTACCAATGCCTACTTAGCCTCAAATTAAAACGAAAGTTGGAAGATGGGAAACAGGAGCTGCAAGTGTCGGGATAAACATGACACCGGTTACTTTAATTTTAAGCGTCTTAGTAGTTTGATTTAATTAATTAGTCAAAGAAAAAGTTTATTGAAACTCGCAAACAACTCAAAAGCTACAATGGGAATCCCTACCACACCATGCGCATCTTCTAATAAACAAATTCAAGTAGTAGGACGCAGTTAACTCAAGCTGCCAGCTTATGAGAATCTGGCAGTCTCTCTCTCTGTCTGTGTGTAAATCTTTCAACTCTCTAGCAAGCTTCATCCTTATCCTTTCTTACCAGACTTGTCATTAATTACTCTCTAATCTAAGTTAACCCTAGTAAACAAAGAATAAGCCTCACAAGCTTATCTAAATTTATTACTTAAATACGTATCATTAACCTAACCTTCCGGAGAGTCCCTCCTCTTAGCAAATGAATGAAGCTTTGCATACTAGCTTTAGATATGGCACAACTTCATTGGCTCCCAGAAAGATGTTACCCTTCCTAGTCATAGCTAGGTTGATAAAATCAAGGCTTGAATTATGCTTCACATCTATCAAACCCAATCAAAAGGCGCTCCACGATTGAACTAAGCTAGTTTGTATTACGTTATATTACCAAAGAACTGATCAACAAAGCCCTCCTCCAGCTGCTTCCATGGCATGCCTTTGCCCGTTCAAGAACATGTCATACGATGTTGCCCAGAAGGAAGGGAGACATCTATGTATGTATGTATATATATATATATATTATAACTGTTGTTTATACATGCTTGATGAAGACCAATCGAAAGACAGCAAAGATTTTACGCGTGCATGCATATGTACTAGATTATTTCTTAGGATAAGGTATAAGCATATGCACATATAATTAACAAAGAACGGGCAAATAAAAAGCTTTGTGTTTCTCTGTTTCGTATTGCCTTATCTCTCATGGTGGAAACGTTTCATTGGTTTGTCTTCCTAAAATTCATCGAGTACAATCGTGTGTGTTCTTCGAATAATAGAAAAGCTAGTATAATTTATAACTTTTTTTTCTCTTGGTACGTACAATAATTGGGAGACGAGTCAAATTAACATCTTTTTTTTTTTTAAATCTCTTTTCACATTTTTATTTAAATATGGAAAAGCAAAGACTCAAAATGGCTATATATATGAAGCAAAATCTCCTTAAATATGCCTTCTTCTCATTTTCTCTTAGCTACTGAATCTGCACTTGCTAAAATAAAAATAAATAAATAGTGTTTTTTCTTTTAAAAAAATAGAAAAATAATATCTTTTATTTTTTTTAAAATTATTCTGAATATCACAACCAAAACAATATAAAATTATAATATTTTTTAAAATCAAAATTTAGTGAAACTCAGGCCTCTAAACCCGTGATAAACCTCAGGCTAACCTTACCTCAGTGAAATAAAGTTTGATTGGAAAATTAATTAAGAGTGATTAATTAATTAATTAATTAGAGGGGGGTTAAACAATGGCGGCTGAAGACAGCGGTGGTAAATGTGAAAGGAGAGGAGTCCTGTTGGTGAACTTGCGTGTTGGAGTAAAATGTCTACATCTATGGAAAAGGTACACGTGGATGGATAGAGTATGTGGTCCCCTCTCTAAGTTCTCGGGGGTTGAGACACGTAAAAGCTGCTATTGGTTGCGACCCATGTGCCCTTTCCTTGGCCAACTTGTCTTTCTCGCTCGCAGTCCTTTTCTATTCTACGAATTAGCAGCAACAACGAGTCTGTCTGCTTTTTGGTTTTTGCCTCAGCTTGTCTAGCCCACCATCCTCGTCTCTCTCCACGCTTGGCTCGCGCTCGAGACTCAGCCATCCCCTTAATTACTCTACCTGCTCTTTACTTAACAAGCTTTCCAAAAAAAAAAAAAAAAAATTGTTCCAAGCTCGACACTTGCCCACAACATTGTATAAAAGTATATGTTGATCAAGTCAATTAATTTTGCAGTCAAATCCATTTCTCTAATCTCATCAACATCCAAATTAATTCCCTAATGCACTTGTCCCATATATGTGTGCTGCATGCAGCAACATCTGATATTAAGGGATGTATATATAGCCTATGATTACTAATCTTGGTTTATATTCTTAGATCATGCGCACAAGCAGTGCTTCTTTCTTTTACAAGCTTAATTATTGGTTAATGGGTTGGTTTGAATCTCAATATTCTCCACGAGAATCACATATACTATACTGAAATGCCATGCATGTTTCAATATTCCCAAGTAAAGTAGAGTTTTTAGACAATATATATTATCTTTCACGGGTTGTATATAATTAAAAAGATATATTTCTCTCTTATGTTAATTACATGCAACTCACTGTAATTTGATTAGACTCATCAATTAATGGAGTCCCATATATGTAACGTTTCAAACACGTATTTCTTGATAAAAGATGTATGCCCAACCATCGTGGGTTTTGTTGCCTAATCCAATATTGGCGCCATGGACCATCCAAAAAGGTATGTGTCATGTACATGTGGTTATATTCACGCAATGTTAGAAGTTAGATTCAAGTTATTATATATATATATATATATATATATATATATATATATATATATATATATATATATATATATATATATATATATATATATATATATATATATATATATATATATATATATATATATATATTGTAGCAAATTGTTATATATATTCCCTATATTTTTAAATCTCCTTATAACTTACTCCTTTCACTAGTTTCATATTCAATTTCAATGATTTAGTTGTGGATTGAGGTCTCCCAGTCCCTATTTTTGCATGGATGCTTTGGAATGTTCCATATTTTGTATGCTACATGTTGTTTTGGGATGACGATGGGCCAATCTTAATTTTGATGTAGGAATTCGATTAATCTAGTGCTTCTTTTTTCTTGGTTTAGGTTTACTCAAGCAATTTTATCGAATTCTTAATGCAATTCTGAAGAAGAAGGAAGCACATTTTTTTAAAAAAAACTACGAAATTGAAAATGCATAGATCAGAAATGGTTAAAAAATAATCTAATTATCTTTGAAACAATAGGGATTAACTAATCACTGTTAATGAGTTACAGGGAAGAAGCTACAAGTGATTAGAAAGGCAATAGAAGTATGACACGACCGAACCATGTTTCAGGAAAAAAACTACTCCACTTGTGATCAATTATCCAAAAAGAATCATTAAGCACTAGAAAGTGAGTGTACTATCTTGTTATAGGCTTAGCTTTCCAGTGTCCTGGACGGGGCAAAATGATAGAGCCATAAATATCTGCATTACCATGTTCCTCGTGGCAGGCTGTGTCTGTTGGTTGTCGAATGAGTTGAACCTTCCGCAAAGTCTTTAGACTAACCGGTTGATTTGGTCCGTGCCCCTGAATAGCTAGCCCGTGGCTAGCTATCCCTGACCATCCATGTAGAGAAGAGAAAAAGAAAAAAAGATCGTACAAGTGATTGGTAGGCAAGGACACCCATGGAGAATTTCATTTGATCCCTTTTGTTTTCCTTTATGAACTGTGGTCTGTTATAGATCCTTTGGCTAGCTAGAAGCTTGAACGTATGTTTCGAAGCACAGACAAAGTGGCCACCATGCTTTTCATGTCCGTTCACAGACTTGAAAAATTTCGAAAACTTGGTCATGTTAGTGCCACATATTTCCTTTCCATTTTGTCCACTTACATTTTAGACCATCTTGTCACATATTATAATCTATTAGCTACAAAAAGAAGAGGGTGAATGATCTGTATGTGAAAGCGACCTATGTTTGCCTGATTAGGCAGAAATTAAAGGAAATATTGTAAGATTCTTGATTAATTTGCTGTTCATTTCTCTATCAAGGATCTCGATAAGTAGAAGAATAAAGAGCAATTAATTTATAGAGATCATTAGAGGATAAAACGTAATTAAGACAATGAAAATAAAAGGAGAACAACCCAATATATAACTCGCTGGTTTTGTTTGGAGAATGATTTGCTATTCTATTTTTTTTTCTTTCTAAGTCTGTTGCAGTAAGTTCATGTGGTCCTTGGCAAAGATCCCTTCCATCGATGCAGAAATATCTTGGATATTACTAGTATATAAAATGGAGGGCATAATGTATGAGAAGGCTGCAATTACTTTGTGTCAAGATAGCTAGGATTAATTCCCAAGGGATTATAAACAGGACGTCAACAGTGACGACATCTCTGGTGGCCTGCAATGGCTCCAATCATCCTAATATTTTATTTGTCTCTCTGTTTAATTTATATTTATTTTAATTGTACCCTGTCTCTCTCAATCAAAACTAATCCAAGATAAAGGTTACGAGTCGACATTTTCTTGTGCGTTTCTTACTCCCAAACACCCTCTCCTCTGTATGCACTTGTAAAGTAATGGTGAAATTCTTACATTTTCACTCATCTCGAGCCACTCATGGCTCAGTAGTTTTAAAAAGCGATATAGAGCTAAGCTAAAAGAGGGCGGCTTGGCTAGTGAGGTTGGACATGGAAAGAGGAGAATACCACCTAATTAGACAACAAAAGTGACTTGCATCTCCAAATCCAGAGGCCAACCGTATCAAATTGTTTATTAACTTCAAGTTGGTCACTAGTCAGGTTTGGGATCTCAACCCATATGAAATTACAAGATTGTGTGAGCTCTTAATTTGTTCACACCATAATCACCCTTTCTTCCTTCACTAATTACCTGATTAGGAAAGCCTAAACGAAACCTATTCCATGCCCTAGATAGTACTGTAGTACTGTGGATAATGCATAATTAATGATTAATGGTTGAATATTCATGCCCCATCAAAACCTTCATCAGCTTTCGTATTCTGATCATTTATATTTATATCTTTGAAGTATTGTGCCTCAGTACTGATCACCTAGCTCCACCTGTCTCTTACCCTTATGAGTAATCATGGAATTTGGTCTAGTTAATCATGCTCTCCTCAATTTATAGCACAATTAAATGCATGCCTCGACTATCAATCGGTGCGCACCTTAAGCTTACCGAATGGACATTTGGTCGTCGTCGTGTTGTGATCACCTCCTTTTATTCCACCCGCACCCTCTCTTTTCATGCTATTATGGAAGTTAATTTGTAACAAAAAAAGAATTCCATTGGGGTAGCATGTAAGGATGGGAAGCACCCTTTTAGTATCTTTATTCACTTTCATCAATTGCTTTTACAACAAGCAAAAATCGGTGAAGGAAAGGGAGGAGGGCATTCAGAGGGATGTTGACACTTTCCTTCTTACCCCCATATATTGGTCAAGGTACATGAATTAATGGCATTGTTGATAATACGATAGAATTAAAAGTCCTCACTGCCCAAGTTTCAAAAAAGTCCGTTTTGACAAACAACCACTTAAGTCCTATCAACCCTTATAAAATGCACCTTCATGTTTCTCTAGGTTGTCCACTCCTTCAACGCCTAGAACACCATCTTAATTATCTTGAGTGAGACAAGAGAAAAAAAGAAAAGAAAAGAAAAGAGAGAGAGGGAGCGTGCGAACCAATAGGAAGACAACTGCCATGAGTTACAAGCTTGAAGATCACATGGCACTCACCTCTCAATTGTACCCAGGTGTATTCACTCAAATGGTTCCACAACAAGGTTAGAGATACGAAAAAACAATACAGCAAAAAAGAATAGAATTTAACAATCATGATTTCTTTTTGTGTTGATCATCAACTTTGTAAATAAGTGATTCACGATGTTTACTTAACATGAGTTTTTGATCATGCTTAGGTGAATCTAAACCACGACGAAGGCGAAAGAAGAACAAAGACGCCGATCTTAGTGGGGCAAGGAAGAGGAAACTTAATGAGGAGCAAGTTAATCTCCTTGAAATGAATTTTGGTAATGAACATAAGTTGGAATCTGAGAGGAAAGACAAGCTTGCTTTAGAGTTGGGACTCGATCCTCGCCAAGTTGCCGTTTGGTTTCAAAACCGGAGGGCAAGGTGGAAGAACAAGAAGCTAGAGGAGGAGTACACAAAGTTGAAGACATCCCATGAAAACATAGTTGTCGAGAAATGCCAGCTTGAATCCGAGGTCCATCTCTCTCTCTCTCTCTCTCTCTCTCTCTCTCTCTCTCTCTGTGTTTAATTTTTAGAAATGTCTCTTAAGTTCTTTATTGGTTTAGAAAGGCTTCGAAATTTGTTTTCTTTTTATTGCACCGATGAAGTAATTGAGTCTCTCTCTCTCTCTCTCTCTATATATATATATATATATAGCTAATTGCTTGATCAAGTCGTAAATTTACATGAAGAAACACTCAACTTAGTGTGACTATTTACATGATGGAGTTTGTTGATTTATGGTAAAAGTAGACTTATCTATCTGAGTTGTAACACCCTGGAAAATAAAAGTAGACTCACGTGGTTGATTTTTTTCATGCACAATGATAAATTGAGGACTCCAATTTGACTTCTATGTGCATGCTCTCCCTGCAAACGCAAGACTCGACTAGTCTAGCAACTCATTAATTGGTTTCTTGAATGTCTTCTCTTTGGCATACTTTTTTGTCTTCTGTGTTGATTAGATTCTAGTACAAAAGCAAGGCAGGATTTTCCTATTTCGAGCATCCAAACAGAAAGTAAAGAATGACAATTTGGAATAGTATTCTCTAGTGATTTCCACATACTTCTACTTCCTTACTCAACATGTAACTACTACTACTGCTACTTTGTTTTATCTTTAACGATAAGATAGTGCTGCTCAATTCCGAAATTTATGACTTCCATTACTGACTTTCTTGGAAGAAAAACAATAAAATAAGATTATATCGTGCCTAATCTCTTATACTGCAATAAGACATGGTGACCTACCATATTCTTGAACGTACATGAGCTCAAGGTTCGAAGAAAAAAAGCCATGCCAGCTAGCTATTGGATTAGGCTACAAAGGAAAAATATCATCCTCAAAGTGAACCAAAATTTTGACAAGGAACAGCATGCTGCCACTCTATTTAACAACAAAACACTGCTCTACTACTTTGTGTTTCAATCCACTAGTCACCATGTGTCCGTACCGCATTGTTTAAGGTTAACTGTTATATTGGGCCCTTCAAAGCCACTAGAACACCAGCACGTGGCACTTTCCCACTTTGGAAATGGCACGCCATTATAAAGATTGATTAAACAAATATTCCTCTGTCAATATTTCTCACATATATCACCTTTCTTCTTGTTTTCTCCACATAATATACTAAATCGTGGGTTCATTCATTGCAGGTTTTAAAGCTCAAGGAACAACTCTCTGAAGCAGAAAAGGAGATCCAAAGGCTGTCAGACCGTATTGATGGGGTTTCCACTAATAGTCCTAGTTCATCCTTGTCGATGGCTATGGACCCCCCATTTCTTGGAGAGTTTGCAATGGAAGGATATGAAGATGCTGCTTTCTACATGCCACCAGAAAACAATTACATTCCTGGCATGGAATGGATTAATCTGTATATGTAACTGGCTAGCTAACTGATATTACTATAATTAGGATAATGTAGATAGTGATTAAGTAACAATCTAATGTAAACATCTTCTTCATCTAGTGTATCACGAGGTCGCTCTGTCAAGCTAGCTAGTAATTGGAAATGCATGCCGATATTAATTTAATGCTTTGCCTTTTGACTAGCAGCTAGTAGATAATCTCATCCAGGTTTTTTTTTTGTTTTTTTGTTTTTTATCATGCTAGATGTTTTGAAAAAGCTTAGTACAAATAAGCAACAACCACCAATGAATAAGAAGCAGAAGTCAACCTAAATCCCCACTTGATTTCTAGAGTACAGAACTTTGGTAAGCATTGCATGCACTTCTACCAAAGCAAAAAAACACAAAAAAAACAAAAATGTGTTTCGACACAGATATAATATAATTAATTTGATGTTTTTATTTATTTGTTATTTATATAAAAAACTAAATATGCCCAAGTAATAATTGCTGTGAAAAATAGTATAATACATACCCCCTGCGACTACTGCTATAACTAATCAAGTATTCAAGAATAGTTGGTGCTGTCAAGGGAAAAAAACAAGGGGGGGTTTATAAATACATTGAGTCAAAAGAGAACGACGCTTCCTCTCACTAGTAGTGCCGGCCAGATAGCCCTAAACCACTCCTTTTTTCTAGTGTTTCCGTCGTCAAAATCATTTGCATGCATCACCTCGCTAAACAAGAAGTGTACAGAATACCTGGTTTTGTTGTTTTGCTATGACCTCTTAGATAATTTATCGATACTATATTTAGTCTCTACAACTTGTTGTATTTTGAATCAACGTTTTGATTACTATGCACGAAACAAATAGTGGAAAGATTATATTTCTATATTTAGCTAGTTAATTCAGCGAATTTCTATTCTATGTAATGTGATTGCATAACACAATTATACCTTATTTAATCCTATCAACTTCTTTCAAAAAAAATCAAAATCATTTGCATGCATGCCTTACAATATTGATGTTTAAAAGAGTGTGTATGTGTGTGTGTGAAGAAAAAAACTATTACTAGAAGATATTGAAAGAGAGAGGGGACGGCTAGAGAAGAAAAAATTGAAGGAGAGACAAGTTAGAGGAGGAGGAGGAAGAAGAAATTATCTATAACATCCTTGAAACATTGTTCAAATTTGTGTGTTAAGACAGTTCTTCGTATTTCCATACATTATGTTTTGAGTAAAGATGTTGGAGGAGATGAAAACCCAAAATATGGTGGATTAGGGATCTTGTACATGTTTGATTTGGGAGCCTAGTGAAACAAATATGTTAAGTTAGCAAAGAAAGAAAGAAAAAACTTAAAGGAATTAACAAGGAAATTTGAAGTACATCAAGAGAACAAACCAAACGTTAGGGCCGACCACATTTGAGCATGAAGGAGGGATAAAAATTGATTTGTAAATTATAATATTATGAGTTAGAACAAGCAATTTCAAGAGAAGAAACTAGTTCAAATCTGAGAATTTTAATGTATAATTAATTATGTGCTCTTGTATTAGTGTAAGGAAGAACATGGTTTATGTTATATAACTTGCTTAAAGATGTAAAACATAACTTGTAATAAGTTTTAAACATGGGATTAATGTGAGGAAAGTGAAGTGATTGAAATGAAAGAACTTGGATAATTGATCTTGGTAGGTTCGGCCATATGGTAAGAAGAATTCAAAGGAAACTTGCTTGCTTGATTCAATAGCTCTTGTAGAATGAAAAGAAATGGTATAGAAACGTTACAATGTAAAGTTATATAGGTTTGGAAGTAGAATTATTTACTAATGAATAAATTATAGAGATTTAAGAATTTTTAGTATTTTACCAAAATGTTGTTAAGGATGATGAGATTTATGTCATTTTGTTTTGTTTTATTTTATTTTATTTGAATATATATGCTTTTATTTTTTCTATTTGAGTGTTTGTACTTTCAAAATTTTATCAATTAAATGCCTTTAATTTTAAAAACTAACAAATGTATATCTCGCAATCTTATGCAGGCCACATTTGACCAAGTTAAATAAAATTAAAAATTAAAACAACAATATATTATTAAAAACTTATTCAAATTAAAAAGATAATAAAAAAAGAAATAAAAAAAACAAAATAAAAATATCGCGGATCATAATTGACTATGAAAAAAGTATCGTGAAATCGAGCCCAAGAGTTTCTTAAAAAAAATGCTGGAAAGCCTAGCCTGATTTGCTGGGGATAAAAGGTTGAAACCAAGCCCATATATGGTTACTTAGTGGGCTTTAAACCAAGCCCAATAGTATACAAACTCTAAAAAAGAGGTGCGGCATTCAATCGAGAAGAGAGAAAAAGAAGGCGGAACCAAAATAGCGATGACACTCATCCTTTGCAGACCTCTCGATGACATGTCGTCTGATCATAAAGTGGGGTCCAAAACACTTCCAACCCAGGTGGCCCAGAGT
This sequence comes from Populus nigra, assembly GCF_951802175.1. Lineage (NCBI taxonomy): Eukaryota > Viridiplantae > Streptophyta > Magnoliopsida > Malpighiales > Salicaceae > Populus > Populus nigra. The sequence continues at coordinate 12,876,027 of NC_084865.1, read as the reverse complement.
CTTTTCGACTTTGGATGCCTCCTCACGCACTGTGGGTAGAAGAGGAGTATTGTCCCACGCCCTAGCATGCGGGCATTACATGCATGGCAATTTTTCTTTGTATTTTTTAATCTCAGTCCCTAATTCTGTAACAACTCTCCAAACCAGTCCCTGATCTTGGCTACCTGTCAAGATCATCCTCTAAACAAACCTAGTCAAGAAAAAATGAAGCTGGCTCGAATTCCAAAAAAAAAAAAAAAAAGCCAACAGGCCTAATCAAAATTGGTTCGCCATTGGCCATATCACCAGATACCTGTCAATGTTTGCCCTCTCACGAATCAAATATATGGTGATCATCTAGTTATAGTGCACGCTCCAGCACTGGATAAAAAGCTCTTCATCTTGTAGGTTCTCCACAACAGCCGTGATGCCAATCTCCTCTCCTCCATTATCAGTATCGGACACAAGCTACTCTTGTTGCCGGACTTGCAATATGACACCTCCTGCAACTAAGGAGTTATCTCCAACTTCTAGGAACTCCCTTAACTCTCCAGCAGAGTTGACTGATATTTGGATTGTTCCTTGGATCTAGGTCTACTTGCATCAACATGTCGGAAATAGGTACAAGACACAATTACAATAACAATATGCACAAGCTAAATTATATCCACTAAACGCTCCTTTGAGGAATCAAAGGGAAGTGTTTGTTTTCTTGGTAATATTGTATTTTTTAAAAAAAGGTTAATTTTTTTAATGTGAATATTAAAAATAAATTTTGAAAAATAAAAAAATATTATCAAACAATAACTACCACAATACTAGATACTACCAAGAATTAGATATGAGAAAAAAACAAAAAAAACCGAGAAAACTAGAGAAAAAAATAACTGAAAAAGTCGAACCGTGAAAAAAACCGATTAGAATTTTTAAAAAACCAACCGGTTCGGTTTCGGTTTTGTAAGTCTGAAACTAAAAAAACTGAACTAAATCCAAACCGAAAAACCAGGAAAAAAACGAGCTAAACAAAAAAGTCGAGCTAAAATGAAAAAAATCGAGTCAAACCGGAAAAAACCGAGCCAAACTAGTTTGAACTGGTTTTTGTTCTAAAAAACCAAACCGAATCGAGCCAAAACCGGTTAGTTTAAAATGATTTCGGTTCGGTTTCATTTTTTTTATAAAAAAAATTCGGTTTTGTTACTTTTTTTTATATATACAAACCGAATCGAATGAAAATAATAATACCTACCAAGAATAGCTTAGTTGCGACTCTAATTCTTCATTCCATCATAAAGATAAAGACTTGTGGGCTACTAATAAGTCTAGAAAAAGAACAAAAAACCTTGCTCATTTTATAAGTCTAAATGCTTATTTGAAATAAATTTTTTAAATAATGTTTCATTAAAAGTTTTTAAAATAAATTATTTAAAATTAGCTTTTTATATTTTAAAATCGTTTTAATATGTTAATATAGAAATAATTTTTTTAAAATAAAAATATTATTATAATATATTTTTAAATAAAAAATGTTTTTTAAAATAAACTATAGGATTGGATCAAGCCTCCCACTCTTTCAATGCACTCCACGAAGCATGATCGTAGAAAAATCCAAGTTTAGCCGCCCAAATGGACTTGGGCAAGTTATTTTCAAAACCAAGGAAGCCGATGCAATTTTGCTTGCCTAATTTGCTCCCATGTTATCCATGGTGTGAATTTGAAATAATGTTATATTATCGCAGTCAAATAAGATCAATTGAGCTAAAGAACAAGGTTTTGAAACTTGGGGAACAATATGTTAATGATCATATACGCTTAGTTAGAGATTATCTGCTTGATCTTTGACTTGTAAGGAAAACAAAGTCTATGTTTTATTTTTCTCAATTAACTAACATATTTCTTTATATGACTGTATAAATACTTGTGCATGTATATATGAATTATATTTTAATATAATAAAATTATCAAATAAAATTTGTTACAAATATAAATAGATGGTGGTGAAATCAACCTATAAAATATCTAAAAATGATCTGATAATTGAAAAAAAAATGATATGACAACTAATTTCAATTGAAGTTTAAAATTTTATTTTGTTGCTGTAATATATATCATGTTTGCAAAGACAACATCATAATTTTTTTAAATTTTTTTAACTGTCCATTGGTCTTTGTAAAGACGGGGAACTAATTTTTGCCTTTATTGAGAATAAAAATGTGTTCGGAAGTATAGTTAAACTGTGATTCTGAAAAACTTTTGAGATTTTTTTTTATATATTTGTATTATTTTAATATATTAATATTAAAAATAATTTTTTATATATATTTTAAAAAAGTATTTAAGTGTCTATTTGGGAGTATGGTTGCTTTTTAAAATGTTTTTTTATGATGAAATATATCAAAATAATATGTTTTATATTTTAAAAATTAAACTATTAAAACAATTCAAAATATAAAAATATTAATTTTTAATAAAAAAAACAAATCTAAATTTTTTAAAAACACGTTCAGACGCGCGTTTTCGCATGCTCTCGAAACAATTTGCACCGCAATTACCATTAAACACGGCACGGGATCTCAGTTTGAACTACCACATGGCAATTTAAAATTCAAAGTCAATCCACAGCTCTCTTCCAACTTATCACATACTAATTAATCATTAACAATCGACTTAATTAACACTAATAAATAAAGAAAGACTAATCTTTAGATCCAAACGCATACACGCTCTGTCTATTAGTAACATTATCTCTCCAATTCACTGTCGAAATCACCCGATTATCTGATCGGAATTGATTTCTAAAATGGGAAAAGGAGGCGGCTGCGTTCCGAGTAAGAAAAAACAACCACCAGTGTCCGACGACCCTGTTTCCACCACCCGCGAAGCCGAACCAATCCCTGTTAACGACGAGGAAACTAATGATATCGCAAGCACATCACTAGAGCCCACAATTTCATCAAAATTGAAAGTTTTTATTGTGTTTTACTCCATGTATGGGCATGTGGAAGGATTGGCCAAGAGAATGAAGAAAGGAGTGGACGGAGTGGAAGGAGTTGAGGCTTTTCTATATCGGGTTGCAGAAACGTTGTCTGATGATGTTTTGATCAAAATGAAAGTTCCGGAGAAAGATGTTGGGATCCCTGAGATTACGGCGGCGGAATTGGTGAATGCGGATGGTGTTTTGTTTGGGTTTCCGACAAGGTATGGGTGTATGGCTGCGCAGATGAAAGCGTTTTTCGATTCGACGGGGCAGTTGTGGAAGGAGCAGAAACTTGCTGGGAAACCTGCTGGGTTTTTTGTTAGTACTGGGACTCAAGGTGGAGGTCAAGAAACTACTGCGTAAGTTAATAATGCTCTGCTTGTACTTCATGATTCAAAGTTAATATTGTTTCTGTTAGAATATGCATCGCTTTTACTGGCTAAAACAAATCATAATTATGTTTTGTGATGTGCCCTTTTGATCACAGGTTCTTGTTGATTCCATGTGAAAATTCTTTAAGATTTTATGAAGGTCTTGTTTTTCTCTTTAATTCAAGCCTTTACTTGGGTGAGGGTTTAGGTAAGAAAGAATGATTCACGGAAAGTAGAGGTATCGTTGAAACATGGAAATTCAGATGCAGGGAAATTTGTTTAACCCCTATACAAATAGCCAGTTGAAAACCTTCTTTGGTCTGTGAATTAGTGTAAAAAAGAGAAGGAAAAAAAGAGGAGATTTATTGAGATGAAAACGAGGCAAAAATATAGCTCAGTAAGAACAGAGCAAGATACTATAAAAGTGAAGCAAACAGGGGTTTTGGAAGAGTGGCACGAGTGAAGAGTCGACACTGATATATAGCTGTAACCAGGTGCATTTTAGCATTAGTTTGAGCATCCAGGAGTTTTGACATGCCTTCAGCTTGTAAGACATTTATACTATCTAAGTCAGCCAACCAAACTGAGCTTGAGTTACCTTTGTATTGGCATTTTCAGGTTCTGTTTCAGGCTTGAGGTGCATATTTTTTCCTTGTCGTTGCTAAAACTTAATTTAAATATGAAATCATGCATTTTCATAAGCAAAAAAAAGTTGGTTTCTTTTCTGTTTTTGTAAATGTAGTGCATCTATTTTGGGATTCTGACATTTTATCTTTTGTTTTGATAACTGAGAGCGTTTGGCTTTTGTTCTCAAGTCATCTCTGCTGACCTAACATTTTAAAGGATTATAATGCTATAGAGATGGTGGTTTGGATTGTTATGATCGCTTATGAAAATGAATGAGCTGTATGAATTCTTTTCTAGAAAACCAATTTATATTAATCGTTTTCCATTGCTTTAATCCTCTTGTTTGGGTTGAGACAGATGGACCGCAATTACCCAGTTGACCCACCATGGGATGCTATTTGTTCCGATTGGATACACCTTTGGAGCTGGCATGTTCAAGATGGATTCCATTCGAGGGGGCTCTCCATACGGCGCTGGAGTTTATGCTGGGGATGGCTCAAGAGAAGCAAATGAAACAGAGTTGGCACTTGCTGAACATCAGGGTAAATATATGGCCTCAATGGTCAAGAGGCTTGCCCAGACCTGATGACATGTTTTACTCTTTAGAACGCATTTACATCCCTTTATCTACGTTAATTTGAGTGCATTTTTTTGTAATTGTTCTTGTTGTTTTACTCACTGTCATATTTGGATTGGAGGATCATACACGGTCAATTCTATTCCACATTTCTCCCCTTTTCCACTCAATGCTGCAAGCTGTTTATGACTCCAAATTGTTGGAATAACGATATGGATTTGTTGGACACGTTATTTTGTAGATTTATTTTTTGTTTGATTGGGAGTATGTGCCGTAGCCTTGATTGATTAGGATCTTTTGAATTTGAATTGGTTTTTCTCTTCTATTCAAGTAGCTAAGAAAAAATCATGGGAAAAAAATTGAAGCAGTAGATCCATGGCAGAAAGAACCAGGTAGGATGTCAACTTATTGAAGCAATTGCAGGCATGAACAACAGCAGAAGCAAGGAGCATCAACTACACCAACAAACTCAACAAATAATTTTGAAAGAACTAAAGCAACAACATCAAAACATAAACATGTCTGCTAAAGGAACCTACCCTAACCTTAACCTTGAAGGCAAGGTTTTTTTAATGGGGATGCAATTATAATAGTCCTAATCTTGATTTATTTCTATTTTAATTTAAAGTTATCATCTTAGGATCTTTTAAATATGAATTCAAATTAGTTTCTCTCTTCTATTTAAGTAGAATTCTAGATTATGGGAAAATCACGGGAAAAATTTATGAGGATTTTCTATTAAATCATAAGAGGATTGAACAACTTCAATATATTCTTATGAAAGCTCGAACAACCCCGAATATGCCTTTTTTTTTTATCAATTACGTCTTCATAGTAAATTTCTTTTAATTCAATAAAATTATGAGGCATGTTACCGGGTCATTGTAATAAACATGGTTTTAAAGCATTTGAGTTGCTAATAGTTCATTTATATCTATCATTATCTAAAAATAAAGAACACGAAACAGTTCCTGTTTAGGCTCATACACTTTTGAGGACGAAGAACTTTACTTGCTTGCAGCTTTGGAATTTATTTTCCTGGGGAATCTTTCTGGTGCGATCTTGTCCTTGAATGATGACTTGAACAAATATGCTTAAAGAAATCTGTTAGCTTTGGACAGGGACATCTACCCCAACGTTAGATGACCTACAGTGTGGTAGCACAGCAAGAAAGTTCCAACTGTACAAGAAACAAAGTTTACTGAAAACACGATTTCAACAACCACAGATTATGGTAAAAGCTCATTTCTTCTTCCATGGCATATTTTAGCAGAGAGCCATTGTGACATCAACTTACTCAAGTCTTTTTATCCACTCATACGTGCTGACTGTGCAATGGAGAGGTATCCATGACCATTGACTGATACAAGAATTAGTTCAGTAGGACTATGACATGCATGGAGATTCACTTTAAGCACAACGCTTGCTTGAAAAGCCAGAAATGCTCTCTGGTTAAAGCAGACTGGGCATGGGAAGAACAGGCTCAATGAACTTGGACTAGGCGAAGAGATGCTGTTAGATAAAAGCTGGAATGTGGATCTTCGTTTTTGTTTTTCTTTGACTTGGATATGGATATATGAAGCTCCTGATACATAAAAAAGCAGTATGAAGCAATCTGTAATTCAATTACAAGAACACAAGCTTGAAGTACGGAATAATGGGACCGTACAATTCTGCTTTGTATTGGCTTTCTTTTAAAAAATGAACAAAATTAATCTGAGATTATAGCATTGAATGGCCTGACTCATTAAGTGTTTTTTTTTTTAAATAAAACTTGTTCAAATTTTTAAAAATAATATAAACTGAAAAAGAACATCATAATTATTTTTTTAATATACAAATTACATTATTAAAAACAACACATTATGTGTAATCTTCGAACCATTTCACCATTTATCGTTGTGAGTATTTTCTTTCCTATAAAATATATGTTTGATAATATGATATATGATATTTTTTAAAAAATATATTAAAATAATTTTTTTATTTTTAACATCAACACATAAAAATAATTAATATATATATATATATTAATCTAATATATATTTAAAAAAATTAATTTGAAAAAAATCAAACCTAAAAATCAAACACTTATCATAGCCTCCGTTAAGGACCCTGGTTAAATCTACTTTTCATTAATTTGTTTTTGTTTTAAATTAAAATTTTTAGTGTTTTTAAATCTTTTTAATGTGATAATATTAAAATAATTTTTTTAATATTAATTTATTATATTTTAAAAAAAACAACACTTTAAAAAATAATTTTTAACCTTCTTAAAAAAAAAGAAAAAGAAAAAGAAGTTCCCTGAACACTTCACACCGGGCCGAAAGCATGATTCTGAAGCTGCCTAAGGGCATAAAGCATCAAAGGGATCAGACATTATGGGATTGAGAACAAGATTTTTGGATTGCACGCCAACTTATTAAATAGTATTTATTATATATATTAAGTGTTTTTCTTTTTCTTTTCTTTTTTTTTAAATAAAATTTGTTCAAATTTTTAAAAATAATATAAACTGAAAAAGAACAACATAATTATTTTTTTTAATATACAAACTACATTATTAAAAACAACACATTATGTATAATTTTTTAACCATTTCAAGATTTATCATCGTGCCTTTTTATTTTGAAACTTGCTCTCCTATAAGTATATGTTGGATAATATAGTATATAATATTTTTTAAAAGTATTTTTTATTAAAAATATATTAAAATAATATTTTTAATATTCTTTTATTTTTTACATCAACACATAAAAATAATTAATATATATAATACATTTTTGTAAAAATTAATTTGAAAATCAAACCTAAAAAATCAAACACTTATTATAGCGCGGTTAAGGGTTATGGTTAAACTAACTTTTTATCACATTTTATTTTTTTTATTTCAAATTAAAATTTTAAATATTTTTAGATTATTTTAATGTGTTAATATCAAAAATATTTTTTTAAAATATAATTTAATATATTTTAAAAAATACACACTTTAAAAAATAATTTTTAACATAACTCCAAAAAACTTTCCATAGATACTTCACACCAGGGGTGATAAAAAAACAGAAAAACTAATTAAATCGAGAAAACTAAAAAAAAAAAATTAAACTGATTAGAATTTTTAAAATATCAACCGGTTCGGTTTTATAAGTTTAAAATCGAAAAAATCGAACTGAACCCAAACCCAAAAAAATAGAGCCAAACCAGAAAAAAACAGAGTCAAACTGAAAAAAATCGAGCTGGTTGGTTTGAACTAGTGTTTTTTCCTAAAATAACCAAACCAAACCAAAACCGATCAGTTTTAATTTAGTTTCGGTTTATTTTTTAAAATTAATTTTAATTATTTTTTTATAAAAACTAAATCATACAAAAAATAATCACCTTTACTTCACACCGAGCCAAAAGCGTGATGTTGAAGCTGCCTAAGCGCATAAAGCATACATGGGATCAGACATTATGGGATTTTTTGGATTGCACGCCAACTTATTAAATAGTATTTATTATCATTATCGTTATTATTATTATATATAAAAAAGTTCCTTTTAGTGGTACCAAGTTACCAACATTCAAAAGACATGCTTTTACTTTTTAATTGAGGATTTTTTTTTTTTTAAAGATTATGCTATTACGAACAGCCTAATCTCATAAACAGCGTACAGAATTGTGCAGTCCATCAATCCAATCTCATAATTAATTTTTTTTCGACATTGGAATGCATACAAAGCAGCCCAGACACAGACACAGGGAATCTGATTCATTTTTCAGATTATTGGAGTCCATGCTGGCTTTTCTACATGTGGCATAAATACCTGTTTGCGTTGATAAAACGGCGAGTATTTACTGTTTTACCAAGATTAAGGAACCTTGTAAAAGCAATTTTGAAAAACTTTATTTATTTTTATTTATTTTAATATTTTTTAATTATTTTAATATATTAATATTAAAAATAAATTTTAAAAAATAATACCTACGTTACCGATAAGATGAGAAGGTCAACTTCGTGAGGGAAACCTCAGATTATTTCCCTGCCATATGTAGTTTTTTGATCGAGTCCCCCAACTACCCAATTTATATATTAAATCCCCTTTCTATATACCTTCTTCTCAATTGAATCCTTACAATGCTAAATATTTTTATGTCCAAGAACTTGTCTTAAATTGAAACCAGCAATTGAACATTTCTATGTCCGGCAGTTGAGAAATTAGGATAAGGGGAAAGCACGTGACTGCACGTGCATTTCTGAACACGATCTCCAATTAACAAGAGTATTCGATCAAGTAAGAGTATATAGATGACCCCAATTGATTAAATAATTAGTTGGAGGACTAAATGTAAGAGATTCGAACAAAGTATCTGATTTCACACCTCCCAACCATTATAATTCCTGACGCATCCTCGACAGTTCCCAATTCTCGCTTTGATTTGTTTTATCTCCAGTATAAAGGTCCCCTGCTCCATTTCGATCTCTCACTCGCTCGCTCACTCACTCAAAATTGAATCAAGAAGAAAAATCATGTCAGAAATACTAGCTTCTTTAAGGTCTCTAATGGCGTCTCATTCTCCACCGCTTGATGCCTTAGTTGTTCCATCTGAAGATTATCATCAGGTACTACGCTTTCACTTCAATCATCTTCTAAACTTTTCAATGTTTGGATCATACTTTTTATGATCTTTTTTTTGCAGAGTGAGTACGTGTCTGCACGTGACAAGCGACGCGAATTCGTTTCTGGCTTTACAGGAAGCGCTGGTTTGTTAGTTTCAATTATTGATTCCTCTTGTGATTTTTTTTTCCAGATTGTAACTAAGTAAGTGTATGATGTTGTTTTTGAGCTTAGGTTTGGCGCTTGTTACAAAGAAGGATGCCCGGCTGTGGACGGACGGGCGGTATTTCTTACAGGCAACGCAGCAACTTAGTGTTGAGTGGACGTTAATGCGTATGGGAGAGGATCCTGGTTTTGATGCATGGGTGGCTGATGTGAGGCTTATATTATATTTCTTTACACTTTTTGTCAACACTTTGCTATCTTCTGTGTTGGGATTTTGTTATTTCTTGAATTGAATTTATGTCAAAGGGATGGCTGTTAATTGTTTAACTTAGCCAGCATTTCTATGTTTTTTCTTATGATTTTAGTAGTTCGTTTTTTTTTTTTTAGGTTTATATGGTGTTAAGCTTGTCTTTATACTTGGTTTTATTAGAATCTACCTGTGGAGGCGGCTATTGGGATTGATCCATGGTGTGTATCGGTAGATACTGCGCAAAGGTGGCAACTGACTTTTGCGAAGAAACAACAGAAACTGGTTCAGACTGAAACCAATCTGGTTGATGAGGTCTGGAAAAGTCGTCCGCCAGCGGAAATAAATCCAGTTGTGGTTCATCCGATAGAGTTTACTGGATGCTCGGCTGCACAGAAGTTGAAGGACTTGAGAGAAAAACTCAAAAATGAGAAAACTCGTGGCATAGTTGTCACAACACTTGATGAGGTGAGTTTATATCATTCTTTCCCAAATAATTTGCTTGTTCAGACATATTGAAATGTTAAACCAATTTTTCTTCAATGCAGGTAGCTTGGTTGTATAATATTCGTGGGACTGATGTGTCCTATTGTCCAGTTGTTCATGCATTTGCTATAATAACATCCAATTCAGCTTTCCTTTATGTGGACAAGAAGAAGGTGTCTGCTGAGGTCAGTTTCATAATTCATGTCAATTGTAGATGCTTTTTACAGTGTACATATGCAATGTTTTTCTTCTGCAACCTAGAGAATTTTTTTTTTTTTTTATATTTTCAACTTTCAACTGTTTTCTGATATCCAAGATTTCTCAATGATCTTTATATTGAATTCTTTCACTTTCATTAGTTTATGTTTCAGCTAGCACTCAATTAAATGTTGGTGTTCACCAAGTCTTTTTTATCCCATGTCAACTTTAAAACAATGTTTGCTTTCTGTCTTTCAAACATACTTCTAGATTCATACACAAATATGAAGTTGTGGAAAGAAGCTTAACCTAGTAGGTTGAATAGTTATGAATACCTAATTCATTTGTTCTTATGCAGACAAACCGTTATATGGAGGAGAATGGAATTGATGTTCGAGATTACGCTGATGTGAGTTCAGATGTGGTCTTGCTTGCATCTGATCAGCTTGACTCGACATCTGAAGTCAAAGGAACTGATACCACCACGGGAAATGGTACAACTGAAGCAGAAGGAAATAATAATGACCGGATATGGGTTGACCCTGGTTCATGCTGCTATGCTTTATATTCAAAATTGAATTCTGAGAAGGTGCACATGCAACAATCTCCTTTGGCCCTTGCAAAAGCTCTAAAGGTAGTGCAATCACAGCCAACGCCAACAAGTTCTCTGTAACCATAAACAAGCCAATACAATGTGATCTTTTAATGTTAAAGTCCAGTTGTCCCTCTAAAGATTCATTGAAAAGCTACATAAATTGTGTTCGGTTTACTGATAGCAATAAATCTATTTAATTGTGTTCATGCACGCCATATGGGCCTGTTTTTTCTCATTGCTAATTGTTTCAATATGTTAGAACCCTGTTGAGTTGGATGGCTTAAAGAAGGCACATGTTCGGGATGGTGCTGCTGTTGTGCAATATCTTGTCTGGTTAGATAAGCAGGTAACTCTGAGATGTAACAATTGATGAATCAGTTTTTGGTTGTTTCATCCTCTTCAATGTGTTCAAGCTTGAACTCACACATTCACCAGCGTCTGTGAAAATCTTTTTAACCTGATGCCAAATCTTGTCTTGGACATGCAGATGCAGGAATCATATGGGGCTTCAGGCTACTTCTTGGAGGGGCAAAGTGCAAATAAGAAAAAGGATTTGTAAGTTTTCCGTTGTCATACTGTTACTTTCTATCCATGATTAGACGTTGCAATTGAACATCCAAAAAGTTTCATATCGGAAATGCTGCATCAGACATTAGGATGTAACCTGATTTTTCCTTGTAAAAAATATTGGAGAAGTTTGTGTTTACTACTGAATAAACAGCAATCTTTGAAATTCAGACTGCTGATATATCTATGTATCAAGCAAGACAAAATGATAAAAAGTATGACGTCAACATACTAACAAGTCCTCCATTGTTGCATTTAATGTTTGTGTATATGAGATTGATTATAGACTGAAGTTTTGCGCATCTGGTTAATTTTATATTTTAGTATATATTTCTTGTTTGGTATATGCATGTGAAATGGAGCTTATAAAACCAATGGAATCTTATTATTAGTACCAAATTGCAATGGATCCTGCTGATTTTTAGGAGCCTTCTCTCACAAGCCATGCTCTTAGATGGTCCATACTAGAAGTGGCAGAAAAGCTGTCCCATTCATTTGCATTTATTTCATCCATTATGTGTAGTATGAGCATTTTCTATAGTAAGACATGAAACTGGAAATTTATATCTTGCGATGCAAGATCATCCCATTTTGAAAAAGAAATTTGATTAATATTTGATGTCTGGTTTTAGAATGTTTGGATGTTTATTTCTTGTACAGCTTCATCACTAAGGTATTATTAGGCCTGATATGGCTATTGATACTTCAATTTTATTTTCATATATATATATATATATATATATATATATAAATTATTAACTTAGTGTTAGGAAAACTTTTTGCAAGCTTTGCTTTGGTCTGTATGTCACACAAAATGATTGATTGTCATTTTTTTTTTTTGGATAAAGTGCATCATTGCCATCACTGACTACTATTTCTTTTTGCCAGAAGTTTACTTTTAAACGATGCTATATGATCGTTTCCCCTTTTCTCTCTCTCTTCCAAATATTTTTTTTATCTTGGCATTTTTCTTTACCTCTTGTGTCATGCACAAGATCACCGAACAATGAATGCACACAAAATGGCTAAGCTTGACATGACATTGAGGCATTTTCCTCATATTAATGGTATGTGCTATGGCAGGGGAGCTATAAGACTGACAGAGGTAACTGTTAGTGATAAGCTGGAGGGTTTCCGAGCATCCAAAGAGGTATTCCCACCAAATACATTTGGAAAAAAGTTCTTATTACATCAAACAAAATTAAAAGTTTAATTAACAGATGATATAAATTGTCTTATTTGGAACAGACTTTCTTTTGAAGTTATTGTAGTATTATTGTTCTCTGTTCATGCTGTAAAAAAGTAGGTATTGTCAGTTTCTAGGCATTAAGTTGCTGTTTCAATGCATTATTATTTTTATTTGAACTGTCATGGAGAAACTGACATTTGATTATTGATATATATCATCCAAAGAGCAGTGTGCAAATCTGTTGCGCCATGTTTGATATTTGTTGATGGAGGAAGGATTATGGAAGAGAGCCAAATATGAATTTAGATCAATTGAATTAAATTAAGAAGTTGTGATTTTATTCTTCAATATTTGAAAGTGAGTTTTTTCTGTCAACATAATTAAGGATTTTTAGCGTCTTCTACTTTATAGTAGTGTTTTACATGTGGTTTTTGGTTACCAGGTATAGGAAAGTTTCAACATTTATTTTTGAAGTGACCCTGCTATGCCTCCTGACCTGATTAATGAACAGTAAAGTGCAGAAATGTATATAGGGGATCTTTATAATTTGCTCGGGTTTTTCTCCTTTGATTGGTCATGATGGTGAAAATTTAGATAAAATGGACTGGATCTCCTTATGGCTGGAGAGTTTGGTTCCTAGTATGAAAATTGATGGCAGCCTAGCCTAAAATCATTTCAACTCAGGGAATAAAGCTATTTGTAAGTGAGAATGGCAACAAGCAAAGGCTCATTTTATCTCTTCACGGAATTTAATTTTGGTGTGATATTGTTTTTGTTTCTCATTCAAGTAGTTTGATAAGATGGTTTTTTTTTTTTTGGTTATGTGATACAAATGGCAGCATTTTAGGGGGTTAAGTTTCCCAACAATTTCATCAGTCGGTCCAAATGCAGCAATCATCCATTATTCTCCACATGCTGAAACATGTGCAGAGCTCAATCCAGACAGCATCTATCTGTTTGATTCTGGAGCACAGGTTCATAAATTGTTTGGTTTATAATCACAAACTCTGTATAATATTATACTGCTTAATGATGTCTTATTTTCCTTTGATATTTTTATGGCATGAAGTATCTGGATGGAACAACTGACATAACTCGCACGGTTCATTTTGGGAATCCATCAACGCATGAAAAAGCATGCTACACTGCGGTATGTGGCTTCATACTTCCCTTTGAACATTTCAATTATATGGAACAGGAGATTACTGTAGTTTGATATCATTACAAAGCACTCCCTTTCTCTCTTCCCACTCCTTCTCATCCAACTCTTATGAAATTAATATTATACAGGTTCTCAAGGGTCACATTGCTTTGGGTAATGCCTGTTTTCCCAATGGAACTAATGGTAATTTCATCTTTTATCTCTGTCGTTTGTTTGTATTCATGTGTACAACTGGTAAACCATGTTACAGTGAAACATCAAGTTATATTGATTTCACTCATCCATTGTTTTATTGTATTTTATAGGTCATGCCCTCGACATTCTTGCTCGAATTCCTTTATGGAAGGATGGTCTTGATTATCGACATGGCACTGGTCATGGTATTGGATCATACCTAAATGTACATGAAGGTAAGCAATGAGCAACAGCTGCTAACTGTTGCCTTTTTTTCTTCTCTGTTTTTAGTTTGATAAATAAGCTGATTACTGTTTTTGAAACTATCTTGACAGGACCTCATTTAATTAGTTTCAGACCACATGCTCGTAATGTGCCACTGCAAGCTTCCATGACTGTAACGGATGGTTAGTTTATAATCTTCATTGCTTTTCTTGTAGGTCAGAAAGAATATCTCCAAAATACTGGGGCTTAGATCCGTGTATATTTCCTTCATGTATATGTTTGTGTTTTCTTCTTCTTCTTCTTCTTTTATAATGGTGGTTGCATTCTCTATCAATTCTGGCAGGTGTGCTCTCATACTCAGAGTGGTCTTCCCTTAGGTTTACCTTGGCTTTGAGTTAATTATATTAATAATTCCTACTCTAATGCCCTTGTTTCTGTAAACTTCTGTCTCTGCATATTGTTCCGAGTAACATAACCTGCACTTTACTGGGACAACATTGAGCTCAGGAGTAGTCAAGAGACCATCATATGAGGACTATGCACCCTGACATAGCTTATCTATATTTACAGACTTATTAATCTCAACTTAAATTATTAATATCTTATTAATGTTTACATGTTGTTTGAATGATATCTATGCATTTTGTTCTACTTTCAAGAACCAAAAATGTATCTTTATGCTAGAACCATTGAAATTGTATAATACTGGATTTCATTTCTCAGAACCTGGATACTATGAGGATGGGAACTTCGGGATAAGATTGGAGAATGTGCTTATCGTCAAGGAGTCTGATACAAAATTCAATTTTGGTGACAAGGGCTACTTATCATTCGAGCACATAACATGGGTAAGCACATGCGCATCCGTCAAATTTCTGCAGTGATTGTGCTTGTTCTACTTCCTTGTCACTTGTTCCTGAATATGCTTCAATTGTTTCTAATAATCTGTTTCTTGAGGTTCTTGGAAATGAATTCTTTGGAAAAGGAAAAAAATAGGAATATATAACTTGCCTTACCTATGAATCAAAATAGTCAAGGTAACTTGAAAAGATAGGGAATCATTTGCCAGTCCAAGTAAGCAGACACAAATACTGGAAAACTAATCCAATATTCCAAGGAGTTAAAATGATCAACTGCTCAACAGAACTATTTGAATTTAGAGAAATGAAAAGTAACTCTTTTGGTGAAGTTGGAACAGTAAATCTTGAAGTGTATGAGACTGACGGTCCCAAGCTCTAACTTGAGCCTTTTACTAGCTCTTGCCTCCTTGGTTGCTCCGGAAATACTTTCATAGTTTGTGTACAAAGAAAAGTTTATGATAATATTTAATTTGGCCTTCCCCATGGCTCAACTAGCTTTAAAGTTGAAGGTGTGCTATAAATGTTGTTGAGAAGTTACTTTAAAACTACTGTCTTTGGTACTAGGTAAACATTTTCTCTGCGAAAATCCAGCTAGCATAAAGATTGAATCTTCTGTCACCTTGTTGTAGATTTAACTTGTATATATTCCATTTTCCTCCCTGCACATTCGAGGTTTTTGTATTTGTTGAATAAAAGCCCAATTACAATTCAGTCTTACTATATCAAGCTTCCATGATCTCTTGATGTCCAGGCACCATATCAAACGAAGATGATCGACTTGACCCTTCTAGGTCCTGAAGAGATAAATTGGCTTAACATCTACCATGGAAGATGTATGGATATTCTGGCCCCTTATTTGGATGAATCTGAGATGGCATGGCTGAATAAAGCTACTGAACCCATAGGGGTGTGATTCTTGTTTCTAGTAGCCAAGGACCCTCGCAAAAAATAAGAACGTAAGATGAAGAAAATTGAACTTCAGCCTGTAATTGCGCATTAAACTTCATATTTATTTTTATTTCACAAGAGAATATTTTTAAGCTCCAAAATCAGTTTGTGATGTCCAAGTACGTAAATAGATTTAGTCTTTTATATGATATTAGCTAAATTTTATTTCCGACCTCTTCATTAGAAAAAGAAATCCCAGCCACAACCGCCATGGATATTCGAAGAGGACCTGTTGTAGGTGCATGGATATGCTGTAGTTATTGCAGCAAGTAGCTTTTTAGAGTATCTCTATTGGTTTTGAGGGCCTTGAGCCTCTGCTTTCAGGTATTTGAAGCTAGTCGTAAAGTAATTCACCACTTGAGCAAAAGAATTAGAGGAACAGCCCTTGCTCTAAGCTTTCTCAGCACTTAATTTTAGTGCCAAATTGACTCTGCCCCTTCTTGCATCGCCTTTGTCTTCAATAATATTTCTAATCATCAGAACTTCTATGGCTTAGACACCTCTAGTCTCCCCGTAGGATTTGCGCCAGCTTTCAGCATAATTGCATTGACAATTCCTCCTGTAATGCTTTGAGTTTCAACCCCGCACTTTGCAGGGCACAATCAGCGTCGTACTTCAGAATTCATTCAAGAGAACTCATTGACGTCTTATTTATCTCAACTTAATCTAGAGTTTTTCTTCTTTACTCTCATTCCTAAAACATTACTAATTGGTGCATCTCCTAAATTATTAATATGCTGAACCAATAAATATTCTATGTTGTTCTGGAGCTTCATTTCCCATAAACCTATATGGACGGGAACTTTGGAATAAGACTGGAGAATAATGTGAGAATGGTCAAGGAGACTGATACAAAACGCAATTTCGGTGAAAGACAGACGAGAGCCACTTATTATTTGACCACATAACATATTGATCCATCAAAATCGTTGCAGAGACTATTACAGTTCTACTTTTCTTACATATTGCTGATATTTTTCGTTTCTTGTATTTTTCTGTGTTCCTCAGTCTATTGTATTTTTTTTTTCTCACGGCAAGACTTCGAACTTGCATGCCTGTTGATGGGAAGGCGTAGCTTGACTTTAGCTGCATCGAACGAGTGAAAACAACGTCGAAAAAGTTGTGGGTGAAAGTGATTAGGAACTATACAATGGCTGTTAATAAATTACCGCAGAACTGTATTCTAATTCCTCGTACCTTTTGGTAAAACTAGGATCCGTTGAAGCTTTGACATCGTGGCAGATTTCGGAGTTGCGGTGAAAAAATAGATATTTAGTACATGTAAAATAAATGAAAAGTAAGTTTATATAAATAAAAAAATACGTTATTTTAATTTTTATAAAATTAAAATTTAAAATATAATTACACAGAGTTTAATAATAATAAAAAAAAACATAAACTATTTGATTAACTAAAAACAAAAGAAAAGATAGGAGCTGCCACACTAGGAAATAGTCTCTTAATTGTTTCTAGCATCTAGTATCAAGTCGTCATGCTGCGTTACATGCACTCTCTTCATTCGGCATAAGGGGGTTGAACATCCTGTCGTGTAGTTGAAGTTTCTACTGTTGCATTTATGTTATTTTCCCGTCTTCATTGGAGTACTCTAGTGGATTTGTTGAACCATTTAATGGTATACTCTATGTTAGTCTCCACCGGCCTTTCAGCTTTTCCGGCCGGTTCTGATGTAAGAAAGATAATGCTGATCAACTTTGAGCCTATTAAAGCTCGATGAGTGGACTGGTTGGAACACTATGATTCGAGATGGAGGAATATTTTGGATGAATCTGAGATGTTATATATTTTATTCCAGATTATTTAGTAATTAACAAGAGAGAGAGAGAGAGAGCATCTTTCATCATTCCAAGTAACAATCAACTGAAAAAAAAGAAAAGAAATCTCAGATAGAAATTCAAAGAGGACTTCATGTAGAGGTCCGTGTAGATATGCAAAATACTTTTTTCGAGGATGCTGCTCGTGGCCTCTATGCACCTTGAGCCTTTGCTTTCAGGTATTTGAAGGCCGTCTCACAGTCATTTGCCACATGAGCAAGTGAATTGTAAGAGGAGCCACCCTTGCTCAGAGCTTTTTCAGCACTTGATTTTAGAGTCTTGGCCCTTGCCCTTCTTGCATCACCTTTGTCCATGATCGTTCGAACCATTGTCTCTATCTCTTCTCGAACCACCACTTCCTTTGCTGGCAATGACTTCGAACGAATGGCCACTCCTATATCCTCGGTAAGCATTGCAGCATTCATCCCCTGCTCTGCATAGAGTGGCCATGTAATCATGGGAACTCCATTAACTATACTTTCCAGGGTTGAATTCCACCCGCCGTGTGATAGGAATCCCCCCACTGATGGATGGCTCAAAATTTCGGTTTGAGGTGCCCACATTGGGACAACTAGTCCCATCTTACGGGTTCGGGTCAAGAATCCATCAGGCAAGAAATCTGGGGTGTCGTCAGTTCTGTGGTTTGTCTTAAATACGGTTGCTGCTGAATCGCCTTCTATGGGTGGACGAACCACCCAGATAAACCTCTGGCCACTTGACTCTAGCCCACAAGCTAGCTCGGTTGTTTGCCTGGCTGATAGGGCTCCCCCGCTCCCAAACGAGACATAAATCACAGACTCAATAGGCTGCATGTCTAGCCACTCTAACATCTCACTCTTTGGACCTGGTGTAATTGCTCTAACCAGTGGCCCAACGGGATAGATCGGAACCTGAGCCACCCTCCCTAACCTCTTTTCATCTTCAAGTGCACCAAGTGTTGTGCCCTCCAAATCCTGCCACGTATTCACCAAAATACCATCAAACTTCTGCATCGCAACCCCCATGCGTTTGTACTCTATGTACATCTGATCATTTCGGTCTAAAACTGGCTCAAACGTATCCCTGAACTCAAGTGATTTGCAGCCGGGAATCAATAGAGCTTGTTGGTTCTTAACATGGTTGTCTTCAATTGCCTTATCAATAGTTGGCATATGTAATGTAAGTGCAAGAAACCATGCAGTGGAAGTCATGAACGCGTACTTCAACATGTTAAACTCATCAGCAATCACCATAGCTTCGGTTCCAAAAAAATCAACAACAAGAACCGTTGGACAAAACTTCATGGCTAGTATTGCAGACCGTAGTTTTGGCAAAGCCTCCCGCATCATAATTGCTAGTTGTGCTAAGATGCCAGTAGTTGGGGTGATTAGGCTAGAAACGTCCACTGGTGGTAGCAAGACAATGTTAAGCAGGTCAGGACAAGGTGATTGCTTGAGAAGTTGGGATTTTAAAAGGGAATTGTCTGTTGTGACAACAAAGATTGTGACGGTGAAGCCATGGTTAGTGACCAGGCGTTTGCCTAGTTCAAGGACAGGGATAAGGTGTCCCATGCCAGGGCTAGACAATAAGGCTGCATGAGGTTTTGTGTTTTGCATGGTTGCAAGCAGATAATGAAAGAACAAAGGTTTCTGTGAGCTTGGTCGGAACTCGGGAGGAGGTAGATATTTGCTCTGTTTCATGCCAAGGTGTTGCTATGACATTTATAGGCTAGTCTTCGATGAGGGACTATTAGCACAAGCAATTGTAATTTGGACACCGCTTTGAATGTTCTATGTTGTCATGGTTAGCGCTTCTTGACGCAGTGCTGTAAAGTGATTTTCATTTTAAAATATATAAATACAACTTTTTAAAAAACCTCTTACATCATCACGTTAAAATCATAAAAGAATAATATATAAATATACTTTTAAAAGACAAAAACATAAAAGAAAAGGCTACCAAACCTTAACTTTTTCTGCTTTCATTAATTCATTTTGATTGGCATGCTCTAGAAGTATCTACTTCCTATTTTTCTTACAGATAAAACAAAAAAACATGACCCTTCTGCAGCTCTCAATCTCATCAAAATTAAAGACTCAATTACTCATCCAACTTCACAGTCGACATAAGCACTGGCCAATGGCTTCAATTTGCTTCCAAGATGACCTCCGATACACCGTATATTAGCGAAGCAGCAAATTAGACGTCCACATGAGACAGAGCACAAACCCCCCAAAAGGGCAAGCTACGTCAACTTGACCCGTAAATAAATATTAGAGCAGTGGTGTCATCTTCATTTTCAAATTGGAACAGGATGGAAAGAGTTAATTATAACTTCTTTTCTTTTAATAATCATAGAAGAAGCTCATAAAACCAATAGTCAAAGCAAGATATATATATATATATATATATATAGATATGGCAAACAAAAACAAAAAAAGACAGAAAAAGAAAGAAAGATATGCTATGACTTCTTGAGTGATGTTAAAAAAAAGGAACAGAGTTAACTATAACTTTATCTCAGTAGTTTATCAAAACTAATTAATTATTCCTTATAAAATAAAATAAAAACTCCTTGAGTGATGTTAACAATTTTTAATTTATTTTTTTTCACACCTTGCATGCCAAATCCTCTTTATCTCACCTTTACAAGTAATAGAAAAACAAAATAAATTGAAAAGGAACATAAATTCATAGAATATTAATTGAAGTGTAAATAAATTTAAAGATTCTGGGTTTAAACATAAAATCTTTAAAACTATAATTATTGTCTTCAACTACAAGGACGACTAAGTTATAATCTACTATCAAAGGGCTTGTA
This sequence comes from Populus nigra, assembly GCF_951802175.1. Taxonomy (NCBI): domain Eukaryota; kingdom Viridiplantae; phylum Streptophyta; class Magnoliopsida; order Malpighiales; family Salicaceae; genus Populus; species Populus nigra. The sequence continues at coordinate 12,855,453 of NC_084865.1, read as the reverse complement.
ATTCAGCGCGACTGAAGTCAATAAAAATTTCAATGCACCACTAGGCATTGTCCTTGCTACTAGTAGACTTAGCTTGTATTTCTGTGGTTGAAGTTGCCTGCAAAATTAAATCAGTTTGAGTTTTGGTAAGATGTAAAGATTTCTTTTGAAAAATGAAGAAGATGCATGCCTTGTGCCCTTTTTTTTCTTTCTTTAGGTACGTTTGGGTCTTAGATAATCTTATCTCGCTATGTGGAAATATTTTTTATTGGTTGAGAGGTAATTAATCGGCTATATAGCTTGAATTAAATTCATTGAATTTGTGTGATGAACATATCTATTTGTAACCTGCTACGTGGAAAGATTTTTTATTGGTTTAGAGATAACTAATCCGCTATTTATTTTAGTTTTTATAGTTATTTTAGTTTTTATAATTACAGTTGTGGTTAAGTATAATTTAATTATATATAAAATTTAATTATAAAAATTAATTTTTCTTTTTTTTTTAGTTTTTTTTTTATGAATTTCACACCTAAACTTCAACCTTCACCTTTAAAACAAACACGATTTCGACATACAACAAAAAATCATTTAAATTAAATTTATTGAATTTATGTGATGAAAATATCTATCGTAATTAACTTGCTATGTGGAAAGATTTTTTACTGGTTCAGAGGTAACTAATCATGTGGTAGAGTAACAATAATAATTTTATATTACTATATGAAAATATTCTATAAATAATAATAAAAATATATAAAAAAATACACACAAATATATAAAATATATATATAAAAAGAGCCAGAAATTAAGATCCCATGGCGCAACTTTTTTTTTCACCGACAGAAGACATGCCAAGCTTCTTCTTCTTCTTCTTCTTTTAAAAAGAATACTCTACAGAACCAAATTAATATGTGGGAAGAGTTTCCAAGGTTTCCTAATGTGGATTTAATTTATTTAATTAGGTGACTTTGTGTAAATAAAAAACTTTGTATTTTGATCCTTGTTTTTCCCCTTTAAATTTATGGATTTTTACGATGTAAAATCTTTTAAATTATATTCTATTAGTCAAAACATGTGTTTATATGATCAAGTCCTTAGATTATTTAAAAAATATATATATAGAAAGGAAGAAAACAATTGTTTTAAATCAAACACTTTTTATAAAAATGTTAGGAAGAACTTAATGCTCAAATTGCATGTGTGTGTGTGTGTTTTACAATAAAAATTACAATTTATAGATAAAGTGTAGCTATAAACAATTTAATAAAGAATACATCATATTATTGGTCTTACCTCGATCCAAAAATAATGATCAGTCGTTGCATGCAATAATTTTTAACCTTCATAGAAGTGACTATTAATAGATTACGTCTAAATATTTTGATTATTTTCTAATAATATATATATATATATAAAATTACACTTAATTTTACATTTACAAATAATAAAATAAGTTAAAAAAAAAAGGTCTGACCCCTTCCTTAATTTTTTTTCTTTTCGTATTTTGAGGAGTTTTTATTGAATTTTAATGTGCCTCGCAACTCTTAAAAATTTTGTATATGAGTTAAGAATACCTACTAGAAAAAAAAACTATTTTAATCCATGATTATGCATTGAAAAATATAATATGTTTGTTGCTTGTCCAAACCTTAAGAGAAGGAAAAACAACAATTACACCTGTTCGTAATATTAGCAAAGTAGCAATTAATGCAAAAATAATCATTTGGAAAGAAATAATTATGTTTACCCATCGACTTACATTTAATGTCTTAATTTGTATAGTATAGCAATGTTATCAACTTCTATGGTCATGTTTTATTAATCAATAAAAATAAAATAGTAAAATAAAAATTATTTCTTAAAGAGATGGCTGGGTGATTGATCAATATAGTTTTTTTTTTTTTTTTGCAAACTATAAAATGTTAACAAATAACCTATAAATACTCTCTAAAAAATAACCTATAAATATTAGGAAAATACTCTACGAGTACTAATTAATATATATTCCAAATTAAGTTACATATTCTAATTGATAATTTCCTATTATAGTTTATATATTTTATTTGTTTTCATTTGCATATATTGTTTTTGTTTTCTAAATTATTTAAATCGTTTTAATTGTTAATTAATTAATATGTGTAGCTTATTACACATAACAAATATCTTTCCATATCAACTTGCTGCCCTTCAAAATTCAAAACCTCATTTCACTAACCATGGTTTTCGATGTCATAGTCCTTGTGCCCCTTTGGAACACGTTTCAATCAAATCAGAGCTTTCAAGACTTTTCCAATATTCTTTTTAAAATTATTATTATTTTTTATTTTTTTTATTGTTTTGATGTTCTAATAAAAAATATTAAAAATATTAATTAAATTCCTTTAACATTCCTTTAATATTGTGTTTCTTCCACTAGTGAATAACTTCTTTAACCTAATCATTCCAATTATTTAGGATTAAAGAGTAATATAAAAATATTTTAGATTTTATTCAATAATTTAAAATTAAAATATTTCTTTGCAATAGAAATGATACGAGAATCTATATTACCAAATAGTCATATATCTCAAAACTCTATTATCTTTAATTAAATTAAAAAAATTCCAATAAGTTTACTCTGTTTTTTTTTAAAAAATGAAAGGCCAATTTTCTATGCTTATGGACTTGGAAATCAAAAGAAAAACTCAATTATGACACTTGTTTCAGATTCTGTTGACTCCAATGTGTGATGATTAATTAAATGGCTATCTATGAACTTTGCTGAGACCTTAAAAACATCACTCTAATTTTTTTTTTTAATTTTGTTATAAATTATTAGAAAGTGTGGAAATTCATAAATCATGTCAGTGCCCAGTAAACAAGCAAGGAGTCGGTCCGTGGTATTAATAATGTTTCCAGGATGGATTGACCGTCAACTGGGGGTATTGCATGATTGGCGGCTGATTTCCAAAGTCAACTTCTGTGAATTTGGAATAGAAATTGGACTGCAAGGGTTATTTATTACTCATTCTTTATAATTTATAAAAAAAATAATTAATTAATTAACTAATCTCTATAATATTAGAATAATTAAATAAATCCTTGACGGTGTTTACAATCCTTAATTTAGTAGTTTTTTAATTCCGAAACCTTTTATCATGGTCAAATTTCTCATCTACCCTGTTTATTTTTTCATTATTATATTTTAAAAAATGAAAAATAAATAAAATAAATTAGAAGAGATCACAAAATTATATACAAGAGACTAAATTATAAATAAATATAAAAAATATAGGAGTTAAATATATAGTTCTTAAAGCTACGACGATTTAGTAATTATTTTTGTAGAACAGGCAAGGGCTAAGTTATAATTTACTCTGTGTGTTCCAAGCATGTATCACAAGACAAATAAATACCGTTGCACATGCACTATCAAAGAAAATAAAATTAAAATTAAAAAATAAAAGACACTGGCATTTAAAAAGAAAAAACAAATCTGGCTGAAAATAATTTAAAAAAATATATAAAAATCAAGCTATAATTTTGGATTAAATTAAAAACCTAATTGTACTCTATTATATCTAAAACTAAAAAAATAATGTAAATTTAAGGTTTAATTAAATGATTATTAAACAAATATACATAAAAATTAAGTCCCATAACATAATTAAATTTTTAATAGGTCAATTTTATTTAATCATGATCAAATTAAAGGTTTAATTATATTTAAAAATTAATTTGGATCCAATTAAAGGATTTAATTAGGTGTAAGGATGTAATTATACTTTATGGGTCAAATTAATTTTATTAGAGGTTTAATTGGTGAAAAATTAAGTTTGAAAGTCCAATTTGAGCTTAATTGAGAAATTTAAAATTTTATGAGACAATTTAATTTTTACAAAGTCAATTGATTTAAATTAAGAATAAAATTATAAAAACATCAAAGTTTCTTAACAATAAAAAAAACCATGATCTAATTATTATTTATTATTATTTTTTTACCTGAAAAATATTTGAATGACTATTTTTCAAAGATATTCAATACTTCTTTCTCCCACTAAACTAGATAAAGTATACACCATCATAATAACCTGATAGATACTACACGTTAGAATAGATAGAGCCAATTAATTGCCCTTACAGCCATCATCCTACCACTCCAAGAATGGCCCATCTGACCAGTCTTTTTGCAGCCATTTTAATAGTTGATAATGGCAACTTTGAAAAAACAAGTTGAAAGCAATATATACTCTGAGTCGAATAAAGAGCCAAAATTTGGTATACAGTATAATTAATGTAGCCCCTAAGGTCAATGTGGCCCCTAAGGTCAACTTTCTTATCAAGGGGTATTGCCCAGTGCAACCAGCAAAGCTATTTTGGCCAAGGCCAAAAAACCCTATGTTTTTCATTTATTTTTTTAAACCATATATAGATGACAATCCGAATTACTTGATATTAAGAAAAAGGCTTAGATTCCACTGTGTAGGACCTGTAGGTATCCAAAAGCACTTTATATATATATATAAACTTCCTCCTAACACTCTCACTTTCAGATTTCAAACCAGCAAAATCTTTAATAAATTTCCCTATGTATCTCAGGCAAGAACATGCATTACTTTTTTCGTTTACTGAGCTAATATTAATAAACTAGTTATAGTTTTCATCCAACCAGCACACATAAGCCTCCTTACATTAATAGCTCACTTCAGATGGCGATGGTGGCCTCCGTCCATGCTCAACTATCCCTTTATCGTCCTTGAGTTATTGCTAATTAAGTTCACGTAAACAAAAGGGGTGGTCTGGAGGGGTGAAGGCTTTTCTATTCTCCACCATACATAAGCATGTGGGTAGGGTCTAGAAGTTTGGAGCAACTGTCTCTTCACGTCTTACAAAAGCTTTGTTTAGTAGGGTTTCTATCCACCAAGGTCTCCAGTCAAGTGGGATGAAGATGGGTTGAAGAATAATATAGAATTTAATACTTCTCTGCATGATGATTGCTAATTTAGCTGGCGTCTATCCTCTACTTTTCAACTCTTCGTTTATTCCTCTTACATCGTGTTTCAAGAATTCGTTATATAGTACGTGATTCATGTAGATCGAAGAAACTTATAATTAAGGACCCAATGCACGGGGCAACCATTTACACGCAAGAAAAGCCATCGGAGACATTTGAATTAATGGAAGAAATAATTAATTGACCGTTTAAATCTATCTAGAAGCACCATCACATAAAAGAGCACAATCTGTCTAGAAGTAGGGACAATGACTTCAAATTGGCATGTTATCTTTCTCACTTGAGTCCTGGAGAAAAAAAATCTAGTCGTTCTCTAATATCTTGATCAATTACTCAAAGATTACTTTCTTCTATACTAAAAGAAATTTGATTAATTGGTCTACCATATAAAAACCCACTATTATTAAACCCAATTGACCATAATTTATGATCTTCAAAGCTAGTTTAAAAACGTCATCTAACTCTTTTGGCATCATTTTCTATATCGGAATAATCAGATCTTCGATCAATTTTGATTATCTGCGTCATTGATTCTTTGCTCCATGATATTAACTCCACTTTATATGTTTTTGCAACTGCTTTTTTTTACTAAATTTTACATGTTTTCAAATAAAAATAAAAAACCTCCTAAGAGTCTTGGCCTTGAAATATTGTTTTTATTACAACTTGGTTTACGTTGAGGTTCAATATTGGCTCTTTTTTCTTGTTTTCCTCGATAATAATCAGGGTCTAAGCCCAACCAAGTACAAATTCGAACGTGGCAGACGAGGTAAAGCAACCCTTACAAATTACAATATCTAGCAAGGAAGCAATCCCCTTGGTCAAGAAATCAAGTCCTCTCTGTCCGTGTTATGCATGTCCAAAATTAACTGATGAACAGCTAGCCAGTCAGCAACCGCACACAGCAGTGTCTTGAAGTTTTTGAATTTTAAATTAATTTTTTTTGTATTTTTATGTGTGGTTCGTTGTGTTGATAATAAAAATAAATTTAAAAAAATAAAAAATAATAATTTTAATATATTTTTAAATAAAAATATTTTAAGAAGCATATTTGCATGGAAAATTAGGTTAGAAAACGCAGATGTATTTCTGTTTTCTACAAAGTCTCCCCCTCATGCTCTCACTGACATTTGAACCATTGATTTTCAGGTTGAAATTCTAAACTCAATCAATTGCGTGTTTCTATTATTACAGATGACTTCTTTTACTTTTATTTTTGTTATATGATCGTTCTAAACAACTGAGTGTCTACTTAGGGAACGACTAATTTGAATATTCTTTTTCTTCTTTTGCTAAATGTTGGTTATTCTTTCTCCAGACTCAAAAAAGGGGGCAAGCAGAGTCTTACTACTATTACAAGTTACAAACAAGACGAGATCAGTGATTTATCATCTGTCTAGAACAACATATATAAACTTTAATTATAGGTAGTTTTTAGAATTATAGTAATGGCTACTTTTTATTTAGAAATACAATAAAATAATATAATTATTTTTATTTTTTAAAATTTATTTTTGATATGAACATATTAAAATAATTCAAAATCATAAAAAAAATTAAAAACACTTTTTTGACGTAAAAAGAAACAATACACTCATTGTAAAATAAAAAAACCTTGGAAAGGCTGAAGTACAAGAACTCAGCCTCAAGCACCACATTACAACAGTAAAAGATGAAAAAGGTTCCTAACACTTATTAACTAGCTAGCTGAAGCTGGAAATGAATAGTATATGGTTACGGAGGTAGCTAGAAGGACATGGCTAACTGGAACAATAAGTAACATCCTGGGTAAATAAATTTGCAGCCTAGGCACCTTGAGCCTTTGCTTTCTGGAAATGCAAGCTGAGCTCACACTGTTTGGCTATTTGAGACAGTGAATTGTAGGAGGAACCACCTTTACTGCTCAAAGCCTTCTCTCCACTATGCTTAAGTTCGTTGACCCTTTTCCTTATTCCAAATCCTTCTTCATCCTCCATAATCTTCCTTACCATCATCTCTATCTCCGCCCTTAACACAACGCGTTCCGATGCCAAAGTCTTTGGTTGAACAGCCACACCAAGCTCCTCCGTAAGAATTGTAGCATTCATTTTCTGCTCTGCATATAACGGCCACGCAATCATAGGCACCCCATTGGTTATACTCTCCAAGGTTGAGTTCCAACCACAATGTGACAAAAATCCACCCACAGATGGATGTGCCAAGATCTCCACTTGTGGCGCCCACAATGGGACAACTAGTCCCACCTCGCGGGTTCTGGCCAAAAACCCTTCCGGTAAAAAGCTTGGGATTCCTTCAGATCCATCATCTACGTTAAAAAATGCCCCGGCTGCGTCATTATCTATTGGTGGACGTACCACCCAAACAAATCTTTGTCTGCTCAACTCCAACCCCCAAGCCAGCTCTGCCATTTGCTCGGTTGACAAGGTACCACCACTCCCGAATGAGACATAAATCACAGATTCGTTGGGTTGGTTGTCAAGCCAATTCAATACTTGGTTTCTTGGAACCGAAGGTCCAACCTTTCTAGCTAGGGGACCAATTGGATAGACGGGTGCTTTCGCGACCCGTCCTAACATTTGAAAATCTCTCAAGGCTCCAAGAGTAGTAGGCTCCAAATCCTCCCAAGTGTTCATCAAAATCCCATCAGCCATTGGCATCTCAATCCCAATACGTTTGTATTCGATGTACATTTGATCATTCCTATCCAAGTATGCCCCAAGAGTGTCTTCGAACCGAACCGACCTGCAACCTGGAATTCTTAGTGGCTGTTTTTGAATGACATGTTTGTCTTCCAGATTTCTATCTATGGTTGGGACATATATTGTGATTGCAAAAAACCATGCATTAGAAGTGTCGAAAACATATTTTAACATATTGAACTCTTCAGCAACAGCAAACGCCTCGGTGCCAAATAAGTCGACAATCAAAGCTGTTGGTGGAGACTTCAACGCCAAGATTGCAGAACGGAGGCTTGGTAAGGTCTCACGCATCATTACTGCCAGTTTTGTTACAACTGTTGCTGCAGGATTTATTAGGCCAGAGATATCAACTAAAGGAAGTGTGATAATGTTGATATTAGGGTATGGTTCTTTTAGAAGTGATTGTGTGGTGGAGGTATCAGTTGCCACGACAAGTAAGGTCACATGGAAGCCATGGTAGGTCACAAGACGCTTACCAAGCTCAAGGACAGGGATGAGATGTCCCATGCCGGGGCTGGCTAGTAAGGCTGCATGAGGTTTTGTGTTTTGCATGGTTGGAGGTTTTGAATAGCTACTGTATAGAGACTGATATTGGCACCCAGCTGGGTTTGAAGTGGTTAATTTGTTTTCCCGTTGTTGCATAATAAGCCCGCTACGATATTTATAAGCAAGTTCATCCATGCATATTTAAATCCATATATTGACTTAGGCCAAAAATAATTTATGCCTCTGCTAGGTTAATTGGAACGCTACTTGACGTCATTGATTGCCGATTGCAGTTAGAAAAGTGGCTCAAATTTCTTAGCACATGACATGATTTTGATTGGATATGACCTTGGCAAGTCGATCCTGACTTTTTTTAAAAAAAAAAATTACTTTAACATAAGGTTAACTCATCATATATACAGGTGCATGTACGGGCAACATTCATATATATATATATATAGGAATACAATGAGAATTTTAAATCTTGATTAAAAGCATTACGAGAATTGTGGAATATGTATTAAAAAAAAGAGAGAGAACACATCCAGAATGACTAAGATTATAATCAGCTTATTAAGACGGTATATAATTTATTTAAAGAATCAATATATTTATTGTATTTGTATTTTTTAATATTAATGAAATTATATTTGAAAACAAAACTATATAAATCCAAGATAATGGGATTACGACTTTTAATTAATGGCTATCAACTTCCTTCGTTTATTTCCTACCGATATTTAATTTTGAGTTGACCTCAATCTCATCCGCTATTATGGCGGGGAGATGATAATTTATTATATTTGGATATATCCTATTAATTAACTAGAATAAAAGTAAAATAATGTTCCTTGAAATGATTAAATATTACACACAGCTAATTATCTTTCCTACTATAATAATATAATATGGTTCATGCATGTGACGGGTGGGGTTGAAAGTTCAAACCTTTTCCATACTTTTTAAAATATTTTTTATTTTAAAATAATATTTTGTTTACCTTTTTAAAAAAAAAATTAATATCATCATATATAAATAATTCAAAAAAATAAAATAATAAAATATTTAAAAAAAAAAACGCTTTAGACCACAGAAACTTGAGCCACCTTAATTTATTATCGAATCATAGCACTTGACATGAACGACTTGCCTAGGTACAGCCCTCCATCGGACCCAATAATAGTGGTGAAAATAATTAAATTTTGAACGGATTCATTGATGTGGCGAACTTGCATAGCCATTAATTTTGCCCCATGTAATTAATTAGGGCGGCTATGATATTAACAGCATCCCATTGTGATGATTTAACCCTCTCCGAATTCATCCACAGTGATCTGCCATTTTTAATTATAATTTAAAATTTTTAATATATATATATATATATATATATATATTAATAGTTAAAAATATTTTTGGAAAATATATACACCGCACAAATGATATAAAAATAGGGGAAGCATTCAGAATAAATAATAGAAAGTGAAAATATAGAATTGCCCTAACAGCTAGGCTGCTTCTTAACTCGTACAACCGTTGCTCGTGTTTTAAAATACGTATGCATGTGATCAATGAAAAAATAATTGTTGTCGAAAATGAATCGCGAGCGTTGCGCCATCTTTATATCATGATATTTAGCATAGCCATCTACCTTACTTTGCCGACCCAAACAAGTTATGGAGTTATATAAAAATACATTTAACTTGCACTTGAAGAGAGCTATCATCGATCTCCTTGTGTTGCCCTGCTAGATATTTGTCAAGAGAATTGCATTAAAAAACGCCAAAAAAGATAGCGGGAAAGAGAAGATACAAATCACACAGGTCTAGCAAGTTATGAAACAAACGAAGAGGAAAAGGGCAAGAAAACTGATAAGTTATTTTTAGTTTCAGTTGAATTGACTTGTTAAAATAAGATCCCTAATTGTTAGGGTGTTAGTTGCACAAAATCTTCCATTTCTGTTGCTTTGTAAAGGCTATTTAAAGCCACTTTCTTTAATCGAATAATACACTGATTTCTCTCCAAAGCACAATACCTTACAAATTGGTATCAGAGCTTGCTCTAGCCGAAGGAAGAAAAACACAAGCAGTTGTTCTTCCTTGAGAGATCCAGACACAAAGAGAAAAGAGAGACCATTTGAGCGATTCAAACACATAGCGAGAAGAAGAAAACACAGCAGTTGTTTTCTCTTGAGAGATCCAAACACAGAGAGAAAAGAGAGAAACACTTGAGAGACCCAAACACAGAGCGAAAAGCGAGATGAGTGAAGAGAAGAGTTTTTTACAACCAGCTATCCCACGTTTCGATGGTCATTATGACCATTGGAGCATGCTCATGGAAAACCTTTTGAGGTCCAAAGGGTATTGGAGCTTGATTGAAACTGGTTACCCAGAACCAGTGGCCAACGTGGTGTTATCTGAAGAACAGCACAAGCAATTGGATGATTTGATGGTGAAGGATCTCAAGGTCAAGAATTACTTGTTCCAGTCCATCGACAGAACAATCCTTGAACAAATCCTGGAAAAGCGAACCTCAAAACAGATTTGGGATTCCATGAAAAAGAAGTTTGAAGGCAGCGCAAGGGTCAAACGATCCACTCTTCAAGCTTTAAGAAGAGATTTTGAAGTTCTGGAAATGAAAGTAAGTGAAACTATTACTGAATACTTTGCTTGTGTCCTGAGTATAGCGAACAAAATGAGGAGTAATGGAGAACAGATGAAGGATATAATTGAAAAATTCAACTATGTAGTTGTTTCAATTGAAGAATCTAAGGATATTGACACTCTCACCATTGACGAATTGCAAAGTTCGCTCACTGTGCATGAACAAAAATTTTCAAGAAGCCATAGTGAGCAACAGGCATTCAAAGTGACAGTAGGTGATAGATATGGAAGTCGAGGACGAGGCAGAGGTGATTATAGAGGCAGAGGCAGAGGGAGAGGTCGTCAAGCTTTGAACAAAGCTACCGTTGAATGCTACAAGTGCCATCAGCTTGGACACTTTCAATATGAGTGCCCAGCTTGGGAGAAGGAGGCCAATTATGCTCAGTTGAATGAGCACGAAGAAATGCTTTTAATGTCATTTGTTGAGATGAGCCAGGCAACTCAAGGAGATCTTTGGTTTCTTGATTCAGGCTGTTCAAATCATATGAGTGGAAACAAGGCTGCATTCTGTGAAATAGATGAGTCATTTCGGGAGACTGTGAAGTTGGGAAACAATACCAAGATGTCTGTTCTTGGGAAAGGAAGAGTGAGATTACTTCTAAATGGAAACTGCTTTGTCATCACTGAGGTGTTCTATGTTCCAGAACTGAAGAACAGTCTCCTAAGTATTGGGCAGTTACAAGAGCGAGGTTTTGAGATTCTGTTCAAGACAGGAAAATGTCATATATATCATCCACAGAAAGGCCTTGTGATACAGTCTGAGATGACAGCAAACCGGATGTTCTTATTGCTAGCAAATACTCAGCACACGAAGGAGAAGATTACATGTTTTCAGACAACAACTGCAGACATAACTCATCTTTGGCACTGCAGGTATGGGCATTTAAGCCATAAAGGCTTAAAATTACTACAAGCTAAAAACATGATCCATGGTCTTCCACAACTACCTGCATCAACCGTGACATGTACTGCCTGCATTCTTGGGAAACAACACAGAAGGCCAATTTCGAGGAGAAGCACATGGAGAGCCACACAACGATTGCAACTGATACATGCGGACATTTGTGGTCCAATTTCTCCAATCTCTAACAGCAAGAAGAGGTATTCATTGTGTTTTATTGATGATTTCAGTAGAAAAGCATGGATATATTTTTTGAGTGAGAAGTCTGCAGCTTTGAACATGTTTAAATGCTTTAAGAAACATGTTGAGAATGAAACCGGTTTGTCCATTAAATGTTTGCGTACTGATAGAGGGGGGGAATTTAATGGACAAGAGTTTGATGATTTTTGCAAACAACATGGTATTAAGAGACAGTTAACTACAGCATACACTCCACAACAAAATGGAGTCACAGAACGAAAAAATAGAACAGTAATGAATTTAGTAAGAAGCATGCTGTCTGAAAAGAAAATCCCAAAGAATTTTTGGCCCGAGGCTGTAACCTGGGCAATATATGTATTGAATAGGAGTCCCACCTTGGCTGTAAAAGACATTACCCCACAGGAAGCATGGTGTGGAGTAAAACCTGTTGTGGAACACTTTAGAGTGTTCGGGTGTCTATCATATGCCCATATTCCTGATGCTAGAAGAACTAAGTTGACTGATAAAAGTCTTCCTTGTATTCTCTTGGGGGTTAGTGATGAATCTAAAGCATATCGACTATATGATCCTATCTCAAAAAGGATTGTAGTCAGTCGAGATGTTATTTTTGAAGAAGAAAAACAATGGGAATGGGATAAAAGTGTTGAAGAACAGGTTTTGATGAATCTGGAATGGGGTGATGATGCTGTATTTGAAGATGATACTGGAAATACTGATTCTGGAGATGATGGAGATGATGCTAATACAGGTGAAGATGCTGAAAATAATGGCATGAGAGATAATGCTGATGTTAGTGATGCTGCTAATGAAGCAGACAACACTGAAAATGAGGGGTCAACAGCTGGAAATGAGGGGTCAACAGCAGCTAATGGAGTAGATAGTACTGGCAATGAGAGGTCAACAACAGAAACAAATGGTAGTGAAGGAAGAAGACCTCATCGAACCCCATCATACTTGAATGACTATGTCACTGGAGAGGCCTTCTCTGATGAGGACTTTGAAGCTAATTTGGCTCAAGTTGTATGTGCAGATCCAACCAGTTTTGAAGAAGCTCAACTAAGTCCTAAATGGCGGCTGGCAATGGATGCTGAGATGGAGTCAATCGAGAGGAATGAAACATGGAAGCTAACTGAGCTGCCCGCAGGTGCCAAGATGATTGGGGTTAAATGGATCTATAAGACCAAATTCAATGAATTTGGAGGGCTAGACAAATACAAAGCAAGGCTGGTAGCTAAGGGCTATTCCCAGCAACAAGGAGTGGATTATACTGAGGTTTTTGCTCCTGTAGCTAGAATGGACACAGTTCGCATGATCATTGCTTTGGCAGCCCAGCGAGGATGGAAGATTTTCCAACTAGACGTAAAATCTGCCTTTCTTCATGGAACATTAAGTGAGGATGTCTATGTAGAGCAGCCAAAAGGGTATGAGCAGAAAGGGAATGAGAACAAAGTGTATAAATTGCAGAAGGCCTTATATGGACTAAAACAAGCTCCAAGAGCTTGGTTTAGTAGAATTGAAGCACACTTTGTAAGTGAAGGATTTCAAAGATGTCACAGTGAACAAACATTGTTTGTTAAAACCAGCAGTAAAGGTACGATTCTCATTGTAAGTATTTATGTGGATGACTTGATATATACTGGTGATGATGATATTATGATGAGTAGATTTAAAGAGTCCATGTTAAGGGAATTTGATATGTCTGATTTGGGAGGTATGAGATTTTTTCTTGGTATAGAAGTCTTGCAAACTGTTGATGGCATATATATTTACCAAAAGAAATATGCAATGGATGTTCTAAAACGGTTCGGCATGGAAAATAGCACTGCTGTGGGTAGTCCAATTGTACCAGGTTCAAAATTGCATAGTGATGAAGGAGGAGTCAGAATCAATGAAACTTATTTCAAGCAGATAGTTGGCAGCCTTATGTACCTCACCACAACCAGACCTGATATTATGTTCAGTGTAAGCTTAATTAGTCGTTACATGTCTAAGCCTACTGAACTTCACCTGCAAGCAGCCAAGAGAACACTGAGATATCTAAAAGAGACAGTGAATTATGGGATATTCTACAAGAGGGGAGAAGCTGAAGAACTCCTTGCATTCACTGATAGTGATTATGCAGGAGATATTGAGGATAGAAAAAGCACCTCTGGATATGTGTTTTTGATGAACTCAGGAGCTGTTGCATGGTCATCAAGGAAGCAACCATTGGTCACGTTATCAACCACTGAGGCTGAGTTTGTGGCAGCTGCAAATTGTGCATGTCAGACTATATGGATGAGAAGGATACTAGAGAAAATTGGCTATCAGCAGGAAAGAAGCACTGTAATCATGAGTGACAGCAGCTCTGCCATTAAAATTTTAAAAAATCCGGTCATGCATGGTAGAAGCAAGCACATAGATGTGAGGTTCCACTTTCTACGGGACTTGGTTAAAGATGGTGTTATTAAGCTGGAATTCTGTGGCACAAAGGAACAAGTAGCTGATGTGATGACTAAACCACTGAAGTTAGATCAGTTTCAGAAATTGCGACAGATGCTGGGAGTATGTGAGGTTTCAAATAAACTAAATACTTAAAAGCATTTAGTTTAAGAGAGGAAATGATAAGTTATTTTTAGTTTCAGTTGAATTGACTTGTTAAAATAAGATCCCTAATTGTTAGGGTGTTAGTTGCACAAAATCTTCCATTTCTGTTGCTTTGTAAAGGCTATTTAAAGCCACTTTCTTTAATTGAATAATACACTGATTTCTCTCCAAAGCACAATACCTTACAAAAACCACCAGAACATAGCAACAACCATAGGATGCAGCTTTGCCTCCACACAAACAGAACTGCCAAGCTAAAAACCAAGGGAAAACTCCATCAAACCCCAAAAAAAACACAAAAACTATCTCAAACTATTCATAAATGAAAAAAAAATCCCGTAGAGAGGGATTGTTGAGATATGACAATGATTTTTAGATAAACAAAAAATTTTACGTTTATCTTATCTTTTATTTTATAATATATTTACATATTTTATACATGTATAAGAGAATATGGATGCAGAATTTTATACATGAACAAGAGTTTGGAGGATAAATACTTTACGTGTATAGTGTTTTAATTCCGGCATTGTTAATCCGTCCCTCGTCATAAGATTGAAACGCTATCAGTTAAAATTGACGTGATCATCATGTGCAGACATGTCTGCTCTTGTGACCATCATAAAATTCTTATTAAATTATAATAGTTAAAGGTAATTAATATCAATTACCTAGACAAGGGATGTTAAAAAATTATATGTTTTAATCTTTAATAATTGGTATCAGAGTTTTTCAACCATTAGTATTACTAATAGTTAGGCTGATTAATAAAGATTTGCGCGGACAATCGACGTTGATCTTGCAAAGTTTGTCTCCTCCTCGTGTTGTTCGCTTAAATCTGGGTCCTCGCTCCTCATGTCATGGCATTACTTGTTTGAATCTATTTGCATCCTTACTTAATTTCTGCTCCTTCTCCTTTATATATATATATATATATATATATATATATATATATATTGAAAGGAGCTGATATAATTAATTAGAACCTAAGTTTGTTCTGCAATCACAAGAAAACCTAACATAACATCACACAAAAAAGAAATTAAGACGAAAAACAATAAGCTGTCTAAACTGGAGGAAAACCAAGCTCCAGGAAAGATATGAACAACGGAGCCTGCTACGAAGATTGCAAGAACAGGACAAAGAGCAGACAAAGCTCGGATCACCTCTGCTGAAAAGTTATTTTATAAAAGAAAAATTTAATAGCGGTTGGTTTGGTATTTATATGCGTTTGATTAAAATTGTAGTTGAAATTAAGGTTAAATAAAAAATAATTTAATGTATTTGATTAAGAATATTTTTTAAATTGAATTTAAAAAATAACTAAAAAAAGATATATATTAATATTGATGGTTTTTAATTTAAATATTATAGATTTAACTACTGTTATTATATCATGAAATAAATAATACTTTATATAAAATATTTTTTATTGTTCCATTAAACTGTATACAATTTCATCATGTACGAAATTAATCCGACAATGATTATAATTTTCATGGTTTTTTGAGCGTACAACAAAATTAATAAAAATATTATCTAGAATAAAATTGGGATTATGATCAAATTCTACAAATGCTACACCTTCATGCGATCTTCTTTTAATTTATGTAGTGTTATTGAATAATGTTAAATACTAATTTTTTTAATAAAACATAATTAAAAATTAAAAAAAATTGGATATTTGTACTGTTCACACGAATGGTAAAAGTAAATACTCTGCAATGTTTATTTTTGTGTGTAAAGTGAATTAATTTATTTTTTAGCTAAACTATTCACTGTTTACTTTTGTAATAGCGTTAATAAGTTGTAATTTTAAAATATTTCTTCTAATGTGCTTATTTGAATCGTGCGAAAAAAGAGAGAGAGAGAGAGAGATGAAAAAATAAAAAACCTAAAGTGGTGAAGATATAAAAGAAAAGATCGAAACCAATAATGAAAAAATAAAATTATACAAACCTAATAGATAAATATAAAAGTAATCGGAGCAGCAGTTGCCCCTCTTATTATTTAAGATTGCATATGGTCAATCGAGCTGTATTTGATGAGCTACGTGGACAGAGCACATATTATTGATAAGTACCATATCCACCGTATTTTATGTATTTGAAGCGTATGGTACTGGTGGCAGGTTGTTGATCACAATTTATTTTCAGAATATTGATTTATAGATTCAACTGTCGGTTTGACAGTTCAGCCACCGGTTCTTTATGATATTTTGTGAAAAAATCTAAACCCTTAACGTGAAGATAACTGAAGTAGAGGACATGTACACGATGAGTTGTGAGGTTTCATATATTTAAATTCAGTAATATGTTGATTCCAAATCAATATGAATTTAGCTAGTCGTGATATTTAATATATTTGGGTTCGATAATATGTTAAGCTTAAATAAACATAAATTTAATAACTCATTAGATTTAATATACATGAATTCGGTCAATATACTCTTCAAACCGAGCGGTTTGGTTTGCCTCATTATTGGTCCAATGGGGTAAAACCGGAACCTTAGCAATCCAGACCAAGAGTTGTTCATCTCTCAAAGCCTCTAGTGCTGTGGGTTGCAAATCTTCCCATATGGTCATGGCTGATTGAATTGAACTTGAGATTCTGCTGCCAAATGATCGGATTCAACAACAAAAATGGTTATTTCAAAGTTGTGGTGTGCATTTCATCCTCCAATTGTTTTTTTTTTTTTTTTTGAAAATGGGGATCGAAGCCCAAAGTCTCACCAATTGTTTGATTTTCTCATTATTTTTCAAACTTTGTCCAAGCAATTTTTTAACATCTTAATTATTAATATATATTTCTTGTATCATTGTCACTTTATTTTTAAATCTTGCCGTTTAACATTTTTTCTCTAAAAACTCCATATCATACACATCAAATGCAACTAATTAAATTTTTTTATTATTATTTCGATACCGTGTACAATTAATTTTCTAGCACAATTCTTTTTCTTTACCTCATGGTTAAAGAGATATACTCAATTTTTTTTTTTTTTAATTTCATCTTTCAAACAAACACTAGCATAAATTCATTTTATCTAAATATACCAAATCGATCCATGTGAGTGCATAGTTCCCATTTTTTAAATTGTTCAAAACAATTAGTTTATATATATAAGCTGATAAGAAAATGTCTTCCATAAAAATAAAACTGTAACTTTATAATCAAGAAATTATTTTAATCACGAATATTAAATTATTTGATGAGATCTCATTAATAAATTTTTTATTTTTATAATATGCTTCTCAAGTAAAATCTTTTGATATTAATTAAAACATGTACAAACTTATATTATTTTATATAAAAATTATAATTTTAATTAGAAAAAATAAAAATATATGAGTAATATCTCATTAATAATTTTATATTATATCTCTATTCAATATTGACCGTTTTTATCATAAAAGCCACAAGCTAGCCCCAACATTATGCATGCCACCGCAAAATATTAGATGAGATGCCCTGTACTGTTTTGTGAGCCAGATTAAAAAATATTATCATAAACAAATCAATTTTATTTGTTTATCAAAAAAATATGCCACGTTTGTCCATGCGTGCTTGAGAGAAACAAAACAGGAGACTTGGACTGCATCATGTCCCACGATCTGCAATTACAGATTTCCTGTTGAAAAGGTCTCCCTTGAGCGACGAAGAAGGCGGAGAATAGTGGATTCAGAAACGGCGCCGTTTTCTTGAAATGGCCATTTTCAACTTGGCCCCTGAACTTCTGATATTTAACAATTAGGTCCCTGATTCCATTAATTAAACAATTCCGAGTTCAGTTAAGTCCCCAAACTTCCAATTTATGCTGTCTTGGCCCAAATTTCAATTTATTCCTCATTTTTCATTTTTTTTCATTTTTTCATTTCATACTTTTTGATATATATATATATATATAAAAAGAAGAGTACAAAATTTGGGTAATGACAAAAATAAATAACATTTTAATAATTTTGATGTGAATGTATTAAAAATATAAGAATAACATAACACTTATGCATTGTCATAGGAGAGCCCAAGTTCTAAATTAAATTTATAACCTGATTAACTTGAAGAGTTCAAAGAAAACTTACTTAATCCAATAAAAATTTAAATTGACTTTATAAAGATTAAAAAACACAATAGTTTTTGTTTTTTAAATATTAAAACAGTAAAATATTAGATCAACTTAAGTTAACCTAATTTAAAATGTCAAATACATGTCCCGGATCACAAACTCCACTTGATTTAATAACTTAATTTTTTTATTTAACTATAAAATAATAAAAATATATACTCGCAAAAAAATCATTGAATAATTTTAAATAAAATCATGACAGGCTATAAGAAAAACACTTGTTAATATTATTAAAAAAATAAATATAATCTTATCCGAAAAGAAGTGGTATATAATAAAATAATACCTCAAATTGATTTAAAAATTAAATGAAACAATATATATAATATATTTTTACTTAATTAATTTTTTTAATAAATTGAAATTAAAAAACAAAAAAAAACATATCAGTCAAGCGGTCCTGGATAGCCTAGCACACCTAGTCATTACAAATTAAGCAAAGAGTTATGAACGCTAACTAAATATTAAAGCGGTCCTGGATAGCCTAGCGGTCCTGGAATGAAAAGATTATGAAGGACCTTAGTATAATAAATTAAAAAATATATAAATTGATAAATTGTAAAAGAGTTATGAATGCTAATTAAATATTAAAGCTAAAAATTGATCTCCTTAATAATAATAATAATAAAAAGAAGCTAAAATAGATGCACGTGCAGATATTGTATAGGTATAGGCTAGAAAGAATCATGCTAATTAACAATAATATATATACGCAACAAAATATAGAATATAAGTAAAGAGTGTAGGTAACGGACCAATTGACACAAAAATTGATTTTTTTCACTGTTGGAATGTAGCACGTCAAAACCCTTCACTCTCATCTTCTTCTCCAGTGACTTATTCTTTTCTCTCTCAACATTCAAGGTCTTAAATGCAAGGGAAATAAAGTATTAGGATCAAAATGTAAAAACCTAAACTATAGGGATTAAAATAACAAAATAGAAAACTTTAGGAATGAAATTCAACCTTTATAAAAATAAAACTATATGGACCAAAAATAAAAATAATAAAACAAGGGACCAAATTATTTTTTTAATTAATGGATTAAATTGAAAACAAAAATCAGGATCAAGTCACAAACGCCTAGCTTACAAGGATAAAAATATTAAAATAAAAAATTAGGGTATGAAATTAAATTTATTGTTAATAAAAGAAGTAATTATGTTCTTACATGATGTTGTGGTCCGATTATGAAAATCTATTTTTAATTAGTTCTTTTATAATTAAAATGGATATGTTAAAATAAATATTCTTTTCTTATTCATATTTTTTTGTTTGAATAAAACTCTTTTTTATTAGGAGCACATTCTTTGAATAAAAAATAGAGAAGATTAAAATAAAAGTTTGTTAAAAATTTCAATCATTTTAAATAATTAGGAAAAATATCTCTCTTCAACCTAAACTTAATTTTTCTTATTAGTCCATTTCTTTATTGTTTTAACATGTTTTTTTAGATCAAATTAGTGCTTTTTAAATAAAACATTATCATATCACAAAAACAAGTTTTAATAAAAAAAATATTAAAATAATGACTTGATATTTTGTATGTGATTGAAGGATAAAAAATAATATGATAAAATAATGTCAATATATATATATATATATATATATATATATAAAGATTATTTTCATTGAATTTTCATGAGCACATTTGAACTTTTTTTCATATTAGGTATATAACAATTAAAAAAATAACATTTCCACAAAAACTTATAATATTATTTAGAAACTAGGAAAAAATTAAATAATAATTTAAATATCACATTAAGTATTTTATTTATATTGTATTTTCAATCAAAGTCTAAAAGAAATTAGACAAACAAAGATTATAGAGAGAGGCTAGACACATGGGCATAAAAGATTGGTCCTGGGTGTCTAGCCCAATAGAAAATAGACATGGCAGGCACCTGCCCTTTTTTATTATTATGTTTTATGTTTAAGGGTGAATAACATGTTGTTTATCTTTTTATTTTTTTAGAAAATCAAATCAAACAATCAACGTATCGTATGAAGTGGAAAAAAAACATCTTGTTTATAGTGGCAAAAGACGCATTCTCTATTGGTTTCGATTCCAACTATCAAAAGGTGGTTGGAAAGTTAGATTTTAGGTTTGTTTGGTTCCAAAAACTTTTTTCAAACTATTTTTACCAGAAAATAACTAATAAACAACATAAGAATCTTAATTAATCCATTTCCGATCCCATAACACCTCTGCACCAATTAAAAATTGCAAAATTAAATTAAATAAAAAACAATTCTTCATTAATTTCGATTTGCTTTTTCTAGTAAAATTAAAGTTCAAAAACATCTCAATAACACCTTAATAACACTTTTCTTATCAAGAGAAATCTATTAACACCAAAATTAACTTTTGTGTTATTAGAATATGGTTAACTGACCACTTTCTCTTTCCTTTTTTATTTTTCAATAATTTTATTTTTCCTCTCTTAAAAGTTAAGGACTGAAACATGAAAAAAATATAGAATTTAAATGTAAAAGTATAAAACTAAAGGGATCAAAGATGTCTAAATAAAGACTAACTAATTATGAGTTTATTCAAGTAATTGCCTCAAAATTAAATTTCTTAATTAGCTTAAACATGAAATTTAGATAAAGGGTGGTATCTAATTACTGACATATGAAGTAATTACTGACATATGAAGATATTATACCAACTAAACTTAAAAGTAAACAAATTAATCTAAAATGTCAAGGACATAAACCAAAAAATATTATATAATTAAGCTATTTAGGAGGCTATTTACTTGTTATTTAGACTTTTAGAATGATTTAATTATAAGAAATTGAAGTCATTGTTGATTATAAAGTGCGTACAATTTGGCTATTTTTTTTTAATTTAGACAGAATATTGTGGACTTAAATGAGTGTCTTATACACTTTCTTCTTGTTATAACCATCTTTGATAAATTATTGAGTACTTCTAGATTATCTCTCCCTTTTTTCTCATGAAAAGCAGTCAGGTTAGTGGGAATTAAAAGAGATATGCAATGCCTATTTTGACGAAAATAAAATAAAATAAAATAATCACACACGCATATATTTTTTTTACTGGCTAGCTACATGAATGACGCCCAGAAGGAAGAAATTCGAAGGCTTGAACCAGTAGTTGACAATGAAGTCAAGTCAATAAGTCTTTTTCACCACAATTTCTACCACACGTGACATCCCCCAAGGACATATATATAAAAAATAACCCTAATTTTCGAGCCTAATACCTCATACCATTGAAGGAGGACCCTTGTGCATTTAAATTAATGCCGCAGTGTTATTTTCAAGAATAATATATAGTTTTAAACAACGTAGTTAAAATTCGAATGAATTTCACATAATTTACTTTATAACCTAACTTATTTCTTTTAAAGAATAACACTTTGAAAATAAATTAAATATACTCGTTAAAGTGTTAAATAACAAAATATCATTTTGCAATATGCATTCAAATTCTTGTTTTTGAAAAGTATAAATCTTAGCTTAATTTTATAAATAAAGCAAGTCATTATATATTAAATTTCAGGAAAGAATCATAAAATTATTTATTTTGTTATAAATATAATTTTAATAAAGATTATACTTGATTATATATTTAATAAAATCAAATATTTACAGTGATTGTTTAATTTTAGATACTCAAACATTATATCTATAGACATATCTCATAACAATAGCTAAATCTTATTCAACCACACACCATTCGGAGAGAAGTAAGTCTTATCAAACCATACACACTATGGAAAGAGCTAAATCTACTAGAGAGAGCTAAATAGCTAAATCTTATACAACCTCACACCATGCGGAGAGAGCTAAATCATATCCAACCATTCTCTGTGGAGAGAGCGTCACTACTTCCCGTCTTTCTCCAGGTCATTTTCCTCTGTCTAGAAAAATCTAAAGAGAATATGTGCAAGCACACATGGAAATAAATACAACAAAATATCAAGCATTTCATGATGCTTTCACCTCCATGCTTTTCCAGCTTAGCTCACACTCTTTGGCCACAAGAGACAACGCATTATAAGAGGAACCACCCTTACGTAAAGTCTCTGCTGCTCTGTATTTGAGTTTTTTTACCCTGTTTCTTATGTTTGTCGCTTCTTTATCTACCGTGATTTTTCTAATCATCATCTCTATCTCTTCCCTTGCTACCATTGCGTCTGATGCCAAAATGTTTGGTCGCACAGCTACACCAAGCTCTTCGGTTAGCAAAGCAGCATTCATCCGTTGCTCGGAGTATAGTGGCCATGCAATCATAGGCACTCCATTGGTGATGCTCTCCAGAGTCGAATTCCATCCACAATGAGATATAAACCCTCCCACTGATGGGTGGTTCAAGATGTCCACTTGAGGAGCCCAATCTTGAATCACCAAACCCACTTCTTGAATTCGATCTAAGAAACCTTCAGGAAAGCAGCTTGCCATGCTGTTAGCCTCACAGCTCCCTGCAGTGAAAAAAGACCCATCTCCTGTTTTTCTTGAAGGTGAGCGTACCACCCAAATAAATCTTTGTTGACTTAGCTCAAGACCCCAAGCTAGCTCGACCATTTGCTCCAAGGACAGAGTTCCACCACTTCCAAATGATACATAGATGACAGATTCACTGGGTTGCTTATCTAACCAAAGAAATAACTCACCACTCCTAGAATCAAGTGGTTTGAGTGGCCTCGTTAATGGTCCAACCGGGTAAACCGGAACCTTACAAAGCTGACCCAAGAGCTCCTCATCTCTCAATGCTTCCAATGTTTTGGGTTCCAGGTCCTCCCATATGTTCAGCAAAATCCCATCACATTTTGGGATCTCCATCCCCATGCGAACGTACTCCAAATACTGTTGGTCGGTGCGGTCTAACATGGGGTCAACCACATCTTCCGGTTGGACCGCTTTGCATCCAGGAATTTTCAATGGCTCCTTTTGATCAAGATATTCTCCTTGCACAACCTCATCAAGTATTGGCATATATATGGTTAGTGCTAGAAACCATGCATTCGAAGGAATATATACATACTTGGGCATTTCAAACTCATCAGCCACCATCATAGCTTGACTTCCAAATAAGTCAACAATCAAGGCCGCAGGACGAAATGATAAAGCAGATATAGCAGACCGAAGAGCTGGCTTGATCTCCCGCATGGTAACGCAAATCTGAGTAGCAACAGCAGCATCAGGACTGACAAGTCTAGAGATATTAACCGGTGGAAGTTCAACGATTTCACAGAGTTTTGGAGTCATAGCTGATTGGAGAACTTGGGATTCTGCTGCTGAAGAATGAGTAACAACAACAAATATGGTGATGTCAAAGTTGTGGTGTGTGAATAGTCGTTTGCCGAGTTCGAGAATGGGGATTAGGTGGCCTATTCCAAGGCTGGCTAACAATACTAGATGGGGTTTCGAGTCGGTTGTGTTCTCCATGAGTAAAAGTAAATATCCAGGTAGCTAGAAAAGAGTGGAGAACAGAAGAAAGAGAAATTGTTGGGATAGTGATGGCGACAATATCTGTGGTGATGCCGTTTATACAGGGAGTGGAGAGCAGGTCGACCCCCTTTGTCAGAAGAAAGGTGACGAAGAAAACTGTGGTAGCTCAACTCTTGAGATTTTAAGGTTGTTTTTTTTAATGGTTATGAATTTAAAAGTTTTTGGTGCTACCAGATATTTATATTAATTTTATGAGATTAGTTGAGATATTTATATTAACTTTAGAGCTACCAGATATTTATATCATTTAAATATTTATATCAATAAATAAAATAAAATAAAAGGCATGAACAGACTAGGGGTTATGCCGTTTGTTTTGAATGTCGTCTTAAATAAAATAGTCAAATTATATTATTTTTTTAATTGAACTATCAAGTCAAGTCAATTATATAATAAATTAACATCTACATATTTTAAATTTTTTCTATTATAAAACACTTTAATAATACATAAATATTTTTTTATATTCAAATTTTTTTTACTCGATCCATAGTATAAAACAAGTCAATGATCTAGTATAATATTAATTGTTATTGAGGATTAGGATGATTAATTCTTAACTTAAAACTTACAGCTAACTCAAATTTATTTATTTATTTATTTATTTTATGTTATTGGCTTGAAATAACTTGAAAGATAGCATTTCTGTAATGAGTTGTTTGGAATCAATATGTTTAATTATAGTGTTTATTTTGAATTCAAATGTAAATAAGTTGAATTTACATATATTTGAAAAGGATATAATTCAAATTATTTTATTTTTTATATTATCCTCATTACTTTTATTTTATTTCTTCAAATATTTTTTTTAAAGAAAAGATAAATAGATGAGTATTTTGGTAAATTTAGTTTGAGTATTAAATTTATCTTTTTTTGGAATTACAAGAGTTACCTTCTGATTTTTTTTGTATTACTTTTAGAAATTTGAATTTCATTTAAAATTCAATTCTTAATATTTTAAATATAATATTTTATTACAACTTTTAAATTGATTCCAATAGAAAGATTTACAAACATAATATAACATGTCTCGCCTCCTAACGTCCTGGATTTGCAAGGAAAAAAATCAGCTAGTCACCATCACCCTTGAGAAAAAAGACAAAGAAAAAAAATACCATTGCACTTAGAGCCATGTGTTATTAAAAATTATTGCAAGAAGATAAGGTTTTTATTGTACTGATCAGTGACCTGCGAGGGCCCAAAAAGATTTTGAAAGATCGCTGACATTACCTTTTCCTCTGATTTTTCAGTATGATTTTTAACCCCGGCATCATGAACCTTGTTTTTTTAAAACGCGGATAAAATTATATTTTTAAAATTTTAATTGTTTTATTAAAATTTAATATATTTTAAATTGTTTTGATATATTATTATTAAAAATAATTTTTAAAAAATAAAAAATATTATTGGCATGTATTTCATGAAAAGTTATTTGAAAACCAACCGCAACTATATTATCAAATATACTTTTAATATTTACAAGTATATTAATTAATTATATAATTTTTTAATTATAGTGTAAGACTCAGACGAGCCTCTAAAAAAATAAATTTAACTGGAGAGTTAAAATATACCCTTCAAATTCCCCTCACTTGTTTTTTATTAAATTGTGCAAGTGTTATAACCAACTTCAAATTTAATGCAACTTTATTATGAAGTTCATTTCCATTCAGTTTTCTAACTCAATTAATTTCACAATTTCAATCTTTGATGTGTTAAGATTTCATAGAATATCATTATAATATAAAGTTACAAAGATAAAAAAAAATATTTTCTTTTTAAGTCGTGGTTCGTTAATATAGCTTATTAAGACAATAAGTGGCAAGTCGTGTCTATTTTTAAGGCCTTTGGACCTGCTTGGTACTAATAAAATAAAATAAAGAAGAGGAAGAAAGAAATAACCCTACATTCGACTATTTTAAAATTTCATATTGATTAAATTTTTATATATATATTTATTTTTTAATAAGATTTTTAATAATTGAAATCTTGCATAATATTTGTTTTTTTATTGAATAAATTTTATATGTGTGTTATTTTCTATTAATAATTTATTTTAATAAACAAGCTCATTAAATACAATCGAGTAAATTACCTGTGTTGCAATAGTAAATATATTGATCTATATTTATTTTTTAGTTTTTTCAAATTTTTGTATATTGTTGAATGACTTTTTCCATTTATTTAGACAATAGTTATTGATTTGTTTAGTTGGATGCATACATAAACTTTTTAATTTACTTTTAGGACTCTTTCATGTAAAATAATATGTTGAGAAATTTTGCATGTTCAATTTTTTTTATTATGTTTTGATGTTTTAGATTTAATCCATATTCTTATAATTTCTAATTTTCTTCTTTAATCATTTTATAAAAGTTTTATTGTTTTTAATTTTACCTTTCAATCCAAGTTTATATTGTATTTTTTTTTTCATTTTGGTTTTTATTGTTTTGATTTTTATCCTTTTATTCATGATTTTATTATTTTCAATTTAACTCTCAAATTGAAAATTTATTGTTACCCTTTGATTTATTTTTACGATTTTAACCCTCATTCTTTTATTGTTACTTTTTATTTTGGATTTTTTGTGTAGTTTTTTTGTGTAGTTTTAAACTTTATAATTTTTTTATGTATAGTACTCCTAGTCTTATAACTTGGATTATTATTTGAAAAAATAATAGGGATTGAAATCTCTTTTTCTTTTTTCTTTTTTCTTTTTTTTAATATCATCGTTCAACATTGTTTTTAAATTTTTTATTGCCTTATATTTTTATTATATTATTGTCGCACCTGGACATCACGACGGCTTTAAAAATCTTTGAAAAGAATGAATTTCTGGCATTTTATTCTTTGATGGGGAATGATCTTATTTAAGGAGTCGCCACCTAGTATTATGGTCACTAGGAACCGTAACTGGTCAACAGAGATTCTATGGTTCGGGACTGGTTACGTAAAAGGGAAGATATTATCACCCCTTAAACGTCCTACCTGAGGCAGGCTGCATTGCTAGTTTCATCTTAAATTGCTAAATGTTTATTAGTTTACGATATGATAATTTGCTTATAATATTCACGACTCTGGCACCAGTGAATATTAAACTACGGATACTTCCAACTCTGGCGTTGGTAAATATCACGTAACTATAAAATAAATTAGATTAATATTTTTTTATTTCCAATTCTAGTATCAGTGAATAAATAAACAAAAATAAATTTATTTTTTACATATGCACATATTTTTTTATTTTTTCTAGCTAAATAAAATAAAATACAACGAATAAAAATAATATAAATTTAAACCGGTATTTTTATTCCTAACTCTGGTGTCAGTGAATAAACCAATAAATTTACATTATTTTTATTCATCTAAATAAAATAAAATACAATGAATAAAAATAATATAAATTTAAACCGATATTTTATTCCTGACTCTAGCGTCAGTGAATAGACCAATAAATTTACATTGTTTTAGCTCCAGTTTTTCTGGGTTGATTGCTCTATTTTTCTGGGTTTTTTCCGCCTCTGGTGTGCTTACGTTCTCTGCCTTGGTTCCTCCAATGATTTTCGGTTCAATTCCCCCAAAATCCTTCTCCCCCTCTCTTTTTGCCTCTGCTCTGCCTTTTATAGAGCCAGAGAGCATGCAGAAACCCGTTCCCCTGTTAATCAATCCATGAGCGGGATCGTGGGCAAGAGATCGTGGTGTAGTGGCCTTGAGTTGCTGGATTTTTCCCTGTTGAATCGGTCTTCTCCGTGCGAAACGAAAGGGATGGAGAACGGTGGGATCAAAACGGCGTCATTTGGCATGAAAAAAATGACAGATTATGGATTGGTCCCTTTCTGTTTGAAACGTATCAATTGGGTCCTTTAATCAATAAATTTTTAATTTTACCCTTGGATAAATTTCAATTAAGTCCCTGAATTGATTTAATTAATTAAATCAAAGTTTAATTAAGTCCACAAACTTATTAATTCTTCTAATTTCATTAATTAAACTAATCCAAATTTTAATTAAATTTTCAAACTTATCAATTCTTCAATTTCTGATCAATTTACTCTCAAATCTGATAATTTCATCCATAAACTTTGAATTTGTGTTGTTTTAATTTATTCTCAAATATATTTATTTTTTAATATTTATTTAAAAATTGAGTTATTCAAAAATTAGGTTATGACAATTATCAAATTAATCAAAAATTTAATCTAATTATTAAACTTCTCACACTTCTTTAAAAATATAAGTGTTTCCTAAATTTTTTTCTCTGGTTTAAAAAATTTAGTCAGGCTCTTGGCGCGCGTCACACTAGCCACCAATCTAATATATATTCGATCTAGAGCATTCTAATTAATTCATGGGGAGAAGGAATTTCCTAGGGAAATGAAATTGCCTGATGCTCAGAAGGCAACTGGACGTATTAAGACAGAGCTGGTTCGAATGGTAGTTAGATTTTCTAGCTATGAAATCATTTTAGATTTTCTTGTTAAATACACTGTAATTTGGTAAGATTGATTTGGTTAGCGGATAATTAGGTAAGGAGTGCACTAACTTTTATTTTTTTATGTATTTTAAAAATGTGTTTTATTTGAGAAAACATTAAATTAATGTCTTTTAGTATTTTTTATGATTTTAATTTATTAATACCAAAAAAATTTAAAAAATTATATTAATAATTTTTAAATCAAAAATATTTTTGAAAAGTACATATCACCATAATATCAAACACACACTAAACATAATTAAAAGAGAAAATATTGATGCTAAACGAGGGAGAAGACAAATTACATGGATTTAAGAGTTTTGTAGTGGTATTAAGATAGAAAGAATAGATACAAAAATGTATTTAATTGAAAAGATAAATACATGAACATAAAATAATTTTGTATTTAGAGCAGTTTTAGAATAAATTTATATTCTTTTAAAATTATAAAAAGAAAATAAGAAAATATGTTTGATTTGTTTTCATTACTTATGTTTTTCTATCTCAAAACTATAACTAAATATTTATTATATAAATCATAACTTAAATTAGATTAGATTATATATCATAACTTAAATTAGATTAGATTACATTAGATTAGGTTGTATTGGATACTAAATTAAAACAAAATAATAAAGAAAATCATAGGTCCTTAAGGGCTCAATGGCCAGCGAATGAAAGATACAATTTCTTGTAATAGAATTGTGTGTGGTTAAGTGAAATTGTGGTGAATTAATGTAAAATTGTGTGAGGAAAATGGTTTTAAAAGAATTTAGTTATAATAGAAAGTGTGAGTGAAATATTATAATGTTGAGAAATTATAATTAAGGAGGGTTGATATTTCTAAAGGTGAAGAATTAATGTGCAAATGAGTGATTTTTCATGTAAGGGAGAGATTATTAAAATTTCAAGAATAAATTATGATAAGAGAAGAGGTGATAGTGCCAGTCAAAGAAGAAATAATTGATAGAGAATACGAATATGAAAAGTAGTATAATTGTAAATTACATTAATGCATATGTTTTCCATGAAGTAGCTTTGACTATTTTGAATAAAAACATTAGTGGGATTGATGGAATTTATAAGGCTGAAATTAATGATATTGTAAAATATAAATAAAAGGAAAATACTTGTTTGAATGATGAGAAGGTGAATGGAATGTTTTGTTGATTGTGAAGTTAATGCACAAAAATACTGGATAATTTCATCACTTGATTTCCAGAAGAGTTCATGGCATGAAAATGATTGAATTTGAAATTAGTTTCTCATAGAAATCATATCCATCGATATTAACTTGCTGATGGAACTGGCCTTGTTTGATTTAAAATTATAAAACTCTAGATATAGACTAAAATTTTAGAGGAGTCGGGTTGAGAATTGTACTGGACAATTTTGTCAAGTTGTGATATCTAGTAATTTAGGTGTGTGTTTCCCTTCCTTCAATAAAAAAAAATTATTTTTGCATTTTAATTGAGAAAATAAGTGAAGATCAAAACTAAATTTTATAATTTTAGTTATAATTAAAATGAGAGACAATATTCTTTAATGAATAATGTAAGTTGATTGAAATTGGCCAGCTTCTATCGACAATATTCTTTAGTTGTTTTTTATGTTTTTTTTAATTGATTTATTTTTTTAATCTCGTCCTTTAGCATTAAACTAAATTGAACTTTATAATTTATTTTGGTTTTTTTCTATGGGATTATCTTGATCTTATGATCCAAGTCGCAAGTTTGACATGTTAACTTGGGTTGCTTTTTTAGGTTATTTTGTAATTAATTTTTTTAAAAATTTTATTCTTCAACATTGAGTTGATTGAAAATTAAGTTTTATAATTTATTTTGATTTATTTTTTGTGGGGTTATCATAATCTCATAACTCGAGTAACCAACTTGACATGTTAACCCGGGTTGACCTAGTCAACCCAATATATTGTTATTTTAATATTAAAAAAATGTCTTCTTGAAAAAAAAATTGAGTCAAAATATGTTTTTATGGGTTGTTTGGGTTTTTTTTGGACCATCAAAGTCACTCAAATCACATCGAATTAACCCTTATATGGTTTAAATTTTTTTTCCACTAAAAAAAATTATTTTTTACTTTCAAGAAAAATTTGACCCGACTCACAATGTAGCAGAGACAATGATCTAGTTCAATCTTTGTATTGTATTATAGAAAAATTAAGAACAAGAAACAATTTCTTAAGCTTATTAATGCTAGAGGGAAGTTTCGTTCTTCCCTTTGAAGTCGATTGTGAGATATCTTTCATCAATATTATTTGATGTTGTTACGATTATTTCTGTAATTTGACATTGTATTTTATTGTTCTTGATGCTAATTGTCTTCTTTTCAAGGTCTACATTGTGTGAAAAAACGGCTCAGGATGAGTGGATGGCGCTATTGGCCTTCTGGAATTGGATTCTAGTGATAAACATATAATTCCTGGTAAATTGTTTCTAAGATCAGTAGAGACACTCTAACTCATCAATCATAATTGCCGAAATTGTTACATAATCTAATCTTTATTAAGGATAATGATGCAGTTCATTTGGATAATCTAAGCTTGGGAAGCAAAGAAATGGAAGGTCAGGATTTTGAACACCCCTTGCAGGACAACCCTGAAGAGAACATTGAAAATGATAACACAAGGGCCTATGTTACTGACCATGGACCAGTGTCAGCTCATTCTGAAAATGAAAGTGAGGATCTTGGCTCCGAAATCTTAGATGAAATCAGGTCGTCGGAATCTGTTGTGGATTTTAAAGAAGTGAATAGTTTTGAAGATTTCAAGATTCTTGTAAATGGTTTAGTTATCAACAGTGAGCTCTCCAAACGCCTTCAAATAAAGTATTATGAGCTTTGCTGCAGTCAAAAACGCTTTCTCCACGACCATCTTGTTGAGTGCCTTAACTGCAAATTGGTTGTGGGAATGATTGCCGAGACTATTAACATTGCAGATGCCATTAAAGTTTCAACTGTTACTACCTTCCAGGATAGTTTTAAGAAGTGGGAGAAGACTTTGAAAGCCTTTCAGGGCTTAGGAATGAATGTTGGTTTCTTGCTTGCTAGATTGGAACAGCAAAAGAACCTGTAATGGAACAGGTACTGTCAAAGAGGAGATGAGAACTCTAATTAAAGGCAAAGCTTTTGGAGGTAAAATAGACTTCGATTAGGCTTTGATGAAGAGATTGACTCATTGGAAGTTGATACTAAGAATCTGGAGCTAAGTTCCCTATAATGGCTAAAGCTAAGAATCTGGAGCTAAGTTCCCTATAATGGCTAAAGCCCCGTGGTTAGATGCACCAATGTTTTATTCTTTTTTTTTCTTTTCTTTTTTTTGAGCTTACGCTTCTGGGAAAGGGTAATGAGGTGCTTTTCTCCGACAGCAGTACCATTGGTGTTTGGCTATAGCTGAGTTAAGAAAGCTTATACCATCTTCTGTCCATAACAATGCCACCAGTTTCCTTAGAAGGTAAGAACACCATGTTTACTGTTGTTAATTGTGTTGTATAATTGCATGACATTAACTCGTTCGAGGGGAGGAAAAACAAGAAATTCATGGAAAACATGAAATACCAAAGGGAGTAAATGCAAGGACTAAACTAAAAAGCTATCCTATTCCTAGCAGGATTCAGAGCAGAACGCTGATACCACTCATAATTGGAGGGGGGAGTTATTACAATAGGTGGTGTACAAGGACATCAAGCATGGCATAGGTCACGTGCTCCATCATTAAAAAAAAACAAATCACATGGAAAGGGGGGGGCCCTGTAGGCTAGTTTTTCTAAGATGCCCTTTGACCCACTAAAGGCCAGAAGCAGCAGAGAGTCCGTTGTCCTGCCACAGAAAAATGGCACTAACAAACCAAAAGAAAAGATCTTAACAGCAACAGTTTGTACATTTGAGCATGCAATGTAACAGTAGATGACATTATTTTGCGGGTGGGGCTGACCTTCTACAAGAAAGCATGAGATGATATATTGGAAGGACATTTGATTACTAACCATGATTAAAAAGCAGTAGTTCAATTATTTGAACGGAAAGACAAGGGACCTCCTTGCTTTTGCAATCAAAAGGATAATAACTAGCAACATTCAAATTGCTGTTTGTGTTTCTTTAAAATGTCTACAAAAGAAACGAAAATACTCAATCCCGAAGAACAAAAAGAAAACGATCTCTACATTTGAAGCTCGCAAGACCATCCATCCCAATTAAAGCTTAAATAGGAACCTACAGTCAATGAAGAATTGAAGCAGATGCTCCAGACTTAAACAAGGGAAGGAAGAGTTTAACCTTCCACATCATTCGCTCCAGTCTTTTCCCCATACGAAAATTTGGGGACTTTTAGCCCCTTTCCATGAGGCCTTACATGAATTTTTTGCTAATCAGCAACCGAATCCTATAAATTCCGATTCTTGCAAGGCTTCAATAAAAAGAAAACTGTACAACTAAAATCAAGGATAGGAAGCATCAAAAGTGATCTTGTTGTCTTCCCAAGCAAGTAGTCGCCTCGGGTAAGCCCCAAGTGATGCATGCAATTGGTAAAACCAATTACACCATTAAGAATGGACAGTGAACTCAGGCTACTTCTTGTAGCTACATTCCCAAGCTAGATTATCATTTGGAGGCTTAACCACGGGCTTTTCCACCTCCAAGTGTGAGCTCAAGATCATCTACCCCAATCTCATGAATCCTCTCGCCCTCCCATGGCTTCACCCTACAATTCTCAAACTCAAACTCCGCACCTCTCCCCCTCTCTGCTGCTGCCCCCCAGCTTAAACCACCATGCCTATCAACTCCATCCTGAAAACCACTCTGTTGTGCCACTGGTTTAACAAGATTAAAAGTTGGCGAGGGAGGAGCTACATGGGGTGCCACTGCCAGAAAACTCACCCAGCGGCCAGAGTCGACAGTGGAAGCATCAGACTCATCACATTCTGGTATTGTGGCAGGCGTTAGATGGTGGCGCCGCGTAGGACTTGATGGGGCAGAAGCTGCCAGAAGGGGATGGTGAAGCGAGTTAAGGGTACCATTTGAGAGGGATTCCCAGTCGGCTTTCCGTTTCGAACCTCTAGATGTAGGGGAAGAAAGTGGTGGGGTTACAGGAGCACTATTGGATATTCTAAGAGGAGGGAGGTTTGTGGGGATGGAAGCTATGTTTCGGAGGAATGGGAGGAGGTAAGTGGAGGGGTTTCCATCGAAACGAGAGGGGCTTGGGAATGAGGAGGATGTTGGACTAGCATGGTAGGAAGCTACAGGGCTTGGAAAATTGGAGGATTGTGGACTTGGTTGAATTGAGGAACATGCACTGATATTTGTTGGAGTGCCTGCAATCTCAGTTGGAGGCGGCTTGCAGCCCTGTGACAGTGCACATTACAGCAAGATTAGTCATTGCTGTGACAAAATTACATGAAATTACATGAAAGAAAAGATACGCAGACAGATTAAGCAGAACATACATTTCGTTAAAATTATAATCATAAATTTCCATCCTAAATTAGTTTGATTACAGTGTGGATGAGATTAGGGGACTACTCATGACACTTGGGAAACTGATTACACACAGGCTGCAGTAAATGAAGATTAGATTAACAGTAAAGGTTTTCTTGATTACAACCCACAATCCACCAGAAACAGAAATCTACTCCCACATCAAATTAAAGCAGGGCAAAAAATTCCAATAAATCGCAGAAAAACAAAACAGTGATAAGAACAAAAACGTAACTGCAAATGACAGCAATTTGGATGCAAAAAAGGAAGGGGAAAAAAAAGGAAGGGAAAAAAAAAAAGAATACTTGCTTCACATCCTTTTTCCAAAACTCCAAAGTCAATAGATTCAGGGAAAACAAAATCAGAAGGAAAAACTAGTCAAAACTAAACAGATCAAAAAGCCATAAACCCAAGAACGATAACACGAAAAAATTCACAAACAAACTTCTACCGCATGCATGTATAGATCCATAGAAACAAGAACATATTGAAAATCAAACAAACCTTGCGATAAGTGGTACCATCTTCTTCAACAATCCAACCAGCTTCAGCACAAAGAGCTTTCAAGACTTCATTATTATCACAGTGTTTTGGTAACTTAAAATTCCCTTGAGTTCTAAGACCTGTATATATCTTAGCAGCTATAGCTCTTCTCCTTCTTTCTCTTCTCTTGTTATTCTCTCTTTCCTTCCATGTTGGTAACCTCCCTGAGGATCCACCAGCTGTCATCCTTCTTTATCCCCGGCAAACCCTCTCTTTCTCTCAGGTTCTTCTTGTTCCGTGTTTTGTTTTCTCTCTCTAGATTCTATGGTTTTGCCTGTGAGATCTCTCCCTTTATCATAAAAAAACTCTGCCTTTTTCTTTCTTTCTTTATTATTCAAGCGCTTTTTTTATGAAAGAAATATTGCTTCTTTAGATCCTTCTCTTTCCCTTCCTTTTTCACACTTGGGGTGTTTGTGTTTCACACTGGGCTTATTTCTTATAGTGTTGTTTATAAATATATTAAATTAATAATTTGTTATATTTTAAATTTTATTTTTGATACTAATATATCAAAACAATTTAAATATATATAAAAAAATTAATTTAAAAAAATTAAAATTTTACAAAAGTAGTTGCATTATAAGGCCGAACACCCCACTGCTGGTATTAGTAAGAGATTTTATTGGATTCTTCTGGAAAAGGGCAATTGAGAAATTTCAAGTCTTGCTTA
Source organism: Populus nigra (assembly GCF_951802175.1). NCBI lineage: Eukaryota > Viridiplantae > Streptophyta > Magnoliopsida > Malpighiales > Salicaceae > Populus > Populus nigra. The sequence continues at coordinate 12,820,155 of NC_084865.1, read as the reverse complement.
ACAGTTGAATGTTTATACTTTTAGGAAGGGGGACTTCTTCTCCGTATTTGTGTTTTTCTAATAAGCACGGTATGAAATATGAGTTTTTTTTTAAAACTAACACAGTTTAAAAAAAGTTAATACAGAATAACACAGTTTTAAAAAAATAACATAGTTTAAAAAAATTAATACAGAATAACACAGTTTAAAAAAAATAGCATAGTTTAAAAGATAGCATAGTTGGTAAAGAGCTGTTGGAAATTACAGTTGTTAAAGAACTATTATTTAAAATAACAATTTAAATAAAAATCATGATTTAGAATCGTGGTTTTAATGCAACCATTATTCCCAGTAGCATTTCTTTAACAATCACAATTCAGAATCGTGGTTTCATAACAAAACTGTAAAGTATTTATAAACACCTCTTTTTTTTCATAGTCGTCGCTCATGAGAGGAAAAAAACCCTAGAAACCAAAAATCCTAAAGGAAACAGCCTCCAACCGCCCAAAACACCATCCAATCCTCCACCAAAATATCAAAATCATCTTCCCCTTGTCTCCACGAGTATTTCTACCATTTTTTTTATTGCTAATCGCGAGCCCAAGCTTCTATGTCCAACCTCCCCACCACCATAACCAGTGGAACTATCACTTATACTTCCATTAGGTTACAAGCAATATGTTATTGAACATATAAATTATGTTGTTTAGATTAAGAATATTTTTTGTGGAAACCTTATTTAATAAGTTTCATTGCTTATTTATTAACCGATGGTGTGGGGGTATATGTTTTGAACATCCCATCTGACATAGATATGAGTGATCAATTGCATTTCATTATTCGTTCTGGTAGGCACACTGATTATAATATATATCGATGTGCGATGTATGGAGAAATTTTATTTTTAGAGAGGTGCGCCATGTAATTTTTTAGGAGGAATACATGAGATAGTACTTGATTATAATACGTCAAATCATTACACCTAACTCTGCGCAAGTTCCTCCATGCGAAGAGATGGAGTATGAGCTACATGCACGTCGAATTTCAAATGTTGTAAGTATTTGTTACTTTTTATAGGCTTTGACAAAAAAAAATGTATTTTATTTATGGATTGATAATTTCTATTTGCTTCATATTAGCTTGGACAGTTGTTACAGAATGATCAATGTGATGCAGCCTCGACGATGATAATAGACTTGCTCGTTATTATGCATCTTCTTGGTTCAAGACACGTCGTACTACACTTGCCTTGTTAGGAGAGACATTGAGCTTCGATGAGGTTGTCTCAGAGGATAAGACTACATAGATAGGTGAAAGTCATGTTTTTGATGAAGTTAGTTCTTCCGCTCGTCGTCGCAGAAGCATAGATAGGCTCAGATATATTATAATGTTGTGTTAGTTTTCTAGTTAAGAGTCATTTTTATTATTACTACTTTTATAATATTGTTTTTATTAATTGTCATGTTGATTTTAAATTTGTCTTACATATTATTTATTTTCATACTTAGTTTATATAAACATGATTTAATTTGGTTAATTAACAAATGAACATACGAACAGGTTGTTTAAAATTTCAAATCATCAATTAATAACTTAAAAAATACACAAATAAAAACAATATTTAAAAAACATACGCAATAATTTGGGATTATAGATAACAAATAAAAATGATGTTAAAATAGCTTATGTTTCAATTACGGGTTTGAGGTTTGGTAATTTATGGTTTTTTTTGGCCTTTAATTGTCGTGGTTTAGAATTTGTGGTTTTGTTTGGCATTTGGTTGTGGCGGTTTAGATTTTGTTTTTATGTAAGATTTTAGGATAGGCTATGTTGCTTGACACAACCGCCATTGACAATAGCAATTGTTAATAAAACCAAGTTTCTCAATACCGGTTAAGTCAAGTTTATACTGTTTTCCAGATACTTTTCTCTCATGTGCTATTTCTTAAAAACTTTTATTAAATTGTACTAGTTTGATAAAACACCCGATAAATACAGAAATGATTTTTTTTAAGCAAACTAGATATTTGTTTTATGCTAAATTGTAACCTAGATTGATTTTTTTAGCATGGAAAAAATAATTAAACATTGCTAGCAATTTTTCTAATAAAAATAAATTAAAAAGCATGCAAGAGTTGACCTGATGTTAACTTAGTCAACTTAATAACCTTAAAAGTAACCTAGATGATCGCTGAAAACATATTTTTACTAAAAAGAATTCAAGATGATGAATCTTTTTAATTATTGATATGACAACATGTTAAATTGATCTGGATCAACCCAAATCAACTTGTCAAATCCACGAAATAGGTCACGAGATCGTGATAATCCCTTAGAAAGCAAATCGAAATAAGTTATAAAGTCTAATCTTCAATCAACTTATTGTTAAATGATAAAAAAAAAAAATCAACTTGGGTCATGAGACTGGGGAAACATCATAGAAAGCAAATTGAAATGAATTATGAAATCTAATTTCCAATCAACCTAATGTTGAATGATAAGATTGAAAAACAAATCAGTATAAAAAAATTACACAAAAAAATATAAGTTAACTCGTGTTAACTCGTCATACATGTGACATGGATCATAAAACCGGAATAACCCTATATAATTATTTAATTGAATGAAATTGAATAAAAAAAAGAATTAGGAAAAAAAGAAGAAGAAGATAGACCCAACAAATAAAAGACAAACACTTAAGCTCGGGCGGTCCAATGCACCTAGCCCAAAAAGAGAAGGCCTCACTTAGAGGACAGACACTGCATTGTCTATGCCTCTCTCTCTCCCTTTTTAATAGTAATGCATTTTATTCCCTTTAATTTGTTAAAGAAAAAAAAACAAAATTGATAATGCACCATCTGCTAAACCGAAATTTGATAACCAAAGAGTTGCTGAGAAATTGAGGCAGAAGTATTTTATACTTTAAAATTCATTTTTAATCATTTTTAACCTAAAAACACACAAAAAAAAGCATTATAAGGATCCAAACAACTTATTAATGGCTTCAAATGACCTAAAATCTAGTGAAAAAAACAAAAAAAAACAAAACTTGAATCCAAACAATTATATAAGCCTATATCTACCTTCTCAAGTAAGGTGAAGGTAAAAGAAGACTCCGGTATAATTCCTCTCATAAAATGAAATTTACTAATACTAAGATTGATTTTTTTTAGTGGACATAGTTAATGTCAATCAGTTCTCTTCAACTGGAATCCAACGGTTTTCTTTCTCTTTTCTCAAATAAAAAATTAAAATTAATAAAAATGAAGTTTTAAACAAAACTTAATTTTTAAAAACCAAATAGATTAAAAATATATACACAAAATACGAGAACTAAAGTTAAATTTTAACGCCAACTTTAAAAGCATCATCTAATTTCTTTGCCCCTTTAACTTTGGTCATTTATCTTTAAATCTTATTTTTATGAAACAATTAGTTATTAATTTAACTACAAAAAAATAACATTGAAGAGAAAAAAATTTAATGATTACAATAAATATGATACAAATAGTAATCATGGATATAGTACTAATTGGGTTTTTCTAAGCAGAGCATGTATACTTTATTTTATTGGTCCAAACAAGCTAACCATAAATTATTCTAATTGATAATATTAATCTCAATACCTATAAAAGCAGAATATATATGTGTGTGTGTGTATATATATATATATAAACACCATTATTTTATTTTTATCAGGAAGAGAGATATGGGCTAATTAAAAAAATAAACCACGAACCCGTTTATTTCATGGAAAGTAGCTTTTTAGAAATTACTTTCCAAACTTTTCTGTATTTGTTTGCTTTTAAAAAAGTTGGTTAACGAAAAATAATTTTCAGTCAAAGAAAAATTTAGCTTAGTTTCCAGAAAGACGTTTTCTTTTTATTTTGAGTGAAAAACACTTTCTAGAAGTTGTGAAAAAAATTAAAAATATCATATTATTTGCTAATTATATCAAATTTGATCCTCAAACTTTTGATTGTTATGTATTTTGTTTTAAATCTTTATTTTTTCAATTTCACCCCTTAAAATTTGATTTGATTTGATTTTTTATATCAACTTTGGTTTTTTTTATAATTGTTATTTGTCTTTTTCTTATTATTTTTTAATTAAAATTTTTTATTTATCAAATTTAGTTCTTATTCTTTTGATTATTATTTATTTTATTTGAAATAATTTATGATATTGTAATTTTTTTTATTTCATCATCTTTTAATTTTTTTTATCTGTTAGTTTTGATCTCAATTATTTTGATTGTTATTTATTTTATTTGAGATAATTTATAAAATTATTTTTTTTTCAATTTCATTTTCATTTAACTTTTTAATTTATAAGATTAGTTTCTTATTATTTTAATAAACTTGAAAAAAAATATTAATATATTATTTTTCAGCTTATTTTCTATGACAAAGTCAAATACTATAAAATATTTTTTAATTTATTTTTTATAATACTATTAAACCTAAAGAAATAATTTATTTAAAAAAAACATTTTCTAAAAACAATTATTTTTCAATTAAAAAAAAACAAACTTAAATCTAAAAAAGCCAATTAGGAGTGGGTAGTAAATGCTGTTGTGACTTATGACAGCTAGCTAGCAAATCACAAAGGTAAAAATCAACATAATTGAGCATCTGATGAAGAAAAATGTGACACGTGGAGAAGTGTACTATGCTCTGCCATGTTCTGCAATAGTACCGTAGATCTCTATGGCCTGCCTAATTTCACATTTTCATTTTAAGTTTTTTTTTTCTCAAGACTAAGTTGGTGAGTCACTGTGACCTCACCATCTTGCTGCTTCATCTGTGCAAATTTCAGTATTGAAAGTGAAAAGTAATCCGTCACCGTATAGTACATGATTGACCTTTATTATTTCTATCGGTTCTCTATAATCAAAACTAAAAAATATTTCTCATGCAAAATAATTAATCTTAACAAAAATCAATCCAAACTTTATAAAAATCTAATAATCAAAATACAAGATTTAATATCTAATGATTAATAAAAGAAAAAGGACAATGTAAATTAATGTGGCATATAAAAGAAAAAAAGAAAAAAATGGTTATAGGAAAATAACATAACTCTATTTTAACCATTCAATATTGTTATAAGTATTTTGACAATATGATTTTAATTATATTTTAAAAATAATAATAAATAAATTTGTAATTAACTCTAAATCTACCTCAAATAAAACTCTTTATTAATTATGATCAATATTTAAAAAAAATGCTAATGACCGAAAGAAAATAAAAAAATAAAAATGAAGCCATCAAGAAGAAGGGGCGCCTCCGTTGTTGAAAACATGGGCATCAATTTTCACAAGGACTGGGAAGCCTAAATCTACAGGTAGATTAGGCATTAGGAGTCTAGCATGCATAGAATGGTCCCTGTAATAATATCCACGGGTGTCCAAATCGGAAATCACTTTTTTAATCTTCATTAATTAAGGTTAATAACCCATCTAATTAATTACATGGATGCCACTCCAAGCTCTTTATATTTATATTTTGAACAGTTCTTGCCTAATCTAAATTCTAGGTTGTCCCTAGTAATCATAACATTAAGTGCACAAGTGGATCTCACACGGACACGCACAAACATATAGAAATAGAGGATTAATGAATAATCCATAATAATAAAATGTGGATTTAGCTCTTGATTGGTATTGCATTTCAAATGAATTTTAAACGGGTTAGGTAAATTTTGAATTTTTTTTATTTAATATTACTTTTTAAAAGATTATATCAAAAAATGATTTTTTAAATAAAAAAATATTATTTTAAATTTTTAAATAAAAAAATATTTTTAAAACCATCATTACTACACTTAATAAACCGCATAAAAGCATGTTATTTTTTTTTAATGATGATTAATTAAAAAGATGCTTTCAGTCTTTTTAAGGTGGGTCTGACGTGATGTTGGGTTTGAACGGCACATATACAGACAAGCAACAAGCTCGGAAAAAGCACTTTCTATTAAAGAACGAAAAGATATTAATTTTGTGTTTTAAAAATATTTTTAAAAGATTTAAATTTTTGATTGAATTTTTTTATATATTCTTAAGTATACCAATATAAAAATAATTTTTTTAAAATAAAAGATATATTTAAATATAATTTCAAATAAAAAATATTTTAGAAAACAATCAATAACAAAATATAAACGAACCCTTAGGCCCCCAGGCTCTCACTTTCACATACAAATCATGCAAACAATTTTAGATACTTTTGCAGTGGAGGAGAGAGAGGGAGGGGGTGGGGGCTCAGACTGCTTCGCACGTGTGACACAGAAACCCATAAGAAAAATTAAACCCCAACGCATCACACTGGCTGTGTGGGGACCGCGTCATCTCCTCGACGTGTCGACTTCACCACAGAACACGTGATTGTGGGCCATTAAGACTCTCTTTCCTTGTTTCTGAAAACGAAAATGAAGAAATCGGCTCGGCTCTTTGCGCTTTCTTTCATCTGGTTTCGCCTTCAATCACTATACATATTTGCTTTTGTGTGTTTAAAAGGATAATAAATTAATTTAAAAATAAAAAAATCAATTTTTTAAAAATATATTTTTAATAAACAAAAACAAACGATAATTAGCTCCTAGCATACATTCTCAACATATATTGAAAATAAACTCTTCATCTAGTTGCTATGAAAATAAATTGTCAATTTTATTTGTTGTGGTGAAATATTTACGATAATTGTTGTTGTCTAAAAATAATATATAAGTAGACAAGTGAGCATAAAAAATTAGCTTGTAATTAAGAAAAATTAATAAAACCATGGTGAACTTGCAATTATAATTAAAAAAAACTAGTATATTTACTACCAAAATATATAAACTTGAATAAAATATTGAAATATGATTGTAACATGCATAAAAAAATTGATATTAGCTCTTAGCATACATTCTCAATATATATTGAAGATATACCTAAACAAAATTAATGAAAGATACGGGTACATAATATACAACCAATCTAAAAAATTATTGTTATCGTTAAGAATTAATCATTTATTCTTGAAATTTTATCACTTTTTTTTTTTTGATTATCGTGGGTGTCCGGGCCAGCTTACGCGCACCTCGACTAATCCCACGGGCCCTGAAGTTAACGACCATGTAAGCCTCCAGTGGCCATCATATGAGCAGCCATAGGGTTTGAACCTGAGACCTAAGAGGGAGCAAACCCCTTAATCCCAAGCTCTTACCATTAGGCCACCACCTAGATGGTTAATCACTTCTCATTTAATGCAAAATGACTAATTTTAATAAGTATTTTAGGATTTTAACAATTTTTTTTATTTAGTGCTCTCCTAAATAATATCCACTAAACCAAAAAAATAGTATTTAATTATCTTTCTACGAGACGAGCTTAGGAAAACAAAACATAAACCAAATAAAGTATGCTAGAAAACTAGATTAAGAAAAGTGTCAATTTGTTTTGCAGAGTTTGTGCTGAAAAAACCAACCTTAAAACACTATTTTTCTACCCTTTTCGTATGTGATTTTGGAACCAAAATTAAACATGAATGATTTGACTTTAAATCATATTTGTTTAGCTGAAAAAACTATTTAGATTTTTTAAAAACTGTTATGGAAAAAAGTGGCTAAATTTTTATATTTATTGGTTGCACAAACAATTAGGCCAAAATAAATAATTATTCATGGACTAAACCCATTTTTAAATTTAAGTTGGTAAAAAAAATATTTTACAGCAAACTCATATCTAGATCAAGCACAAGAATGTAAGTTTAAGCTCAAAACTCACTTTGTGTTTTTACATGGGATAAAAGTTTTCATACTGTTATAATTTTCTTTAAAATATATCAATTAATTCTTCTTCGAGATTAGCTTTTTATTTATTTATAATTTATTAAATCATTTTAATATTCTTTGTTAAAGTGCTTGTGTTAAAAATTAAATTTCAAAGTTTTAATTTCAAGATTGAGTGGATTTCACTTTTAATTCAATTTCAAAAATTTCAATCATGTTTTAAAAAGATTTTTCAATAATTATCATACCTAGCTCAAGGCTTGTTTTGTAAGCTTATCAAATTAATTCCAGTATATTTTAAAACGACATTCGTTTATATTTTTAAAGAAAGAACTAAAAAATATTTTTGAGCTAAAATTTTTAAAAACTAAAATGATATCATTTTAAATAAAAAAGTTTTGGGAGTTAACCTGATTAGATGCTACTCAAGTTTGATCGGATCAACGAGGTTGTTGATTGACCCGTTAGTCCATCCAAATTTGAGCAAATCAACTTCCAAAATGTTTTGAAAAAAAACCTTTTGTAGACTTGAGGCAGGCTCCAGGTTAACAAGTTTATCTAATGAACCAAATTTAATAACTGGTATATATATCAAATTAATTTTAACACTAATAGTTAGTGTGATAATTAATAAGGTTTTTTTAATAAAAAAAATAGATTCATATCTCAGGATCAATACCCATGAAAATTATACATTCGATTGTTGTGAAGGATATATTTTTAAAATTATCAAGAAAAAAAAAACTAAACTAAACTAAACTTAAGTTGTATTTAAAAAAAATAGATTGCAATCTAGCACAAGGATATCGCGTGAGAGTATCCTTTAACTTAATTATTTTTTTCTTCTCATTTTCTCTCTCTGTCTGTCTTTTCATGATTTAATAGGTTTTGAGACAAGTAGTAGCCTTTGTTATTGTGTAATTAAGAAAATTGAAGTTTTTTATACTAAAAAATGTATCTATTGAAAGAAAATAATCAGATATACAATTACTAAAGCACGATTATAGTAAAGATTGATCACTCCATAACTTGTCTTTATTATAAAAAAAAACACGGTTTTTTCATTAAATGGTGTCAAAATTCAATGTTATCATGTTATTAAAATATTTTTTTAAACCTGGAAAGAAAATACAGATTAATTTATAATAACATTTATATCATTATTATTAATTATTTTATTGAGATATGATAATTCATTTATAAATTTGCTTTTATTGATGAAATCAAATCTTTTTTTGAAAAAAAAAGGGAGCAAAATATTAACAAGTTTAAAATGCTAATAATAAGTAGTGCTTCACCAAATTAATTAATTGCAAGAAAATGACCAAATAAAGAAGTATAAACAGTCCAAATTAATTAGTATACAAGCTAGTTTGAATAACGATATTAATTAAAAAAAAAAAAAGTATAAACAGTCTAAATCAAGAGGCCCAATAGTCGGGCCATGGCCACGTGCGGCTCCAGCTAAGGTGAAGGAGACAGGACAGCTAGCTGGCTTGCGTGCCCATGCCCCAATCCATCCCTCCTCAAAGGCATAAAAAATAATAATAAAAAAGAACTCCTGCACGTGTGGTATTAAAAAGATCATGCCATGCGCGTGTTCCTTTCATACGGAAACCATGGACTGTGTCTTGTTTGTTTTTCTGGAAGTTGCTATTGGCACACCCTGTGTGTTTTGTTTATTAACTGCCGCGGTTGTGTTTTTTTTTTAAATAAATTTTTAATTATTTTAATGTATTGATATTAAAAATAAATTTTAAAAAACAATAAAATATTAATTTAATATATTTATAAACAAAAAATATTTAATAGCTGCTATAAACATGAAGATGTATCCTATTCTTTGATTTGGTAAATGAACTCCTTTTTTTAAAAAAAAAATGTTAAATTTTATTTTATCATTAAAAAAACCCTTTTGAGATACTAATATAAGTTATTATTAACTGATTTTAAGATGGGTTAAAATGGCGATGATATTGTTATTCTTCGTAGCTATAAGATCTGAAATATATTAAAAAAAATTATGAAATAATATTATTTTAATATAAAAATTAAAATATTTTATTAACCTGACTTCAGCCAGCCCTTGGTTCACAGGGGTGTGCCAAGAGCAACCCCTGATGGTCTTCCATCGGTAGCAGAGAATCACGGGGAGGCTCTATCCTTCCAATGCTTTTTTGTTTGGTTATGAGCAGGTGAACGATTCCCTAGGAAGATAAGGAGGATCAGTTTAATCAAAATGATCATATTATATTCATTTCTATGTTGGATGCATCTTGCGTGGATCGAAGTATCATTAACAAAAACCCTAAACTAGCTCATTTAGACCAAGACGCGTATTATTATGGTTGAAATAGTAAAATAATTATTCTGTTATTGCCAAGTCAAAGCCAGTAAACTAGCTGTTGAGAATAATACTGTTGTTTTGCAAGAATTTATTAATTATTATTAGATTGATTAAAAATAAATATTTTATTTTATTTTTTAAATAATAAAATTATTAAATTACCTGAAAAATATTTGTTCGCTACATGAGATGTCATACAGTGGTTAAATGGTGGCCTTCAATTGACATTTGAATCATCTCGGCAACCCTTTAATTTATAGACAGCGTGTGTGAGATAATCACCTCTGGTTTAACACTGTCGACATTTTATTTTGTTTACCTTTCTTTTCTCTTCCCTTCCCCTCAATTTCTACGTTGACTCTCTAGATTTTCAAAACGGCCCTTGAATTTGTTTTACCTTTAGATTTGATTTTTTTTTATTTTTTTTAAATAATAAAATTATTAAATTATCTGAAAAGGATATTTGCCTTGCACATGAGGGGTCATACAGTGGTTAAATGGTGGCTTTCATTTAACATTTGAATAGTCTCGACAACCCTTTCATTTCTAGATAGCGTGTGTGAGATAATCACACCTCTGTTTTAATAGCAATGACCTTTTATTTTGTTTATCTTTTTTTTGTTCCCCCCTTCAACTTCTAAGTCGATTCTCTAGATTTTCAAAGCAGCTCTTGAATTTGTTTTACCTTCAGATTTGATCTTTTTTTATTTTATTTTATTTTTTAAAATAATAAAATTATTAAATTATCTGAAAAGGATATTTGCCTTGCACATAAAGGGTCATACAGTGGTTAAATGGTGGCTTTCAGTTGACATTTGAATAGTCTCGACAACCCTTTCATTTCTAGGCAGCGTGTGTGAGATAATCACACCTCTGTTTTAATAGCAATGACCTTTTATTTTGTTTATCTTTTTTTTGTTCCCCCCTTCCACTTCTAAGTCGATTCTCTAGATTTTCAAAGCAGCTTTTGAATTTGTTTTGCCTTCAGATTTGATCTTTTTTTATTTTATTTTATTTTTTAAAATAATAAAATTATTAAATTACCTGAAAAAATATTTGTCCGGTACATGAGGGGTCATACAGTGGTTAAATGGTGGCTTTCAATTGACATTTGAATCATCTCGGCAACCCTTTAATTTCTAGACAGCGTGTGTGAGATAATCACATCTAGTTTAACACTGTCGACCTTTTATTCTGTTTACCTTTCTTTTCTTTTCCCTTCCCCTCAATTTCTATGTTGACTCTCTAGATTTTCAAAGCGGCCCTTAAATTTGTTTTACCTTCAAATTTGATCTTTTTTTATTCTATTTTATTTTTTAAAATAATAAAATTACTAAATTATCTGAAAATGATATTTGCCTTGCACATGAGGGGTCATAGAGTGGTTAAATGGTGGCTTTCAGTTGACATTTGAATAGTCTCGACAACCCTTTCATTTCTAGGCAGCGTGTGTGAGATATCACACCTCTGTTTTAATAGCAATGACCTTTTATTTTGTTTATCTTTTTTTTCTTCCCCCCTTCAACTTCTACGTCGATTTTCTAGATTTTCAAAGCAGCCCTTGAATTTATTTTGCCTTCAGATTTGGTTTTTTTTTTACTATTTGTTTTATTTAAAATAATTTATAAAATAAGAACTTTTTTCAATTTCATTATCCAATTTCTTCATATGTCATATTTTGTACCTATTATTTTAATTACTATTTATTTTATTTGAGATAATTTTTAAAATTGAATATATTTTTTTACAGAGCTTCTTGATTGAGTCCGGATCTCAAATTTCACGGGTTACGAGTTTGAGAGATTAACTCAAGTTTAAGATATTCGTTCAAGTTTACTTGTTTTTTTTAAAAAAACTCATGTTTTTTCATTTTTATTCTTCAATATTTATTTAACTAGAGATTAAATTTTTTTTATTTTTTTATTTTTTTTATAAGATTTTTCATTGATTTTGAAAATAATCTAAGTTATATCAAAAAAAATTATTTATCGTTCTTTATTAAATTTAGTTTTTCAAAAAGAAATTGTGAAAATAATTATTCACAAATTTTAATCTCAAGAGAAGCTGTAAGAAAAATAATTAATTATACATTGCCTATTCAAGAACAAATTATAATGAAAAGTAACTTACTTTTTATTCACAGTTAAAACTGTATCAATTAAAATTTAATGGAATCAATCGTATGATATATCAAATTTAGCCATTGTCACTGCTTTATAAGAATAAGAAGTCCGGCCCCACATATGCTTATTTTTTCAACAACCCATGATGCAGGATTGCAGACTTATCATCGATCATGTGGTTTCCATGGCAGAGAGGTGGCCACACTCCCACATTTTCACTTAGCAAACTGTGGATTGCTTTTATTTATGATTCTTGGTGAATCCGACAAAGATTGGGGTCCATGCCCCACGTAGGCTTGAATGGACTTTAAAGCCCACGTGGGGGAGACGAGCTCTGTCCATTCCAGGTAATTTCCACTTTCTTGTGAAGTGACATGTGGTGGTGACTGTACTACAGCATTCATTTTTCCTTAATTCTATATCAAAGTCTAAACTTAGAATTTATTAACATTTTTTTTGTCCATATTTTTATTTTTTCTTGTCTTAGAATTTTTGTGTATACATTCCATGTTACCGGGTCCAAAATCACATGAATTATTTTAAGTTAATTCAGATTAATTTAATTTTTAATATTTATAATTAAAAAAATTAAAAATATTTTATATAAATGTAAATTATATATAGCTATCTAACATAAAACAGTTAATAAATATTCCATGTATGTGTGTGTATATATATATCATAAAAAATTAAGAAATAATTAACATAAATATATAGTTATTCCACGTAGAAAAATTAAAAAATATTTCATAAAGATATAGACTATATAAAAAAAATATGTGAGACCAATTATTTATAAATTAACTTTATAATTTTTAAATGTATTAAAAAATATAAAAAAAATCGGGTCATTCACATTTTACCGGGTTAATTGGAAGCCCGAGTTTAGATCATTTAAAACCTAGTCAAGATCCTATATTATTCAAATTTAGAGTTAACGTATCATATCATTCAAGTTTTATTTTAATGAGACATATTATATTATGAAATATTTAATTTTCAATTATATTATTTATTAAAACCATGTTTATTAAACTTTGTAAAAAAAGTTGAAAAGGACATAAGAAGTTATTATGTTTTTGGATGGTTGACATTATATTTATAATGTTTTTTAATTTTTATAAAACAATCATAGAGGATAAACAAATTGGGAGGGGTGGAGTATTAATTTTGGGTTGCCATGTCAGATGATCAATTGGCTTGAATTCATTGAACCAGACCTTGTTGTCCAATGACAGCTCTTTCCCTCTTGTAGAGGGATTCATGAACTTAAACGTGTCTCAGTAATTTGAGATAGACTCTTATCTATATTTTTAATTAAAGAATAAGAAAGATACTTCAGTAGTCTGCTTCCTTGTACTGCACGTGTAATTTCTTGACACGTGATAGAACAATCATGTCAACGAAGCTCAACAAAAATGGCTACCCACAAATGCCGTGGGCTCGTGATCTGGATTGGAATATTTTGACTTAAATTAATAGGAATATAATATATATATATATTAATTAAAAAAAAGGGGGCTGTATATGGGCAAGCGGCATGAATAGTAAAGAGATTCCAGAAAGGAGGTCCATGACTTCATCGTAGGCCTTGGGGGTGATGATTCGTTCGGCCCATGGCCTGTCAGTGGCAGGAAATAATAGATGCCATTCTGGTCTATATTAGTTTAGTTACTAGTTTTATACTTTTATCTCCAATGCTATGTCTCGGGTTGAATTCTAAATTGATTTTGAATATAATAAAATAATATATTAATATTGTAGTCTACAATGTTGTCAATTTGTGGTTTATTTGCAAGTTTTATCTACAATTTGTAGATATGTTTTTAAGTATTATGATTTTGTTTTTTAAATTAAGACACAAAAACATGTTGTTTAAGCTTAATAGAAAAAAAAAGAACAAACCAATAAACCCAAAAAAAATAAATTATTGATGCTAATTAAATACTAAAATAGCAAGCATGTGAAAATATTTAACCCTGATTTTTCCCTTTAATTTTGAAAATTTTTAATTATTTTATCTTCAAGATTATTATTTTTTCCCAAAAAAATAATTTTATTTTTAAAGATAAATTCCAACAATCTCTTCAAAAGATTATAAATAAAAAATAACGAACTAACAATAATTTTTAAAAGGAGAGGGATATTAATTAAATATTAAATAAAATACAATGCAAAGGAAAAAGATAAATAAAAAGAGAATGTATTAATTAAAATAAAAAACACAAAGGAGGTCAGGCGGGTGGGCTTGGCCCGCGTACCTGGTCAGCGACCTAATAGCCTACACACGCTTAGATTGATTTTTTAATGGAGCATTGTTTCTTCTAGTTTGTTTTACACGGACGACGGGCCATCTCATTCTTTACAATATTTTTCTATCACTTCTAGTGATTTGTAAATTGGGTTTCAAGTTTTGGAATCCCAAAACCCCATTTTTAGTTTTTTAACTTGAAATTATGAATACATTATGCATAGACATAATTTCTTTAAAGCATTATAAAGTTAAAAAATTAAAAAGAAATAACTACTTAAAAAAATAAGCTAAACGATTTAAAAAATAAAGAAACAATAGTATGAATTAAAATCTAAATAAAAAAAATCATGCAAAGTGAAAAAACATAAATAAATAACAATAAGGACATTAATTCATTAAATGAAAACATAAAAAAATTGGCTTCTGGCCTGGCCAACCTAAGAGTTTAGGCTCCTTTGTGCCTAGAAACCTAGGGTCATACCACGAGGTTTATTTGATTTTTTTTAGCTAATCATTCATTTTTTTATAAAAATAAAAAACAAATGATATATCATTCACAATTCCAGTTTCCTATCATTGAAAAAAAGGTTGAAAAATTAGGTTAGGCTTTTTAGGACAATTTGTTTTTTATTTTTCAACTTATTTCTACTTAATAAACATTTTTATAGTGTCAGTGAATCAATTTATCAATTTAAAATACCCCAAAATTGATCTAAAATTACAAAACCAAACTAGAAAAAAATAATCTCTCAACTTAATCTATTTTTTTCCGTAAGTTGAAAGTAAAAAAACATCTAAATAGAAACCCTATTATCAAATAAAACTAATTTACATTAAAATTGACTTTTTTTTATTACTAGAATATGACCAAACAATAACTCTCTCTCTCTTGTTTATTGTTTTCTAACAAGTTTATCTCTCTTTTTTTTTTAGATTCAACCATAAAAAATGAAACTAAATGAACTTTTGGATCAAAATAACTTTTGCATGAATATTATATTTGCCATGTGGTTTTTGTATGTTTTTTAAATGTTGATCCTATTTCTTTGATTTTTTTTGTTACAAATTTAATCCATAACTCATTAAATTTGTCACAAAAGAATTCAACCGAGAAAATAATTAAGAAATAAAATAAAATCATAGTAATGATCATGTGAAAGTACCACCCCAATCATTTTAATATATTAGTTAACCATATAACGTGCCACTACTCTGTTACAGGCTGAATAAATTTTTTTATACCAAACAATGCATGTGTGTTATAAAAAAGGCTATATTAATAATATTATAAAAAACTACTATTACCTAATAAAAACGTAAAAATTAAACAATATATAATAAACTAATATCCTAAATATATTTTAAATAATTTAATTTGAATGAATTTAAATCAAAATATAAAAAACCCTTTATAAAGAGATCTCAAATGCTTAGACCCAGCCCATAAAAAAGAAGGTCAAGCATGTCCGTGTTGCCTAGTTTTTTTCTAAAATACAAACAAACGACAATGACATTTATAATGACAGATCATGTATAACGTGCTAATATGATCATTAACCATTGTAGGTGCCTGTTAAGTTGGGATTTGACATTTTAACTCCAATTAATAATGTTTTATAAGTATCACTATATTAATTTAGCTATATCCTCTATTGTTTTGTTATTGAACCTCAGAATTTTTTTTAAAAAAGTTTGAAATCATACAAGAAGTCATGATTGTACACTAGCCATGAAAGTAATTAAACATATTTCTTGTTTCTTAGAATAAGATTTTTTTTTTTTTTTTTATTTACGTGGGTGTCTGGGCCAGCTTACGCGCACCACGACTATTCCCCACGGCTCGCTGGACATCCTGCAATCCCAGGAGCATGTAAGGCACCGCGGGGATGACAGACGTGCACATAGAAGGTCGAACCCGGGACAGGGACGGAACAAGTCACACGAATTGATCAAAGCAGCTAAACCCTCAAGTGCGGGTACACATGAAAACTCGAACCCAGGACGTCCAGGCAGGACAAAGCCTGCCAAAACTACTGAGCTGCAAGCCTCGTGTTTCTTAGAATAAGATTTTGCATGCATGTGAATGAGCAATGGTCTATAAAAACCGCTAGGTATAAATAGCTCTCCCATCAATGCATATATGTAGTAATAATATGACATCGTTATTACAAAGTATTCTTAACTAAACAAAAACAGGTTACATGCATGGATAGAAACATTGTACCAATTAATTCGATTTTTCTCTTTTTTACAATTTCTCGAAAGCTAATTTTGCATAATATTGTCACCAATCAATTATTGGATTATTAATCAGTGGTATTCACTTACTTAATATAAGAAATACCCATTCGATAATGCATGATTTTGTTTGAAAAATAAAAATTAACATTACTCGTTTCCAACAGACACAGAAAACCTCCAATACTTAAAACAAACAGTACGATAAAACGTTGGCAAGTCTGTGTCATCAGTTTTTATGTAATATTTTTATTTGGTGACATGTTTGAGTCATCTGTTCGAAGAAGATTTGAATATTCCATTTTTACCTTACTGATTTTTTGTCCCGAGTATAAATATTGGCTTTAGCTGGCTCTTATAGACTGTAAAGTAAAGGGAAGTTTGTTAACTGGGGTCCAAGATCCGCCATAGTTGCTAACGATTTATTACTATTCCTCTTTTATAGGAAGTCAACGACTCTATCGAGGTTTCTTGATTGATGGGCCTTAAACGGACCCATTACAGATTTGGTTCTTCTTCCCTTCGAACACCATTCAAGTCTTTGATTCCCAGAACTATTGATGCCATGAAGTAAGTTTTTTTTGCTGATTGGTTTTCATCAAGAAATCTAATCTTTCTTTTTTTGGTTTCGGTTTTTTAGTTTTCTGGTTCAGTGATTGTTTTGTTCATAGTCAACGTTGATTATATTTATTGCTTTTTTCTTGATATTTAGAAAGAATTTAATGGGGTTTTGTTAGGACTCTTTAGAGATTATAGAGCTGGTCTGGTCAATGGTCAAACGATGCACGGTAGCAATTTTGTTTGTTAATTTCATCAAAGGCTTAGTTTTGTTATTCTACTCTGATGAAATAGGTTTTGTTCATGGATAGTGTGATGTGGATTCAATATTGAGACATATGGTTGCCGTTTTGTGAATGGTTTTCAGAAAGTGTCGAAGTTCAACAGTGCTTTTCTTAGATAGTGGGGTTCCTATTTTGTATGTAAATTGTTGATATTAATCCCTTGTTTAATTTGTTACTAACCAGCAGTTAGTAACAATTTTCCCTAGTATTTTCCGACAGGTAGGTTTTGAATTGCTTATTTAAAGACGCTTGTCGTTGTTGGTGTACCTGCTTCTCAAACATTTGTGGTTGTAGAGAAATTGTTGTTCACTATGAATGCATCCTGCTTGTCTCTTTCTGATTTTGATTTAGGCGTTGAGGTTAATCACAACTCCTTCGCAAACTGGGATTCATTCTATGTTATTACTAGGTTGCTATCATTTTTTGGGTGGACTTGCAGAAGGTGGAGATTGTAGGAAAATTTCAAATCTTCTGTTGATGCATTGAAGATGTGTTTCTATTTATAATTGTTGAGCCCGTCATTTAGTAAACTCAGTCCTGTGGTTTAAAAATTTCAAAACCATTTAGATTATAGATTTTAAATGAATTCAATACCATTAGATGAGTACTCGTCAAAAAAGTTAGAATTATAGATTGTAAATGAGTTCAATGCCAGTCCCACATGTTACTCAACTTAGATTCAGTATGATCTCTGGGCTGACTATACATCAATTGATGGATTGTCGATTGTATAGTAGGCTTGCATGTTCTCATAGATATTAATGCTAGTATGTTCCTGTGCCTGAAGCATAACCTCTTAGAATGTCATTTTTTATAGTCAATCGAATGTCCGTTTGGAAAAGTTTTACTCAAGTGTATTGATTCTATCTTTTGTATTCTGGCAATATGTTTGCTTTTCACAGAGGAAGAAAGATTTTGGGGGTTTCTCTTTCTATCTTTCTTATAAACATGGCTGCTATAATGGAGCGCGCTGATGAAAATCTCCTTCCTGCTGTTTATAAAGAAGTTAGTGAAGCTTTTAATGCTGGACCATCTGATCTGGGGTATCTTACTTTCATAAGGAACTTTGTGCAGGGACTGTCATCACCATTGGCAGGTATTTTAGTTATAAACCACGCCCGTCCCACTGTTCTTGCAATGGGAACTTTGTGTTGGGCCTTATCAACTGCTGCGGTGGGTGCAAGCCATCATTTCTCGCAAGCTGCATTCTGGAGAGCAGTAAATGGCTTTGGACTGGCAATTGTAATACCAGCATTGCAATCTTTCATTGCTGATAGCTATAAGGATGGTGTGAGGGGTACTGGATTTGGATTGCTAAGCTTTATTGGTAACTTGGGTGGTATAGGTGGTGGTGTTCTGGCAACAGTTATGGCTGGTCAGCAGTATTGGGGTGTACAAGGATGGCGTTTTGCCTTCATCATGATGGCATCATTGAGTTTACTAATAGGGTTACTTGTTTTCTTATTTGTGGTTGATCCAAGGAAAACAATTGGTGTCAACCGTGACACCAGTGAGAATTTTGAAAGGTTCCTATCACATTCTTGAGATTATATAGTTTCTTCACAAGCTTTGCTTATCGCAATTTACATTTAATCAAAATTTCATTTCAACTTAAAAATAAAAGTACAGCCTGTTGTAATTGAACCTTCTTTCGATTTTCTGTGTAAATAGGTGATGGGGAAGTCAATGTCTCTGATTCTTTTGGTTTGGTAATTCAACTTCTTTTTGCTGCAGAGATGAACTGGTAGAAAAGGGAAATTCGTATGAATTATCAATTTGGACAGAGTCCTGGACAGCAACAAAAGCCGTTATGAAAGTGAAAACATTTCAGATAATTGTCCTGCAGGGCATTGTTGGTTCCCTGCCATGGACTGCAATGGTGTTTTTTACCATGTGGTTTGAACTGATTGGTAAGTACATTCCAATTTTATTTCACTCCAAACTGTATTTTAATCAGAAATACATTGAAATTGCTGATGATATGCTACCATTGCATCATTCATCAAAATTGAGTGCCATCATGAAATTCACCTGTTTCGTTATGCAATGAGGGAGCCAATTGCTATCACTATATTATCGCTCCTCCTTTCATGTGGTTTTGAAATGGTGTAGGGAATCTATTGCAATAGGATAATTACTCCAGAACATTCAATAATAATAGATTGGCTGTTTCCCATTGTCTCATTATAATGCCATGGTCTCAACTTTCAGGTTTTAATCATAACAAAACAGCAGCTCTCCTAAGTTTCTTTGCTGTTGGGTGTTCATTGGGGTCCCTCCTTGGTGGCATAATAGCTGATCGAATGTCACATATTTACCCTCACTCTGGCCGTATCATGTGTGCCCAGTTTAGTGCCTTCATGGGCATCCCATTCTCTTGGTTTCTCCTCAAAGTGATTCCACAATCAGTAAGCAGCTATTTCACCTTTGCTGTTACCCTTTTCATGATGGGCCTAACAATCAGCTGGAATGGTACTGCTGTCAATGCCCCAATATTCGCTGAGGTGGTGCCTGTAAAACACCGGACTATGATTTATGCATATGATCGTGCTTTTGAAGGATCGTTCTCTTCTTTTGCGGCTCCATTGGTCGGAATCCTTTCAGAGCAGATGTTTGGTTATGATTCAAAGTCTGTTGATCCAATTAAAGGTTCTGTACGAGAAGCTTCTGCACTGTCTAAAGGGCTTCTTTCGATGATGGCAATTCCATTTGGTTTGTGTTGCTTGTTTTACACTCCATTGTATAGATATTTTAGGCAAGACCGTGAAAATGCAAGAATGGCGGGTTCAAAAGCATTAGAGATCATGTAAGAAGCCTTTTCAGATTTTCCACCATGCAACATTTTTTTCATGAAGCGTTTTTTTCGAGTATTCATAATTCTGTGCATCTCACTTGAAGCGTATCGACATGCAGCACGTAGTTGGCTGGGTGCTGGTCGTTGTATGACCATTTTCTTGATGATTGACCTTTTTTGAGCTCCGACTAGATGGGTGTCCCGTGGCGCCAGTTGTTTTTTCCGTTGTAAATAAGGAAAGCCAAGGCAACGCAAGCATTCTTAACGAACACCGAACTGGGTCATTGACTTTATTCGAGTCAATAAACTAGCATGGTTTTGATATTGGAATTAAAAAATGAAAAAATTAGCATGTTAAAAAAAGAAAAACCGATAACTGGGTCATTGATTTTTTTCGAGTCAATAAACTAGCATAGTTTCAATATAGAAATTAAAAAATGAAAAAAAAAATCAAGTAAAAAAAAGTAAAAAAAAATCCTGAATCTATCTATAAGTTAACATATAAAATTCACGACTTAAGTTATGTCAACCTATTAATTACATGACTATGAGCATATGATTAAGATAATCAAATATACGACTATGAGCATATGATTAAGATAATTAAATATAAGGGAATTGAAAAAAAATGTGAGGATTAATTTTTAATAAATCAAACATTGAAGGATAAGATTAATTTTTTTATATATATAAAGAACCTAAAAAAAGATTGAAGTCAATCCTTGTTAATATTTAAACCCTATTGAAGGTAAATCTAAAAAAATAATGAAATAAAATTCTTAATCATAAAACATTAAGGGATGAAATTTGAAAAAAAAAAAACAATACAAAAAAGAACCAAAACAAAAGAAAGAGCAATAAAAAGAAAGCAAATAAAAATTGACAAAAAATAAATCGAAATGAAATGTTGAGTATGGATGACAATGAGTACCTACGTGTCTGATTTTTTTCATATTTATACCGTACTTGTTACCCACCAGATAAAAAATATAAATATCTATAAATTAAATAATATTTAAATTTGAAGCATGTGTGTGAATGTCAAATTATTAAAATATAAAATAGTGTGTATAGTGTTATATATATATATATATATATATATATATATATATATATATATACATACACATACATACATACATATAACACTATATTTGTATTAAAAAAAATCAAGATGTTCTCCAATATATTTGTATAATATAAATATATATTTTTGGCTTAGGTTCGGGTGGATTTTGAGTATGTTTTAATAATATTTATACCTTATTTATTATTCACCCATTGGGTAAGGTCATCATCCGAAAACACCAACTCGTTCAGGGCGGGTCGAGGTTATATCTCTTAGGTTCAGATTAAATTGCAATTTTTAATGTAAAAGGATGAAATTGAAAATAAAATAGAATTAGAAAAATGTTAAAACTAAAATAAATAACAATTAAAAAAATAAAGACTAAATTTAAAATAAAAAATAAATGAAATTAAATGATTAGGGATTAAATTGAAAAAAAACTAATCTACAAAAGATTAAAAAACAATAGAAAAAATCAAAAAAATAAGGTCCAAATTTAAAATGAAAACTAAATGATAAGGAAAAAATTGAAAATGAAAATTAACCTACAAAAGATTAAAAAAAACAAAATAGATGAAAGTTAAAAAATAAGGACCACATTGTATTTACAAAACAAATGAAAGGAAGCTTGTGCGCTTTGTTTAAGAGATGAGAGAGAGAAAGGGCAGGAGGAGAAAAAAGTCTATTGAAGCCCCACCATTCGTTTGCCGTCGTCATGCACACCACTTCCTGAAAGATCTCGATGCACTGCTTCAAACGCTGCTACAAAAGGTGATTTTGACTGGAAAGGAACCCGCACGCGCTACCCTAAAGGGCACAAGTTCCTCCCACCGCTCGCGCCAACAATCTTTTTTTAAAATATATTTTATATGTCAAAAGATCCAATTGCCCTAATTTGAATTGGCAATTATAGAAAAACTAGAGGAAAATGACAAAAACACCCCTGGACCAAAGTAAAACAAAAACAAAAATGCAAGGGTATTTAAGTAACTACAATGTTACAAAAATTAAAAAAACAAAATAACCCCTTGCCCCCAGGTTATATTTTTTGTTTTTAAAGGAAAGATTAATAATTTAACTGTTCAATAAAAATATAAAGATATCAATTTATCCCTAAACAAACTGGTAATGCCAATTGAACCTATAAAAAGATTATTTTGGCCCCAAACCCAGCCCTTACAAATGTAGAGAGCAAAATCATCAGTAATAATCTTCTACAGTGCACTGAGCCTTGCTCCATAGTGAAAGATGGATGGGGTTTATTATTATTATTATTATTATTATTATTATTATTATTATTATTATTAATGAGAACTGCTTTTCATAACTAAGCTTGTGTTCTCAATGTTGTGTGATTTGATGCTATCTATTTAGGTACAATATACACCATTCACCAAAGTATTACTCCTGTGTTAGGAAACGGAAGAAATGATACATTAGAATGAGTCTGGTGCACTCGCATGCACCACCCCAGATCATCAAGGCTGTTCTACGTTGCTGATGAACACTTGAACAACTTGATCATCCATCTGTGTTTTTTGAATTGCTAAAGTCCAAATTGAGGCGTCAGATTGTTGATTGGCCACGACACATGGGAAAAGAGACAGATAAAGCTATCTAATTAGGTGTGCAGGAACCCGAAGTTGATGGTTCCATAATGATTCCAAAGGAGCCAATGAGATTGACCTGAGCTTCCAGCAAAGTGCAAATATGTGGTCTTCCAAACCCACGCTAGTGCATTCAAGACTGCATCAACGACAGGTGAAGCAAGTCCAAACATCTCCTTAAATAATCCAAGGAAACCACCTTCGATTGGATTTTACAAAGATTATCAGATATGAACGGACAGAGAAGTATTTCCATAACCAGATATGACAGTGAAATAATACAATGAGGTCCGATAATTCACGCTTGATCGCACGCATGGAGACCGAGACAGAACGTTAATTCCCTAAGCCATGCGCAAATTCTTATCTAACCTCACTCCACATTGAAATAAATAATATAACAAGTCGACATACAAATTGCATCCAAGAGTTACAATAGCATACAGATTATGTTTGTGTTTTCAGTTGCATGGTAATCCTAGGAACTAAGGCCCCAAGCTCCACCCAGAGAATCAAAAAGGATGACAACGTAATTTGAAAATAAATTTTACAACCACGGGCATTCAAGCATTGATAACACATTTGAATTGGCACCATGTACCACCACATAGAACCTAAATACACCGTGGAAAGAAGGATTGCCCCACATACCCGCCAGTCATAGCCCTTCTCACATTAGATTCAAACATCTTTGGGTTGTCCCTCAACACTGCTGCAGCATCATGATTAAGGGGATCCTCGTAATTTGGTTCCTGAAAGCACAATATTAAATGAAGTAAACTGAATGGATGTAAAGAGGTCAGAGATACCAAATGCCAACAAAATCACAGGGATGAACTTGATAGTTGAACACACAAAATAATACCGTGAAGAGATGATATAATCCATAAATGATAGTGTTTATATTGAGGACAGGTTTCCAATCTTCTCGCAAGATATTGAGACAGACATTTCCTTCCAAGTCGATGTTTGGATGGTAGACCTGCAAGTTGAACAAACAATGTACGAAGACCATCTTAATCCATTAAAACATTACTTAATTTAGAAAAGCAATGTCTTAATAAAATACCTTGGTTTTGCATTTAACTTTTGGTGCTTCGTGTGGGTAGATTGGGGAAACTTGGAAAGAGAACAAAAATGTTCCACCTCTTCAAACACAAATGAGAGTATTAAGTAAAATAATCATTTCTAGAAAAGAAATGATACAGTTTTCAGATCATATAACAAAGAAACTAATGAAATACAGAGACTAAACTTTAGAGAAAATTCATTACAAATAATATCCTTCATCTGGCCGGATAGAAACCTCAAAGCTCATAAGGTCATCCTTGCCATTGGGGAACGTCATGGTGCATGATTTAGGTAAGTTCAGCTCAGAAATATCTGCAACATGCGATGTAATGTAGGAAATGAGTGAGAATGTCAATAAGATAACACCACATAAGAAATGATCTCAACTTCCAAGATTATCTATTTTATATAGTGTTCCTTGAAGCGGACAACTAGAACCAACTTAAATAAGAAAAGTTTGTTTTATAAACTGGTTCAGGATCAAGTTTGTTACTAAAACAAATTCATGTATAGTTTGATCTGCAGAAATCTGTTGTTGATCTATCCCAGTTACTTGATATCACATCAAGTAAAAGGGTCCAGTGGGAGGTGCAAGAAGATAGAACGCAAGATCAAATAATATGCTATGTGTGCGGGTTTCTTTGAGCCAATGAGTTGCTTGAAACATTACAACAGAACTTGCAACTTTCAACTCAACACACACCTCTTTCTTAGCCCAAGAAGAGAAACAAAAATCTTTTCATCCAAGAGAAATCATCCAACAAATTAATCTTCCTCTCCTTGTACATCAAAGTTACAAAAAATTATTATGACATTGCTAACTTGGGTTGAGAAACATTTTTAAGAACTAACATGTAAACACTACAATAAGGCACGTATTCATCGTCAAAAACTTAAACGAGAGTAATTAAAACAGAACAAAATAAAACCGTGCAATTACTAACTACAAGAGGCAAACCTTTATGAAGACGCAATTCTCCAGCACTTTGCTTCTTGATCGGCACGCCACCATTAGCATTTTCAGCAAGTTCTCTCTGCTTTTCCTTCACTTTAAATAGCCGAATCATAGCTCCTGTCATAGAAAAAGAACAGCACTAATCAGCCATCAAATCCCTTTAGATTTTCACAAAGATCACGTGTATCAACATAATCTACTCACCGTAACAACAGAAATCAAAATCGCACACAAAACTACTAACCAATCAATCAGGAAAGAAAAAAGAAGACAAATACCCAGTTAAATACACTAAGGATTTGCTCTAACCAAGAAAGGACCCTCCAAAAACATCAAGAAGACGTGATTCTCTAGAGTCATTCACTAATTGAAAAATTGGATATCCATTGCTTTCAAGTTAAAAGAACAAATTTTTTAAAACTAGATCGCAATCTTTTATATTCGAGTGAAAAATCATCCAGGAATGAAACGAAAATAAAGGGTTCCACCGCAATAACTAAAAGCCCAAAAAAGATCCAAACTTTAAAACGTGAAACCACACACAAAAAAATCTGAATGATAACAAGAACAAAATACCAGCTCAAAACCCAGAAATCAAAATGCCTAAATCGATGAAAGCGAGAAACCAAAATCTAAAATGAGAGAGAGAGACATGGATCTTAAAAGGTACCTTATCTGTTCGAGGAAAATCCACAGAGAGAAAAAGAGGAGTAAGTTTTTTTTTTTGGATTTACGAGCAAGCCTTTTTATAAAACGAGGGGAAAGGGAAATTTCTCTGTTGCACAGTGCACACAGATTTGGCTATGCAAATTATTTACGAGTAATGAAGGCGGGACCCACCCCCTCTGGCTGGCCCTTTGGTTCGTTCTCCTAATATTCTGTTGCAAACGCACGAAGAAAAGCACAAACTTGCCCAAAGTCCTCTAACTCTATAAAGTATTTCGACTAAGTTCTTTAGTTTCGAATTTATGCAATTCAGCCCTCAATTTGCTTCACCCATCAAAATCATTAATAAAATTAGAGATTTGTATGCATTTTTTCACATGCAAATATTTATTTGGTTTTAAATATCACATTTCTCATGGTATTTTGTATATGAAAATTAAAATTTTAACCTAGTATCTCTTGTGAGTCATTCAAACCATATTGATATATTTAAGAAAATAATTGTCACCATCTCTCTTAAGTTGGAAGCCAAGATAGTATAATATAAAGAGATTAAAGCATTATTTTGTTCCCAAATCAAATGATGATGGTAAGTGTATTTTACAAAAATAATTTTGTAAGCAACATTAATGGGTCTGATTGGGAGTATGGTTGTGATTGTTTTTTAAAGTGTTTTTCATGTCGAAATGCATTAAAATAATTTTTTTTCATCTTTTAAAAATTATTTTTGAGATCAACGCAACAAAACAATCCAAAACATATAAAAAAATTAATTTTTCACAAAAAAATAAATTTTAATTTTTTAAAAAACACAAATTAACCCGCGTTTCTAAACACTCTCTAAATATGTACGTAATTTTATAGGTTTTGGAGGTGTCATTTGTAAGCACTAATGCATAACAACTTGCATAAGAAAATAAATCTTGTTAATTTTTTTGTTTTGAAAAGGGGATAATGTTAATTAAAATATGATAGTCTTAGAATAATATTGTTTAATATTGAAGTTGAAAGACTTAATTGAAAATTATATGCATAGTTGGGAGCTGGCTTGTAATTTTTCCAAAACCAGAGCCTGCGGCCCACTGTAGTGTAGACACAACACAAGTCATATGTGGATAAGTGAAGGAGAGATGGCGTGGATTGCTTATTTGCTACGCTGCCCTGGAATATTTTGTATTTATAATCTTTTTGACTATCTTTTGTTTTTGTACAGAAAAAAAAATGTTGGGTTTTTTTTTTTCTATAATGATTGTACAAAATTGTGTTCAAACTCCCACAAATTCAAATTAGTTTTGTTGAAGTATTGCATAATTTTTGTCTCTTAACCTTCTTTTTTTAAAAATTTCTAAGAATTTAGTAACAGTAGATATATTAAAGATTCAATGCTCAAAATCTAGGAATTTGAAAGCTCAAGTGTAAATTCCTTCATCCTTATAAATCAAAAATATTAAGAATATGTTTGGGAACGCGGTGCAAACTACATTTTAAAAAAACTAAATTTTTTTTTACTAAAATTTAATATGATTTGTACATTTTGGATTGTTTTGATATGTTGATGTCAAAAATAATTTTTAAAAAATAAAAAAAAATTATTAGCATGCATTTCGATACAAAAATTTATTTGAAAAGCAATCGCTATCACATTGTCAAGCACCCTCTAAATATGTTAAGTTGTTCTAATTTCTTAAGATGAGTTTTATCTCTCAAAAACAAAATTCCTAAGATGTAATTTCATAATATGTTTGATGTTATGATAATTTTTTTATATGTAGTTTTTAAAAATAAATTTTTAATTATTACTAGTTTGATTTTATACGTGTTTGGTTAAAATTATTTTTTAAATAGTTGTTAATTAAAAAATTAATTCCCATGAATTTAATTAAAATTATTGTTAAAAGTGTTTTAGGTAATAAAACAACTAAAAAAAAACACATATAATAATTTTATAATTTCAAATTAGCTTATCGTGTATACTATTATTAATACGTCATAAATACACCGATACACCATTAAGGTCATATTCGGAGAGGAGCACGAAGCACGCTTGATGGAGACTAGCTTTAGCAAAAACATCCGATGATAATTGTAGATGGTGAGGGTATTTTGGTCTGTGTATTTTCAAAGGTTAGTTAGAAGCCAACTCTCTCCCTCTCTTTGTCATTGAAACGTGGGTTCTTTATGGGAAAGCATGTTAAAAGCAAGCCAATAGGAAGAGGAGGTTTGAGAACATTATTGAAATATTAAAATATTTTTTTATTTTTATTTTTTTAATTCTATTTTAATATTAATATATATTTAAAAATACTAAAAAAATTATTAAAAAAACTAGAATTTAAAGAAAAGTAGATTAAAACTCACTTTCAAACACCCATTAAATCTATCTCACAATAATAACTAAGGTCATACCTTAATTATTGATAGGGTCCGCTACTTGAACAGTAAGTAATACACTCCTACCAAACAATGTATTATAATATATTTGTGGTAATCACTAAGTTAAACTAACCTTTAATTTATATATTTTATATTTATAATCTAGTTATAAGCTATTCTTAACTAATTTATTTATTTATTATGAAAAATAGAAGAATGAAAAGAAAAACA
Source organism: Populus nigra (assembly GCF_951802175.1). Taxonomy (NCBI): domain Eukaryota; kingdom Viridiplantae; phylum Streptophyta; class Magnoliopsida; order Malpighiales; family Salicaceae; genus Populus; species Populus nigra. The sequence goes on along the minus strand of NC_084865.1, from coordinate 12,791,830 downwards.
TGTGTAATGGAAATTTTAGTTAGGATAGAAGGTATTTTTTCTAATAAAAAACACTAAATTGTAAACGGTCAATATTAGTGGATAAAGTATTTAATTATTTTTTAAAACTACAAATATTAATTAATTAATTTTGACAAATTATAGGGGCTAAGTTATAGCTCACTTAAACACATTGGAATTATTTTGAAACTACAAAGAAAATTCATTTATGGTTCAAAAAAAAATTTAGCAGGTTGGAAGAATTTCTCCAAATTTTATTTCATTTTCAGTGTCTGGAATATTAGAAAAAAAAAACCCTCCAAGTTTATGTTTTTTATGTCAAGTCGACAAATCAACCTCAGTGACACAATTTCATCAAATTTAAATCCAATTTGTCCTTGTTGTTAGAGACGTTTTCACCTCAATCACACTCATCGAAAGCACAATGTGGTGAAAGTGTTGTTAAAGAAGAACAAAATGCTACCAAAATTACTTAAATATTTTCGATAATTTTAACCATTGATTTTCTTTATTTAGAGGTCAATTTGTTAGAGACGTTCATCAATTTGTTTTCTACTTAAAACTTTTAATTCTTAAAAAAAACATCCATAAATTAGTAATGTTGCTATATTTGTTTTACGTCAATGAACAAAATGTCATCTTTTGTTTGAGATTCTACACATACTTTTCATGCCATTTTACTACAATGATGTTTTTTGAATAATTTTTTTATTTAATAGCTCATGTAATCAATCATTTTTCAACCCAATTTTATTTAATAGCTCATCTATTAAACTATTTAATACTTTTTTTTTTCTAAATCCTATTTTTTTATGGTATAACCACACAACACCAACGTCAAACAAGTTTTTATTTATATCTATCGTGTTTCATTAAATCAAGTTAAGTAGAATAAATCGCAAATGAATATATAGATAGAATATATTATTTATAAAGATAAAATTACTTAAAACATCATTTATTTCAATATATCATATTTATATTTATTAAAATTGATATCCTATTATTTATATAATTAATTTCATCTTACATACTAAATAATTAATCCGATGACTAGGTCAAATAAATGTGTGGAATATTGTAAATTTGCCATTATGATTTTATCATTGCCAAAATGCCTTTAAAAATAAAATATTTATCATCTTCTTTACACTCTTTTTTTTCTTCTATTTCATCACCATCATCATCCAACTACTATTTTTGTATTTTTATGATTAATTACACTAAGCCTTCTCTAGTTTTTTTTATTTGCTTTTGTTTTTTTTTAAATTACATTTTACATCACTAGTTAACAAAATCTTTCAAATCAGACAAAATTTCTAAATCAATTTCATATATAATATATTAAAAGCTTGCATAAATAACATATCTCATATTTCTTCTCATCTAGAATTACTTTTCTCTCTCTTTAGACAATATTATATTTATAAACAACCCTAAATTGAAATCAAGATCTATGTTTTTAATCAATTTCTCCCTTATAGCTATGTTTGTTATTTATTTAGACACTATTTGTCCCATGCACTATTAGAGTCTTACTCTTTTCTTATTTAGAACTCAACGTGTTTTTGTTACATGCATGTCATATTTTTGAATTGACATATTGAAATGTGCTGTTAATGCATTTTGTTTTTGTTAAATATTGTTAATTGATTACATTATATGTTGTTTTGACTCAATTTAACCAAAAATTGGAATATTTATAATTGTTTAAAAGTTAATCTTAAAGCTTGAAAAACCCTAAAAAGTTATTTTTTGCTTGAATATTGATAATATTCAGAACCCCATATGCGTTTTAGCTATTATTTAACCTAATTAGTCATGTTTTATTAGAAACCATAAAAAAACCTAGAATTAAAGCTCACGAGTTATTATTCACAAAATCCTAATTTCTTAATTTACGTTTAAAACATGATTAATTTAAAAACAAGAATTCCATTATTTAACCTAATTAGTCATGGTTAATTTCTACTGAAATTTTAGTAATATATATATATATATATATATATATATATATATATATTGGTAACTATGAATATATGTCATATAATTTGAGTTTATATAATTGAGGATGTTACATTTTCTCTCTCAAGATCTAAGCCCAAACTAGATGTATTGATTAAAGGATGTAGAATAACTAATATATGAATTTTGTTTTAACTATTTGAACCTAAGAAGAACTTAAATATTGTGGATCATTGTTGTGGTTATGACATGTTTAAATTATAAGTTTTACTTTATTTAATGTGTATGCTTTAGATATATGTGATATTGATGTTTCATGAATTTTGTTTAATAGTTTATACATGTATTTCATTTTCATCTGTTCATGTTGAAGAATATCATAGTTAGAAACATTAACATTGCACATTAAATTAGATTTTAGCAACAACTTTATACTTGCAAAGCTTGTCTCTATATTATGAATCTTGATCCAAACTCTACATAATTCATTTTTTATTTTCTTCATTTCATATAGTATTCAAGCAATATCATTAACATCTCCTCATTCTTTTATTGTTAATTCAATATTATTAATATGTTTGCACGAATCAATGAATGTATTATCACATGGCTTGTTTTTGATATCCTAATTGTTGTTTTTTCACATGTTTTATATACTTTTTATTCTTAAACTTTAGTCCATCTACGTTGTTGCAAGTTTGTATGCTATTAGCATTTGATGAATATAATGACATGTTGATAATGTGTGTTCTTGTTGTTGGTAGTAAATGTGCTGTAAAATTTGGGTTGTTGACAATGAATTTCGGGTTGTTATTGGTTGCACATAAGATGGAAATTGGTATGTGTTTTTGTTAAAAATGCTAGTTATGTTTACTTAAGTTTTGGGCAGTGTTTTTATTGAGAATATTGGTTATGTTTGCTAAATTTTTAGAGATTGATTTTACTGGAAATTAGAAGTGTTTGCTGGAAATTGAGATGTGTTTTGTTGGAAATGTTGGCAGCGTTTGCTTGAATTTTAGGCAGTGTTTTGCTGGATTTATGATAGTGTGTTTACTGAAATTTTATGAGTTAGTTTGTTTGAATTTTGGCTATTAGTTTGCTTGAATATAATGGTGAGTTTTATGCTTAAATAGTGTTTGTGATGATAATATGGTTGTAAGTTTGTGTTTGCTATATAAATGGTGAAGATTTGTTGAGAAAAATGTGTAAGCAAAATGAAAAATTTAATGTTTATTATGGTTGAAATGATGATGTAAGAGGGGGATATTTTGTTAAAAACATATAAATGATGATATTTATATTATGAAGGTATTGAAAAATGACTAATTTTTTTTAAAAAAAAATTAGCAATGAAAATTTCAGTGATATTTTCATTATTTTAACACAATATGGACTCTTTAGTCATTAAATTGAATATAAGAAAAATCTTATAAATAATTCAATAATTTTTGGTGTATAAGCAAGAGGATGTGAAGTGTTATGAATATATAAACTTTAATATGTAAAGTTTAATTTCTAAAAGAATGGTGTTAAAAAGAAAAAAAATAAGCATATTATTGGAGGCTCAATGTGATTTAACTCTTTTTTTTTTTATTTCAACATCAACAAACATTTACATATATAACTTTCTAGCCAAGACAAATTCATAACAAAGTAGTGAGATCTATATGAAAAATATCAATATATCCCATACCATATTGCTCAAATCCTAACTCTTCAACATATTGAAAAACAACTCACAAAACAAAAGAAAGAGCTAAATCTTATTAGAAAATCATTCAAAAACCATAAAACAATAAAATTAGCATTTTTATCTAGAAATAACGAAAAAGACTTAAAAATTGATCTAAACAAACTCATTAGTCCTTTTTTTTAAAAAAAAAAAGCTTGTCAAATCAAAGATTGTTTTCTATCATTAATTTTGATAAAAAAATCTTACATTTCTCTTGAAGTATCAAATCTAAAACCAAATACAGGTCCTTAAACCTTCTCTGTCACACCAAAACACAAGGAATCAAAAGCCTTAAAACCCTTGAATGTTGATATTTAAGCTCATTCCTTAACAAATAATAAAAACCCATCATAAAATCTATATTCTTAGCACTTAAATTCTCAATCATACATCTATTTTCAACCTCATATAATATGAAAACCAAGTCTTTGAAGTGTCTAAATATCATAGCCCTAAAGCGTGAGAGAATCACATGAATTGGGCTTGTGAAGATTTGAAAAAAAAAGGGTTGTAGTGATGAGATTTACAATGGGAGGAGATAAATAGTTTAGAGAAGATGAGGGAGGAGAGAAAGGTAAGAATTGAGAAAATGATTGAAAATTTGAGTGTTTTGATAAATTTGATGAGCATAAAAAAAGAAGTTGTTTTAGGTTTTTGAGGAGATTTCCTTTTGTTTGGTTATTGAGAAATTTTAATAAAAAATCAACTTTGCTTTCATTAGCTTATGAAGAGAGAGGTTTTTGTCATTCTTTTTGTAGAAGATAAAGAAGATAGAATGGTGTTTTTACCTTAGATTTTTGGGACTTGGGTTATTAATAAATGTTGGCATTTTCATCATTGTTTTAAGATGATGTTTACCAAGAATGTAAATTAAATGAAACTATGGAATGTAAAGTGCTTATTTGCTCAAATTATAAAATGTTTTTAATATGTTTTCTTTTACAATTTGTTCAATTAGATTGAATTGGCTAGATGCCATGAATAAAGGGGTAAAAAGTTAAAAAGATGTATATTACTATCATACACTACCTTAATTTTATTTTTCATGCATTTTTTTAATAATAAAAATATTATCGAAACTAATTTGTATGTAAACTAAGATTATATCCCTACCAAAATGATCTTATTTGTGCAACCATCATATCAACAATGAATTTAATAAATCTTCTTAGTGTTGTTTCAAAATTTAAATTTAAATTTTTTTAAAAATCTCCTTTATCATAAAGTTACTTTTAAAAATTCTTATGGTAAAAATAATAATTAATGACATCTTATTAATTATTTTATGAATAAACTTTTAATAAATAAATAAATAAATATAAAAAAAATAAAATTCATGATACATTAAAAAAATTATAAAAATATCTTCTTATTTTTTTAAAAAGTAAACCACATGGAATAATTAATAGGCTCTCGGGTTAAAAAAATAAGAATAAAAATTGTTAAAAAGTTTGCTTAAAAAACAAGAAGAAATTTAATTTCCATTCGAAACGTTTCAGAAAAAAAACTAGGTGGACTCTCCCGTAGCAAACTCTCAAAATCCATTTATCAGTCCTCTTAGCGTCTCCTCCTCACCGGGTAAACCCTCAGCCACTCTCTCTCTCTCACCGAGACAGCCAAAAGACCCCATCCACAACCACAAAAATGGCGAGAAGCAATTTCTCGGTATTAACAATTCTATCAGTCACACTCCTCCTTCCCGTTCTCTCCCTCTCTTTCTCCCCTGACTCGCCCTCAGATCGTCGCCTCTTAGTCCTCCTCGACGACTTGTCACTCAAATCTTCCCTCTCAATCTTCTTCAATTCTCTCAAATCTCGCGGTTTTGATCTCGATTTCAAGCTTGCTGATGACCCAAAACTCGCCCTTCAACGTTATGGCCAGTACTTGTATGATGGCTTGATTCTCTTCTCTCCTTCAATCGAAAGTAAGTTATTAAATTGAAAGAAATTGTTGTTTATCTTTGTCAAGTTTTGGTTTTTATGGTCCTGTTTCTGATTTGAGAAAATGGGTTTTGTTCTTTTTACGTTTTTTTCTTTTTTGGGAATGATTTGTGATTTGGGCAACTGGGTTTTGTTTGTTCTTGTTATCGTTAGGATTTGGTGGTGCATTAGATTTAGCTGCTGTGCTTGACTTTGTTGACTCGGGTCATGATCTGCTTATTGCGGCCGATAATTCTGCTTCTGATTTGATTAAGAGTGTGGCTACTGAATGCGGGGTTGATTTTGATGAGGTTAGTGTTGAATTTGTGATTCATTGGTTGTTTTTGTCACTTTATTTATTTAGTTTAATTTGTTTATTGAGTTTATGTAATGTTGTAGGATCCATCGGCTCTGGTTATTGATCATAAAAGTTATGCAGTCGCTGGGACTGAGGGTGATCATACATTGATTGCTGCAGATGATTTTATTGATTCTGATGCGCTGCTTGGAAAAAATAAGATTGAGGTTGGTTTGTCTGATTGTTTCGTTCCTTATATTAAGTTTTGTTCCTACTATTATGGATCAGTTAATTCCTTGTGAAGTTTAAGGTTCGAGTTTTGAATGTTTATGGGTTTTGGATTAAACAGGCTCCTGTGCTCTTTAAAGGGATTGCACATTCTTTAAATGCAGCAAATACCCTGGTGAGGTCAAATGTGTTTTCTTTATTTCTTTGTTAATTGTAGCTAGATGAAAAAGTATTTTAAGGGTTTGTGCTAATGGTTTCTGTGTTTCTGGGGCATGTGGCATGATGTATAGGTATTGAAGGTCCTTTCTGCGTCTCCTTCTGCTTATTCAGCTAATCCAAGTTCCAAATTGTCAAGTCCTCCATCATTAACCGGATCTTCCATCTCATTAGTTTCAGTAATTCAGGTAACTCGGCTCCCTCCATCAAATTGTCACTCGTTTTCTCTTACCACACACGCAACAGCTGAATAACAATTGTTTGTTGTGTTGTACTTTATGGTTTATTTTTTTTTTGTTTGCTGACCATTCTGTTGGTCTCTAATTATACTTCCTTATGTTGGTTCTGAATGCATACAAGCGCACGTGTACATATGACTATTGCATGTCATAGTGGATGTCTGTGTTTTGAACACTGCTCTTAGCTGGGTTTTGAGAAAAATAAAAAAAATTGAGGTGAAATTTCTACTCACCAATTTTTTTTTACATAATGCAGGCTAGAAACAATGCTCGGATTATGATTACAGGCTCATTAGATATGTTTAGTAACCGGTATGCAATCATGTGATGGTTTTTCAACTTTAGTGTTTCTCTAGCAATTATTTGGTTTATATCTGTTGACAAAATCTCTTCATTTCATGATTCAGATTTTTCAGATCAAGCGTACAGAAAGCTGGGAGCCCAAAAAAGTAAGTGAAGTTCTTATTGAACTCCTTTTCATTTTACATCTACTTTGGGAACCTGAGGTTTTTCTAAACCTGCTGTTTCACGAATTGCAATATAGATGGTCTCATCCATCATTTTAACTGTTTGCTGTGCAAATGCATATTTTTTCTGTGTACCTAGATAGAGTACAGTGGACTGAGAATGGGAAAACTAATGGTTAGTGGCCGAGTTCATTTCGAAGAGTACAAGGAAATCACCTTCCTTTACATCATTAAGGCTTTACATAGGCTGAGATTGTGTTGAATTGTTGATAGCATTATAGTCATACATGTCTCAAACTTTATTTGCAAGTTCAATTTTTATTTCACACAAACACACAATGCGTGTGTACTTCTGTATATGTCAAGGCCTCAATTGATTGATGTTAGAGCTCCAGGCCCACATAGCTTCTATTTTCCTTGGTTGATTCCCATTCACAATATGCTTATGGATACAATAAGAAGAGGAATAACTTTCCTGGAGGACCCACAAAGCCATGATGTTTGTGTTTGTATGCTCATCAAAGAGTACCTGGCTGATTTTGTGCTCACAGTGGGAGAAGGGGGGTGTCATTGCTCCTGATTTTGGTTGTTGAAATTTTTAGTTGGATACTTTTGTTAATTTTCATCCATATGCTGGGCAATATGTTTTGCTTGTGAAGAGAAATTCATATATTTTTAGAGGAGGAAAGTCACGATATCTGTGACCTTGTGTTGGCAGATATGATAAATCTGGTAATGAGCAATTTGTGACTGAACTTAGCAAATGGGTCTTCCATGAAAGAGGTCATCTGAAGGTTAGGCTTTTATTTCAGCTGTCTTGAGTTATTTATACATCTTGCTAATGTGTAATCAAATTGCAACATTTTGAGACATACTAAAGAATAGTCTTTAGATTGTTGATACAATGGCAACTTTTAGGATCTTTCTTTCTTTCACTTGATTGTGTTTTGTTGCGTTTTCATCTATTGTGTAATATCAAGTCTCGTTCTTGACCACCAGGCTGTGAATCTTAGACACAATAAAGCTGGGGAAACAGACGAGCCTGCAATGTACAGGATCAAGGATGATCTGGTAACTTGTCAAGCTGTGTTCTCTTTTAGTTCTTTGAAATTCTTTTCTGAGAAGCTACATACGAGAGAGAGTATCGACAATCACCATGAACTTCTATATGAGTGCAGGATTTTTCTGTTGAGATATATGAATGGTCTGGAAAGAGCTGGGAGCCATATGTGGCCGATGATGTTCAGGTCCAGTTCTATATGATGAGCCCCTATGTGTTGAAAACCCTATCAAATGACAAGAAGGTACATCGTTTCTATCATCCAATATTCATTTCCTTGCTAGTTACATCCCTGCTCGTGCTAATGTCTCTGATCATTTGTGCACCTGGTTTTCAGGGCTTGTATCATACATCATTCAAGGTGCCTGATGTTTATGGGGTTTTCCAGTTTAAGGTTGAGTATAACAGGCTTGGATATACTAGCCTGTTGCTCTCCAAACAGGTAAGCTTCTCAGACTTGTATGGTCTCTCCTCTACCTAATCAAATTAGCAACTTCCTGGTTTCCTTTATTTTTGTAGTGGATTGATTGTTTTGGTTATGATTGATGTTGAGAATGTTGGTTGCAATTTGGTGATGGTTATATAACCAAAGATAAACATATTTGGGACTTCTTATGAAAAGGAATTTGGATAACTAGGTCAGGTGGCAACAATTTTCTGGCATATCAGATAGGAGAAGTGGTGCAACTGTATCAATTCAGTGGCTTTATTTTTGGCTGGAGGGACATATTTATGTTCATCTGGGGAAACGCACTTTGAGAAATATTATTATATGCTGACCTGTCCAAAGATCCATTCATGGGGCAATAATAATGAATCCCAAAGAAATTGATTGCAAATTGTATTGCTTCTAGTTACAAAATGCATGAATTTATGCATGCTGCCTTTATTTTTTATGAAGATTCCTGCATCTATTATTGTATGTTGTCATTATACCCTCAGCGCATAATTCATCATCTTAATGTTGAATGTCCTGTATTGTTGAAAGGCACCGAGTAAAAAGCCAATTTATACTGTGATTGCAGATTCCAGTTCGGCCCTTCAGACACAATGAATATGAGAGATTTATAACAGCTGCTTTTCCCTACTATGGAGCTTCTTTTACAATGGTATTCTCTATAAAAAAAAACTGGAATTTTATTATTTTGTGAATCCATATCATTTGTGTATTTGCAAGCGCGTGCTAAGCATATGGTCCTGTTGATTGCAGATGGCTGGCTTCTTTATCTTCAGCTTTGTTTACCTGTACCACAAGTGAAAGGCCTGTTATAATAGAGATGATTGCTTTGCTATTAAGATGCTCTTTTTAACACATGGAGAATATTTCGAGGGCCTTGTAGCAGCTTCCCTCGCAATTTTCATTGTTTAGGAGGAATTATGGTGAAATGACATTGTACTAAAATTATCCACCATTAGCATTGCACCTGTAGAAAACTTTTGATGAGTATTAGACCCATAACATTATAGGTTTAATGCAGTTTTACTATATGGTAAATCAATTGCTAGATTTCGGTCTAATAAATTTGCAAGCGAGAGTAAATCTTTTGAGAATCTCCTACAGTCTCCCACACATTCACTATTTGGAAAATATGCTTTTTAGGTTTTTTTCTTCCCTTGCGTTTGGCACATTCGCCTTTTAGCTATCACTGGATATTCTTGTTTTAGGTTAGATTTTTTTTTTCAACAAAAAAATTTTTATATAGATTTTTTCAATAAATTTTTGTATTTTAAAAAATTTTAAGTGAAAATTAAAAAATTTATATATATATATTTAATTAAAAAAATTTATAAACAATTACTAAAATAAAAACTATAAAATTCAAGAGATAACTGGAAATCAAATTATTTAATTTTACAAGATATAATATGATGTTTATATGGTTGTGTTTGTTTAATTTATTAATTAAAATAATTTTTTTATTTAATTAAATGATAAAAAAATTAGATACATTAAATAAATTGAATAAAAAAAATATACAACGTTACATATATTAGAAATATTATTTGAAAATAATTTTTTTTATTTTTAAAAATAAAAGTTATTTATACAAAAGATTATACATTAATTAGAAAAACTTTCTAAAAATTAAATGCATAATTTTTATTTTAAATAGATTTTCTAAATAATATAAAGAAAAGAAAAGATATTAATCTTAATAAAAATAAAAATACGGTTAAGATTAAGATTAATTTAACACACTTTCATTGACTTTTTGTTAGCGTTGGTTAATTGAGGAATAATAATAATAATAAAAATAAAAATAATAAAAATAAAAATAAAAATAATAAAAGAAACTAAAAGGCAAGTGGGTGGAAATATTTTAATTACTTTAGCACCAAACTCATTTTTATTATGGATTTCAACAATGAAATCATGATTTTATCCCTCAATCAAATAACATTTGGCCTGATTTATGAAGGTGATAGTCGTTTTCTTTTTTATGAATAATAAAAATACTAAAATGTCATTAGAGACAGATAATGTATGTATGATATTTAGGGGAATTTTTGGTTTTTAACTTTTGAATATGCAATAAAATTACTTAAATGCCTTTGAAGAAGCCTTTTGTCAAGGGTTTTTTCTTTTCTTTTCATGTTATTTTTTTAATTATTATTTTAATGAGGACATTGTGGTCTTTTGTTAAAAATTAAATAACATTAAAATTTAAAAAGTTGTTGGCGTGTGGGAGACATCTACGCATTTTGGGGCATGTATGTTGTGCCTCACAGTGGTCAAAATTGTATTTTTATCATGTTTTTAAAAGAGCGGTCACGATATATATCAGCTGAGGTTGGACAATTTGTTGCTAGTGGGTCTTTTTCTCCCTTATTTTCTTTCAGCTCCCCCTTAAATTGTAGGTTGGTGCTCTTTGTCTTTTCTTATTTGATTTCTATTTTTTTTCATTGGCTTTTTTTGTATAAATATTATTTCTTTTCAATTGAGTCTTCCAATTTCATTTTGCTATATATTGATTTTTTTTAATTTGATCATTATTCTTTTGAACTTGATTTTCTCCTTGGTCTTTTTATAAAAGTATTATTGGTTTTCAATTTTACATTTCAATCCAAGTTCATGGTGTGTTATTTTTTTTGATTTAGTCCTCATTTTTTTATTTTTTTTCTTTTTATTAGAATTCTTTTTCTTTTCAATTTAACTCTGCAATAAAAAAAAATAATTGCCTTCTAATTTATTTTTTATTTTGATTTTCATCATCATTCATTTAAATATTATTTTTTTGTTTTAGATCCCTTCATCAATTAATTGTTTTTTGGTTTTATTTTTTAGTGTTTGATTTGCTGGAGATTGTGCTTTGCTGTTTTTCATGTATGGTACTTCTAGTTTATTTTTTAAATTCATCGTTCAACATTAGTTTTTTCTTAAAAAAAAAGAATGACCTTTGTGGTTTTCTTCAATTTGTTTTATGTCTAGTTATCATAATCACATGACCTATTTCATGACTTTTGCAGGTTTACTTGGATTGACCCACCTTTTATTACTCAGGTTATGTGTCTATTGCATTATTTCAAGTTAACTCAAGTTGATTTTTTATCCATTTTTAATCCAAATTCATACTTCCAAAGATTTTTTTTTCCAAGATATGGTGGTCTTTTTTTAAAAAAAATCATTTGTTTATTACTGTTGTCTATTCTTTTATCATCCAGTTAAAATAAAATTAATTTATTAAATTCAGTTATAACTCAAATTATTAATTTCTTTTATTTATTTAAAACACGCTTATCACACTCATATATTAATTTTTATAAAAAAAAAATACAAACCCGTAGCATATCGCTTGATATGTCTAGATAATAAGATGGACGGGTGGTCGAGAGTCATGCAGCTAATTCGTTGAAAGAAAGAAAGATTGTTTTAAAAGAAAGAGAAAAGTGAAATAGAAGAAAAAGAGCTGGCCATGAAATAGAAATAAAAATTACACTGGAAATACACACATATTTATTTGATGTAAATTTTTTAAAGTTCATACTTTAATTTTTAATTTGACACACATATTCTATTATTTACATAAAGTTAAGGTTTTTGTTTTTAGATTTGAGGATAAAAAAAAAGTTTTATTGAGTTGAAATTTAATTTTTAAATTTAAAATATAGGAAGCATGGTAACATAAGCATCGTTTACCCTTGCAAGAAAATAAAAATAAAAAATTCGTTAATTTGCCTGAAGGAAGTAATAACCCCTACCACATTTTAATTATATAAGCATGCAATCAAATAAAATCTGTATTTACAAAAGTAATAATAATCATTCGAACTTATTAATAAACCCCACTGAAAACCTAAGACCCATTGACTCAAATAATGTGCCAGAGCCTAGCCTCAATTGACTCAACTTTAGAAAAGAGCCTAACCTCTATAAGTTCAGTTTTAAGAAAGAGGGTAGCCTTCATAGACATCATAAGCTCATTTTAGAAGAAGAATCCAGTTCTTATAGGCTTAGCTTTGGAAATAGCCCACCCATGGTCTCAACTTTAGGGAAGAGCCCGACGTCCATGAGCTTGGCATAAAAAAAAAGCCCAACATCTTGGGTTTGGTCTAGAAAAAGCCCCTCCTAGACTCAATTTAGGAGAAAAGTTTAATATTGTGGGCTCAACTTAAAAGAAGAACTAAACACCATGAGCTCAGCTTAATAAAATATCTTAGCTCTCATTGACTCGACTTATGGAAAAAGCTCGGTCCTCATGGACTCAGTTACATTTTAGATTCTACTTTTTCTATACCCTTATGTGTATAAAGTCCTCTAAAAGCCTCCCATATTTCTATCAACATTAATGATGTGTAAGGGATAAAATATAAAAGTCCTTTGAGAACTTACCATATTTTCATCGCATTAATGTTCGTGTACTAGATATTTTTTCTTCATCAATACTATCAAGCAAAAATTACATTCTTGCTCCTCCTCTCCACAAAAAGATAAGACTCATAAGCTATAAATACTTTTATGAATCATTTAAGCTCCATGTTTAAAATCTCTATTTTCTACTGCATATATATTTTTAGAGCATTTCTCTCTAAAAAGATATTTACTTAAGTATCTAAGAGTTCCTAAATCTACCAAAAAAGATCTTTTATAGATATCAATCTCCAACTACCTTGGCTTACCAAGTACCCAGCACCAGTCACCTTGATTAGGAGGAATGAATTGAATTGCTAAAACCAAAAGATTAACCAATTATCCAACATATAAATCTTATTTCTAAGCTATCTGAATTTTTTTGGGACATCATCACATATAAAAAAATAATTTTGAGAGGCCCTTGCCTAAAATTAGAAGAATTATATTTTATTATTGAAATAAGTATAAAAAATCTACAACTAAACATTTGTAATTGGATGGTATTCTATTTTGTTTGTATCTACTGTGTAAGTAAAAAGAGGCGAGAGTGTTTCTCCCTAACCCAGAAGCAAAGGAAATTGAAAGGCTTTCTTGTTTGCGTCCAAAAAGTAAATTATGAGCTAGCTACAGTTTATCATTGAAGACATGCTCTGGTGTGAGGTTCTTTGATGTTATACGAGAAAACTACAGTTTAAACACATGAAAAAGATGAATCATAATGCTCTGTTAAACATGTCTTGAACATAATTATTAAAAATCTGGTCTGACACGTCGACTAATAATTTGTTGACTCAAAGCCAAGCCAAAGCTGAGTTCTATTTGGATCCGGTTTGTAATTGAACTAGTTAAATTGATTTGTTTGATTTAATTTACCCGATTAAATTTGGATGAAATTTTTTTAAAAAGTTAATTTTAATACTTTATTTTTAATTTTTATTTAAAATAACATTGTTTCATTAAAAAAACAAAATAATATCATTTTGTTTTGTTTTTGTGTTTTATTCATAACAATGTTGATTTTTAATTTAGTTTGAGTTAGTGAAAAATTCTAAATATATTTAATTGAGTGTTGTAGATATGTTTGAGTTAAACATGTGTAATATAAAATGATTTCGAGATTTTTTGAAAGAATTTTAATTGTTAATAAGCTCGTGGACAAATTTGATTTGGATCTTAAATGAGTTGAGATTTAAGTTAAGGATTCTTTTAATAGATATTTATGTTTAGATATATTCTGAGTAATAAGAATAACAAAATTATATTGTTTATAAATAATAAAAATAAAAATAATTGTGTTGATGAGCACAAAGTGATCATGCTTCAAACATCCAAATCTAAAAAAATTTATAATCATAAGATCACACTGTAAAAAGTTCAATTTAACCTTTAACTTTCACGACGTCATCTTCAGAAAACATGAAGGAGATGATAATATAATCATGGAGGTAAATAATAAGCATTGATGTGATCTAATTTTTGTTTTTAGTTTTATAAAAAAAGGTGTTAATATTTTCACGCCACAATGTCTAAATTTCATTCCATATTAGATTGACCAAAATATCTCTAATTATATTTTTCATAAATAATGATATTTAATATCAGTATTATATCTATATATTAAAAATATAGCTAAAAGTTAAAAAAAAAGTCTTCTTTTTTCTAACAAGGATAGTCAGACTTTACCCTTTTTTATCCTTGCCTATCACTAAATTTAATTGATTTTAAAAAAATTGTCACACTACATTATTTTTCATGTTAAGGATTTTTTTTCAAATATCATCCATCAATAAAATAATTATTATTTTTTAAAAAATATAATATTGTAATTTTAAGAACTTTATTTTTATACCTCTTGTTTTTTAATTAATTTGAAAATAATATTTTAATATAATCCAATTATGTCAAAGTAAGATACTCTATAAACATACTAAAAGATAATAGATAATGTAGTATATTAATAAAAAAAATGTAATAAAAGTAAAGTAGGATTAAAAATTTAAACTATTCATAAAAGAAGTTAATGGCAAAATTTATTCTTATATAATAGGGTAATTTTCAATACATAATTATATTTTTAATGAAACTATATTTTTAATAAACATTAAGTTTTTAATTTATCATTTTGACAATATTTTCTAGCCAAACAATCATAATGAATCAAGTGATTTAAACATGATTATTTTTTATTTTCAAAATATCCTTGTGTGTTAGACAAATGAAAAACTTTTATCTGTAAATCAAATAACAAACTTTTAGTCTAAAACTTTTACCAAAATAATATATTAGAAAATTTAAAAATATTCAAGAATGAAATTAACTCATTTAAAAATATAAAGAATTTAGCTAATAACTTAAAAAAACAATAATTTACTGAACAATAACACTAAAAAAATCATCAATAATAAATAAAATGAATCATACAGCCATTCAAAAGTTTCAAAAATTACTTGTATTTGAGCGACTCATGTGCTTTATTTTTATTATGATTGAATATTTTTATATATATAATTATATTTGTTTTATTAAGATTTTTTTAATAATATCAATAACGTTAACTTCAAAGTTTTTATGTTATGAAATTTCTTTTATTTTTTCCTTGTTTTTTTTTAATCTTTCTTGTCTGTTTATTGGAAATTATTTCACAGATGGCAACAACTTGCAAGTAGCAGATTTCAATTCTAATTTTTTAACATGTGTTATTTATTTAAATATATTTTTTTGCTGTATTATTTTAACGTGCTGAAAAAAACCTACTTTTATATGGAAAAACAGAATCACCAGTCAAATTCCGACAATTCACACATGCTTTAGGAAAAGATGCTGATAAAGCGTCCTATAAGACCCATCCAAAGCAATCCAAAATCCTATCTTTGTCACTTCTCTATTTTCATTGGAATTTTAGTGAAAAAAAATTTTCTTTTATTTTTAAAAATATTTTTATATTATATTAAAAGAATATTTTTTAATTTTTTTAAAATTATTTTTAAAATCAACGAATAAAAATAATTTTAAATATATAAAAAATTTTAATTTTAAAAAAACTAATTTAAAATTTCTAATCGTTAGTGTCACAGTTCCACACGCGCACTCTATGTCCAAAATTTCCAATTTCTCTCTCTCTCTAGATTCCTATCTCTCTGCAGACCTTTATCGTCTCAGTACTTGTTATTAGGAATCTCATTGCTCCTTTTCTCATTCGTGGTCTTGTGGTCGTGGACACTTGAATGTTTTCCCATTTCTGGCTGAAGTTAACTCTCATGGCCAACCTTTGTAGTGCTATTGTTTAGAACCTAACCTGTGTTTCACTTGTAGTTCAGCTTTTTATTACAATTACATAGTAAGATCAACCCCTCTTTCTCTGTCTCTCTCTCCCTCTGAGACACACACAGAGAAAATGACTTCTGTGAATCTGGGTTCATGGTTTCGGACATCAATCATCAACAAAGATACAGGACCCAGATCCATACCCATCTCAAAATTTTTATCTCCAGGTTCTAAAAGTCTTCAAATTCCTTCAGTACATCAAAAGCAGAGAAAACCCATGTCTTCAATTAGTGCGGTTCTCACAAAAGAAGAGACTCTTCAAGAAGATCAACGAAAACCCACTTTTGATTTCAAGTCTTACATGCTACAAAAAGCCAATTCTGTTAACAAAGCATTAGATGCTGCTGTTTCACTTAAAGAGCCGGCTAAAATCCATGAGTCTATGCGATACTCTCTTTTGGCTGGTGGCAAGAGGGTTAGGCCAGTGCTTTGTCTCGCTGCGTGTGACCTTGTTGGTGGGTCTGAATCCATGGCTTTGCCTGCTGCTTGTGCCGTAGAAATGATCCATACTATGTCATTAATGCATGATGATCTTCCTTGCATGGATAACGATGATCTTCGCCGTGGAAAACCCACCAATCATATTGTTTTTGGCGAGGATGTTGCGGTTTTGGCAGGGGATGCTTTACTGTCATTTGCATTTGAACATATGGCAGTGTCTACAATCCATGTTTCGCCTCTTAGAATTGTTCGTGCAATTGGTGAATTGGCGAAAGCTATTGGTGCTGAAGGACTTGTCGCCGGACAAGTTGTTGATATTTGTTCTGAAGGGTTGTCCGAAGTGGGGTTGGAGCAGCTTGAATTTATTCATGTTCATAAGACTGCGAAGTTGTTGGAAGGTGCTGTTGTTCTAGGGGCCATATTAGGTGGAGGAACCGATGAGGAAGTTGAGAAATTGAGAAAATATGCAAGAAGTATTGGATTATTGTTTCAAGTAGTGGATGATATTCTTGATGTTACCAAATCTTCACAAGAATTGGGGAAAACTGCAGGGAAGGATTTGGTTGCGGATAAGGTTACTTATCCTAGGTTAATGGGAATTGAGAAGTCTCGGGAGTTTGCTGAGAGGTTGCTGAACGAAGCCAAGGACATGGTTGCTGGATTTGATCAAGAGAAGGCCGCTCCGTTGATTGCTTTGGCTAATTACATTGCTTACAGGCAAAACTAATTTATGGTGTATTACAATTGTTTCTCGGTTGCCTTGTTTTTGTATAAAGTTAGATCTCCTCTACGGTTTTCGAGGGAGTGCTTGTTGCATCAATGTTGTGTTACTGAGGTTGTGCCAATGTCGCGATTCAGATCAATTGCAATAGGGACAACTTAATTTTCTCCCTGTGCTTAAGTTTTCATTGGTTGTAAAACAAGCATGTTGAACTTCCCCTTGAAATTGGGGTTACTTGACAATTAGTTGCTTTGTCATTCTTTTTGCTTGATTGTCAGGTTTTTCATTGATAAGAATTGTGGTCTATAAAGTGAATTCAATATGCACTAAATGCAAGAAGAATGTTTTGTGACAGCGTGTAAAGCTCTTCAGTGTCGTTCAAGAATTGCAAATAAAGATTATCTTTCAGAACCTAGCTAACCCTCTTAGGACTTCCTGGTTTTTGTAGTTCTGTCTAGATGAAGAATGCATTCATAGATTTGAGGCATCTGCATTGTTGAAAGCTTGAAGTTTGCTGTTCCCTCAAAGCACACAGTTGTAGGCTCTGTAATTTTATGTTTCCTTTCTGCTCAGCAAACTGTAAGTGGTTTTGTTTTCTGTATCTCTTATTGTATTTTCTCATGCTGGTGTGCTTCTTCATGTCCTGTAGCACCATTGCATGCAAATCTGTTTGCCTCTTGTTTTCTGCCAAAAGCACTGATTTCTAGCTTCTTGAACTTGAGCTGGGCACGCTGGGCCGCTATTACGAACAGGCCTCTTCTGGAGACTCTTAAGCAGCTAATCGGAGAACCATAAACGAGGTTCTAGTCCGGGTTTGTTTTGTTGTTCTTTCTAATATTTTTGTTGCTGGAATAAACCAAGATGAGTAATTGATACTGAAAATGAAATTGCTGATTTTGTATTCCTTGAAGTTTTGTGATAATCAACTCCGATTCAAATTTTTGTGCAGCCTCTCAGAGGCGCCTAATAATGAGAGAAATTTCTTGCATTACATTGGGAATCCCTTGATGAAGTCCACTCTCATTTCGCCGTCCTCTTTTTGACTGCAAAATGTAAATTTTGATTTCTAGCGTAGGTCCCTTGTTGACTACTCCTAGAAAAATCTCAGATACAATGAATCAATGCATGTTTTTTCAGAGCTTGTAAGACCAGCCTTAAGTATCATCCTGACATCGCACTTTGGTACCTGGTGGTGACCTAAGCATTCCAATGGTTGTGGACCATTCAGTATTTACTAGCGGAAGACAAGATTTCCATTGTTGTTTCGTGTGAAACTGTCCTCGTCCTAGGAATTCATGAACTTGGAACGCCATGGAAAATCAACTTCAATTGGGCTGCAGTTGATATTTGCTCACCTTCCAGTAGCAGCATGGGATACACGTTGATAGACTCCCATATTTTTGTCCCTTTCCATGCCAAGAATAGAAGGATGTCATTTCTATCTCTCTCTCTGCAAAAAACAAAAAAGAAAACAGAAGAACGCCGTTGCCGGGGATCGAACCCGGGTCACCCGCGTGACAGGCGGGAATACTTACCACTATACTACAACGACTATGTTGTTCGATGAATTTCATACAATATATATATATAAAAGTAACAATAGACAAAACTTCCTTTTCAAGTTGTGGAAACTGGAAAGGAATACCTATACTCCATGAAGAATGGAGGTGTGATAAGTAATGGAAAATGGAATCCCTTTGTGGAATATTAAAAGGGTTTGTTTCGCAATGTGGTTACGGTTGCTTTTCAAATAGTTTTTTGTGTTAAAATACATGCCAATAATTTTTTTTATTTTTTAAAAATTATTTTTGACATCAGCACATCAAAATAATTTGAAAACACTAAAAACATATTAATTTGAAGTTAATAAAAAAAATTTAAATTTTATTAAAAACGTTTTT
This sequence comes from Populus nigra, assembly GCF_951802175.1. Lineage (NCBI taxonomy): Eukaryota > Viridiplantae > Streptophyta > Magnoliopsida > Malpighiales > Salicaceae > Populus > Populus nigra. Next base: position 12,772,467 of record NC_084865.1, on the reverse strand, counting down.
AAAACGTAAAAATAAACAAGCCCTAAACAAGAAGTGTCAAATCAGTCTTTAATGGCAGGAGACCCACCAACTCTTTAACTTAGCTATAATGGACTTGATGATGGAGAAATGTCATTGGCCATGATTCACGAGTGGAGAAAATGAGAGTGGGGTTCAGTGCCTTTTGATTTTTCAAGTCACAACTCACAATCGGAGAATAGGGTATAAAAGCTGAGGTCAGTGGTGCTTTAATGAAGATGAATGATTTGATGGTTAAGTCCCCGTGTCAGTGTCCATTACAAGGAATTTGATTATTATTTTTTTTTTGTCTTTTTATTTTAATTTTATTTTTTAAAATTTTATTTCATTAAATTTTGATATTCAACCTCTTCCTTTTAATTACTATTTTTGCTTTTCCTTTTTGTTTTTATTTTCATTTATCTTATTTTTAATTTTATCTATCAATATTTTATTTCATTTAATTCATATATACAATTCTGTTCTTTTTTTTTGCTACTTTATTTAATTTTTTAGCCTTTTATTTATTTATTTTATTTTTCAATTGAGACCCTCATTTTTTTTTCATTTAGTTTTTATACCATATTTAGTCTTCCTTATTTTGGTTGTTATTTGTTTTGTTTTTTTAATTTTGAATTATTAGAAATTTTGCTTCATAATTTTTTTTATATTTGTCTTTTATAGAGTAATTTTAATCTCATGGTCTAGGTCACACGTTTCAGATTAACCCGATTTAACTTTAATTTTTTAGGTTTATCTTTTACAATTGTTTCTCTTTCAATTTCATTTTTTAAATTTGGATTGTTGGGTCTTAAACTCTATAATTTTTCTGTTTTTTATGTGGGGTTATCTCAATCTCATATCCCATGTTGCAAGTTAGTTGAGTTAACCTGGGTTTACTCAAGGTTTTTTTTTTAATTATATTTTTTTTCAGTTTTGCCTTTCATAATTTAGTTTGCTTGAGACTTTACCTCTATTTTGTTTTTATTAAATTTCTTCTGTGTGAAGTTATCTTAGTCTCATGCTCAGATCACATATTTAACATTCTGACTCGAGTCTGGTTTTTTTATTTTTTTTAATTTCTTTTAGTTCATCATTCAATATATTTTTTATTGGTAATTAAGCTTTAGATTTCTTTTATTTTTATCTTTGTCAAGTTTTCTCATTCTCATTTAATTTTTTTATTATTAAATAAGATTATTGAGATATTTTAAGAATATTTAGAAGGTATCTTTTTATAATATTAACTAGTGTTTTATTTTTTATTTTTCATTGGCATTGTTTTGGGTTTTTTTGTATTGATTTTTTTAACCATATTATTAAATTAATTAAAAATTATTAAATACATTCAAATCAATAGCCTGGTTATAGATTTTTCTTGTTTCTTTAAAAATACTATCATTGCTTGGACATCCTTTTATTATGTTTGGAAAAATTTAACCCGACTAATAATATAACACGAGCCACCTATATAACGAGAGCTAATTTCGCATCAATTATATAATGGTGACTAGGGATGACAATGTACAAATATTCGATCCATTAGGCTGATTTTATACCCTGTCCACTAAAATAATATCTCATTTATATCCATTAAGAAATTACCCTATAAAATCATGCCTGAAATATACTTGCCGATACAATTCCTGTTAAAACATAATTTGTCACAAATTTTCATTTTGTCCTTATAATTCTTGGAAAAAGTTATTTTTGTTCTAAAGACTTAATAATTTTTTCTACAGATAATTGGAAGCTTATTGATAAAAAAATAGTTCTCGTGTTAAAATTTTCTTGCAATTAGGTCTCTGCATGTCAAAAGGATTTAAAAAGGACTTAATAATTTTTTTTTCCATAGATAATTAAAAAGCTTTTTGATAAAAGTTTTTGAAAGTTTCCCAATAAATATTTGTTGAGATTCGGTATGAAAAAAAATTACACCAAGATATATTAGGCCATATGAACTTATAAAAAGGATTAGGCTTGCGGTTTATAAATTGACTTTACCTCCACATTTAGCCAAGATTCATTGCGTGTTTTAAGTTTCAGTGCTACACAAAATTAAAGTAGATCATTCTTGGGTGTTACCTTAGATTCCTTTGGAAATTAAAAAAGATTTAATCTTAAAAGTGAAACCGATGATAATACTAAATCAAAGTAAAAAAGAATTTAGAAATAAAAATATCTCGATGGTAAAAATATCATGGAAGAGTTCCCAAGTCAACAAAGAGACATTGAAAAGAGAAACAAAGAGGAGGAGAAAATACCTTGAGTTATTTCTAGAATGTATATGACATAAAAAAAAATTCATGGATTGGATTTTCTTTAAGGAGGGGAAAATGTAAATCTCCGGTTAGAATTTTCGAGTTTGTGGGAAATAAAATAAATAAATAAATAAAATATATTTTGATATAAAAAGGAATATAAATTGACTTGAATGAAAAAGGGGTTAGTTTAGGAATAATAAGAATAAGAAGAAAATGAATAAAAATTAATATTATGATTAGCTAAAGAGGAACCTAAAAGTGAAATTAAAAAAAGCATTTGGATAAATAAAAGAGATAAAAAAAATAAATGGGGATCAAGTGAAAATAAAAAGAACTTAGGGAAAAATTGCAAATAGGCCAAAATTACATATATAAATACATGTATGGCTTCCGACCAAGTGATAGAGAGAGGGGATGAGAGTTTTGTGTGTTTCAACTTGATTTTAACCTAGATTAAAACAAATTAAACACTAGAAAAGAGAGAGTCAATGGATTAAAAAGGGGATTATAAAGGGTTTGGACAAGAAATCTTAGCTTTGGAGAGTGAATAGCAGCTTTGGAGAGTGAATAGCAGCGGCGGGTAGAAAGGGGAGAAAGAAAAGGAGGAGAAAACTTATTTCCCTTGCTTTCTATCTTTGATTTTCTTATGATTAAGTAGTAATCAATCTTGTTTTATGTTTAATTTGAATTCATTTTTATGGATTGATGAGTTGCGTGGATGAACTTTTAGGTTAAAATTTAGTGTATTAATTTGAGGTATTGTGTTTTAATCACGATTCTTGATATAAGAAAAGATTGAATAATAGGTTTAAGGCAAGAATTAAGGAAAAAATCTACCTTTGTTGTATGAATTATGTAGAACTAAACTAACTTAGATGGAAAATGGTTAAAAAGACGTAAAAAGTGTGGAAATTAAAAAAAAAATTCCATTTTCCTTAATCCTTACAGCTGACCAAAGTAATAGTGAGAAGGGAGGATGGGTTTTATTAAGCTTATGGGTTAAATTGGATGAATTTGATGATGATGAAAAAAAAAATAACATAGAAGGAAGGAAAGAATATAAATGTGGGGATGAATTTGAGAAGATTTGAAATAAATGAAGAATTGAAAGAGAAATTATTAATATCTTAAATAGAATATTTGGCTTAGAAGAATAAAGTAGAAGTGTTGATAATGGTGTTTAATTTATGAAAAATAATTGAGACGTTGAATAAATTGGAATAAATGAATAAAGTTTAATTGATGAAAAAGAATATTAGTTTTTAAATATTTGAAAGTCTTTTAATCTATGAATTGTGAGATGTGTGGAAATTGAGAAAATAAATTTTTTTTATGGAGAGAATTTTGAATCTAAAAAGAATTTAAATGGGAAGGGGCACGGATAACAAGGACTATTATTCGACATCTGACAACCGACAACGAGTAGGTGATATTCATCTTAGAGTCTGTTTGGCTTTGCGATTGAATCTACGTTTGATCAAATTTTAAAAAAAAATTTTTGCTAAAATTGAGTGCGGTTTGTACTTTTTAGATCGTTTTGATGTGTTGATGTCAAAAATGATTTTTAAAAAATAAAAAAACATCATTTGCATGTATTTCGGCACGAAAAGCTATTTGAAAAGCAACCACTACCACACTGCCAAACACACTCTTAATATGATTAGTAAATTCTTAATTAATGATAATTGCAATTTCTTTTAATGTTCATTAATGTTGTGAAATTTATGAATCTTATATGAGAAAAATAAAAATGAATGAAGTATATGTGAAGGATTAGCATCCAAAAGGGGATTTCTAGAGTATACGGTATTCACATAAGAATATCAAATTTAATTAGCTTTCAATTAGAAATACCAAATTAATTGACATGGATGTGAAATTGCTGAATTAATTGGTATTTAGTGAGAATACCAGATTATGAACTTTCAAATAAAAATACCAAATTAATTCGTATTTAATGAGAGTACCATAATTATAGACTTATATATAGGAATGTTGGTTTGATGAGCATTCAATTTAGGTTGTCGAGTATAATTAGTAATCAAATGAGATTATCAAAATTACTAGCATTCTTTAAAATTGCCTGATTAAATTGGCTATTCGTGGGTTAGTCGAATACTATGGGTATCCATGAGAAATAGTTGGATTATGAAGTATTAAAGAAATTTTAAATTTAAATGTTTATATAACAAGGAAGAATAAAATGATATAAAAATAAATTATGATGGATTGGATGTTTTGTTTTAATTAATTGCTCTTTCATATGATTTGTTAATAAAGGTTAATACAATAATATGTTAATTAGTTATTTTAGGTCCATCTCAAGCCTGACAAGAGTGATAATGCCTATATTACTCTGTTTTATCACTGAGTGACTCATGTATACAATTTTGTTATTGGGATTTTATATTGTGATTTTGTGAAAGATGTTTTTGTTAAACATGTAACTTATAATTAAGTAAATTCTAATGTTTGGAGTAAGAATGAACTCAAATGGTATTAATATTGTGTATTTTAGTTTTAAGCATTAATGTTGTATTTAATGTAGGTTATTTTATGACTTCAATTAATTATAAGGATGTTTTGATTGTCTTAAAAATATGACCTGGTTTGAATTGTTTAGCTGCATAGGATATGCAAATGTTGAATTAATCTTTTTAAAGTTTATTCTTTATTTATGAATTAATTGGAGTTATATATCTTTTATTTTTAAATTGTCTTTTTTATTTTTATCATTATTTTTTTCTATCTGAAAAAATAACTAAACGCTAAATAAATGGATGTACTCCTCGCTAACTCCATGTATACTTAAACTTTGTTTGTTTATGTGGTTGCGTTCACGTTTAGCTGCGTTTATAATTATAATATGTTTGGTTAACAACAGGCCATGCTTTTTGATGTATGGATCCCACATAAAAATGCGTTCCAAACGCAGAAATACAGAAGAAAATCTGTCTTGCTTTTGCCATAGTTGCTTATTAGAAAATGTGAAAAGTAGAGAATGAGAATAAAGAAAGAGTAGCTTTTGAATGCAGAGATTCCAAATTAGTTGATGTCATTGTTTTCTTATGATATTTTTATATTAAATAAGTATGATAATGACAACATCTTATTACTATTTTAGCAAAAATTATGATAGCCTTAGAAAAGAGATATATTTTTTGTATAAAATTTATTTAAAAAATTAAGTAATTTTGTGTATTATTTATAAAAAAAATATTTTTTATTTTTTAATTCATTTCCAAGAAAATACATAGAGAATAAATAAATAAATTTTAAAATAAAAAGGTATTAATAATTAATTAGTTTTATTATATATAAAAAAAATAATCGATTTTGGATTATATGTGTGGACCTAACACTTTGATTTATGTTTTGAAATTAGATGGTAATTATGAATATGTTTTTGTGATATTTAGAATTATGTTTTTTAATTATTTATTTTTTATAATTTTTTATCTTTTTAATGCAACAATAAAAAACTACCAAATGTGTTGGTGCGCGTCAACCACCACATTATATTTATGAATTTGTTGCAAGTCATGAAAAGTGTAGTTCTTATCGGATGAAATTTATACATGATGGAATTGTAAATAGTTTAATGGAATAATAAAAAATACTTTATATAAAGTATTATTTATTTCAGGATGTAATAGGAGTAATTAATTCTACAATATTTAAATTTAAAACCATCAATATTAATGTATATTTTTTAAAATTATTTTATAACCTCAACTTCAAAAGCATTCTTAACCAAACACATTAAACTACTTTTTCTTCAATCTCAATTTCAATCACAGTTTTAACCAAACACCTATTTTTTCAAACCAATCTTAACTAAAAGTATTTTTTATAAAACAATTTTTTTCAAATTACAACCATAATATCTATCGTAATACCAAACACATTCTTAAAAGGTTAACTCAATTGCGTTGCATTGACATATCATCTAAAATCTTCTCTCATAATTACTTAATTCATTGATTAGTTATTGCAGTTGATCAAAAAACTATATGGAAAAGAAAAACCAGCCGTACCTTGTTTTTGTATTTGTCATCTTAATCTTAGATTTATCTGGATTTATGAGACCATGTCGTTTTCAATGTAGCTACGCTAACCGCAAACGACAATGAGAATATGAGGAGGAATGGTAATGGGTTTTCATTAGTTGAATTTATTATTTTTATATTTTATTTATTATTCTTCAATTAATTTTTTTTATATTTTTAAATTATTTATCAAAATTTAGATATTCATATAAATATCTATCATCCATTATTATTTATTATTCAATTAAAAATAAAATAGTTATATATATATATATAACATAAAAAAATCTAAATATCCTACAAATAAATCAATATAATATAAATAAATATTTTGAATTAGATTCGGTAGTTTTCTAGTGGGATTTAATAATATTCATATTTTATTTATTATCCGTAAAAAATTTTACTATCTAAAAAATATTAATCTATTTAGATTGGTACGGTCGATATCCATTTAAATTTAAATTAAATTATAATCCAATCAATCACAGCTTCATCAAATCATAGTTTTCAAGGCATTCAGCAGTGACATAACCCTGGGAATCAAACAGAGCATCAAAGCCACCTCCAAAACCAAAACCAACACCAACATTGCTAAATGCTAGCCTAAACTCTGAAAAGTCCCCTTTGGTAGGCTCTTGCATTTAGACTGTAGGAACCCATTTGGACTTTGGTGGGCCTTCAACCTTCCACCTCTCTCTGTTTTTTTTTCCCTTACTTTTCTCGGTAGACCCTCCATTTCAAATACTGAGGCTTATACTATCAAATTGTTCAATCAAGTCCTTGAACTATAAATTTTTGGGCTCCTTGGCCCATCCATCAGACTCCATTTCATTCGATTGTCAGACAAACCTCCCCCCCCTTCCATTTATTTTCTAAATTAAAAACTCACTGAATTATAAAAACAAAAAAAAAGTCCAAATTTTGTGGAGAGCCCTAACAAAATCGGATGAACTTTCTAGATAGTTTTAGTTTTGTTCTCAAAATATTAGCACATCCGTTTTTCAAGACTAATCTGGTTATAACTTAGTTAGGTGGCACATTACACATTTGATCATGCAACATATTTTGTGATCACATAAATTTTCTATATTTTTGAAATCTTGTGAATATTTATTTTTAAAAAGACTTCCTGATCTTAAAAAAAAAATCAAATGTCTTAAAAATATATCAAAGTTTAATTAGCATATGTGAAAATTTCAAATTAAACAGTTAAAAATGAATTGGTTTGATCGTGAAGTAACATGGAAAGTGACGAAAGTGCAATATTTAAGCAAATAATGGAGATTTTCTTGCTTAGATTCGCCAAATTTTGAGGTTAGATGATTCATGGTTTGTGGGGACATCTTTAAGAGTTACTTTTCTAGAAACCGACTAGATGATTTGTAACGTGATATTCTATGAGTCATATTAATTTTTTTAATGTAAAAAATATGTTTAGATATTATTAATACTTTTTTTAGTAATTTTTTTTTAAAATATATGAAAATTGATCCGATTTGGTAGTTTTAATAAATTTAAAGATAACTCGAATAACAAGTAACAACATAATTTGACTTAGGATAAATATTTAAAATAATTTTTTTAATAAACATTGAGATAAAAACATATTGAATTGATTTGGTCAACCTCATAATCTGCATACCAAGTCATGAGATTATAATAATAACTCATTAGAAAGCAAATCAAAATAAATTATGAAGTTCAATTTTCAATAAACTCAATGTTGAAAAGTGAAATTGAAGAAAAAAGTCAATTAAAATAAATAAACCCAAAGAATAACCCAAGTCAACTCGGGTTAACTTATCAAATCTGTGACACAAGTTATGAGACCGGGATATCCCAATAGAAAACACATTAAAAAAAAATTATGAAACTCAATTCTCAATTAATTTACTGATGAAAGATAAAACTGAGAAAAAATCGATTAAAAAAACACAAAAAACAACTCAAATTAACCAAGATTAACCTTTCAAACCTGTAACCCGAGTCATGAGATGAGAATAATCTCATAAAACTCAGACCAAAATAAGTTACGAACATAATTCTCAATCAACCTAATGTTGAATGATGAAATTAAAAAAAATTTAATTAGAAAAGGAGGTAAAACAACTCAAATCAACTAAATTAACCACTCAAACTCGTTGTTCAAGTCATGAATTCAGGGTAACCTCATAAAAAATAAATTGAAAAATATAAGCTTAATCCCTAATAAATCTAATATTGAAAAATAAAATTGAAATTGAAAAAAATATAAATTATATATATAAAAAACAAAAACTATATTGGTGTAAGGACCAATTAGAATGATTGGACTCATCATCCCGTTTCTAGGACGGCAAAGAAAGTCGAAGGACTTGATTGACTAATTTGATAATACAAGCCTCAACTTGTCCTAATCCTATTAGTTGAGTGACAAAATGTTCAAAAAAACCGTGAATTGGAAAGCAAAACATCTATTAATTTACTAAAATTATCATTGATTAAAAGAAACTTAAGCTTTAAGTTTTGTGGGGAAAATATTGTAACTTCAATTATTATACTTTTTGTCACGCTCCACGGTGAATTTAAATAGTGAATTTGTTTGTTTTCATTTGACCCCTAAGCTTTTTTTCTCTTTAATTAAATCATTTTAGCCCAATAAATGACAAATTGCTTCCAAATTGTTAGCAAATGACAAAATTAAAAGACAAATGATCAAAGTGAAAAGGATAGGAGGAATAGATAATTGGTGAAAAATTGGTGAAAAAAACACTTTGATCCTCATACTTTTAAATGATCATTTTTCAATCCTTTTAGTTTTTTGATAATTAACTTTGATCTGAAAAATTATTTTTCTTATTTCTTAGTTCCTTATTCAAGAAATGAGAGAAAAAGTTGTCAGAATCTAGTAGTAAAAAGAGAAAATATAGGTTGCGGTTGATTTTAGCACCGAAAAAGTATCAATCATGGTATTAATAGGTTTCATTCGATGAGAAAGGTTTTGTTAAGGTGTTCCTTAGTCTTCCCCTTGCTTGAGAAGGCAGATATTAGATCAGGAAATTATTCAAACTCATATTGATTTTGGATTTTTTGAACAATTTTTGAGTTATTTGTGGCAATAAACAAGTTTATTAAGGTCTCTATGATGTTTTGTGGGGAAAATATTATAGCTCCAATTACTATATTATTTATCACACTCCACTGTGGATTTAAGCAGTAAATTTATTTTGTTTTCATTTGATTCCTGAACTTTTTTCTCTATAATTGAATCAATTTTTAGCCAAATAGAAGGCCAATTGCTTCCAAATTATTAGCAAATGACAAAATTAAAAGACAAATGATCAAAGTAAAAAAGACATGGAAAATAGATAGTTGTTTCAAAATTGGTGAAAAAAACATTGTGATCCTTGTACTTTCAAATGATCATTTTTCAATCCTTTTAATTTTTGACAATTAACTTTGATTCAAAAAATTAATTTTTTTATTTCTTAGTCCCTGATTCGAGAGAGATGAAAGAAAAGGTTGTCAGATTCTAGTAATAGAAAGAGAAAATGTGGGTTGAGATCAATTTTGGCACCGAAAAATATAAATTGTGATATTAATGAGTTTGACTGATTAATTAAAATTTGTTTAGATCGATCTAATATTTCATTGTATCAATATTTTTTAAAAAATACTTTGAAAAAGAATATTTATTACATTTCTAAAAAGAACCTTCGAGTCAATTAGCCAAGCCACTCAAGTAGCAGCAGCAACAAAAGAGTCTATCCCGTTTTAATATACTAATATTAAAAATAAAAATAAAATATTTTAATATATTTTTAAATTAAAAAATTTTAAGAAAAAATTTCAACCACCATCTTTTTCAATTATTTACGTCAATGAAAGAATATTTGGCAGTGTGATTCTGATAGTTTTTTAAATAATTTTTTGTACCGAAATATATATACCAATGATATTTTTTTATTTTAAAAAAATTATTTTTAATATCAGCACATCAAAATAATTTTAAACATATAAAATATATTAATTTTTTTTTTTAAAAAATGAATTTTTTATTCTTAGCCAAGCCACTCCCATAACAGCAGCAGAAGCTCCTGTCTCGCTCGCCTACCTTTATTTGCTTCCATTCAGACATTCTTTACTCTCTTGAAAGAAAAATCAACAAGAGAGTTTGGACCACAATTATTAAAACTGGTCTGGGTGTGAAGGTTAAGAGATCAAGTCTAGAGTAATCTCGAGTTATCCTCAAAAATTAAAAAATATTTAAAATTTAAAATATTTTATATGAAAAAAAATAATCCTTACAGGTCATAAATAATAAAATTTAAAATATTTTTTTAATTTTTTTATTTCATATTAAAAAAATATTATTTTTTTCTTTTCAGTTAAAGTATTTAAATAAAAAATATTTTTTATTCCACATTAAAAAAATACAGTTTTTTTCTTGTGAATATAAATTATATATACTAATGGGCTTCCAATCATATATTAAAAAATTAAATTTTCTTCTAGTATTTAATCAATAAATTTTAATATAGATTAATAATTAATAAGGAAATGACAGGAGACTCGCATGTATAGGTTCAGCATACCAAGAGGAAAATCTTTTATTATCCCTAAGCACGAGAGAATGACTATGCTTTTTGTATCTTTTTACCCATAAGTATTTGTTTCACATATAAAATTGCAGAAACATGCTTAAAACAATGTTAGACTCAGATATTCATAAATTATTTTGTTTATTAAACAAATATAAACATAAAAAAAGATCTAATTTGAGTTACTCCGACTTTTAAATTCCGGGTTAACCTGCCAGCCGGGCTGGAATAGATAAGAATGGTTCAGACGCGTGGTTCGAATCTTCTTTACTCTTGCAACCAAACATAAAATCTACTGATTCTTTACGGACGTTCTCTTTAAGACTTTAGCAACGTTGTTCTTTCCTTCTCTTTTCCACGCATTTTCTCCATTTCCTCCGCTTTCTTGTCCTAATAAGCCACTTCTGAACTAGGCCTCTGAAACCCTTTTTATGAACCAAACATTAAAAAAAAAATTAAATATATTTTTAAATAAAAAATACTTTGAAAAATAACCTTTATTATATTCTTAAATAGACCTTTCGAGTCAATTAGCCAAGCCACTCGTGCAGCAATAACATAAGTGTCTATCCCGTTTTGATATGTTGATGTCAAAAATAACTTTTAAAAAATAAAAATAATTTTTTTAATGTATTTTCAAGAAAAAATAAATTTAAAAAACAATTTCTATCGCATTCATTTAAAACCGGTCTGGATGTTAACCTGGTCAAGGGATCAGGTCTCGGGTTGACTTGGGTCAACCCGGGAAATTAAAAAAATATTTAAGATTTTAATATCTTACATGAAAAAAATTTAAAAAATAATTCATGTGAATGTAAACTATATATATTATAAATAATAAATTTAAAATATTTTTTTATTTCATAATGGAAAGATACTATTTTTCTTTTTAAATTAAAATATTTAAATAAAAAATATTTTTTTTATTTTACATTGAAAGAAACTAATTTTTTTGTGAATATATAATATATATACTAATAGGCTTTCAATCACGTATTGAAAAAAATAAAATTTTGAACTTTAATATCAACTAATAATTGATAAAAAATAATAATAGAAGGCTTGTGTGTATAATCAAGAGAAAAAACTTTTATTGCCCCTAAGCAAATGAGATAATGGCTATACTTTTTTTACCTATAAATATTTGTTTCACATATAAAATTTCAAAAACATGCTAAAAATAATGTTAGACTAGATATTTATAAATTATTTTTTTTGTTTATTAAACAAATATAAACATAAAAAAAGGTTTTATTTGGGTAACTCCGGCTCTTGAATCCCGGGTTAACCTGCCAGCCGGCCTGTAATAGATAAGAACGGTTCAGACGCGTGGTTCGAATCTTCTTTACTCTTGCAACCAAACATAAAAATCTACTGATTCTTTACGGACGTTCTCTTTGACAACGTTGTTCTTTCTTTCTCTTTTCCACGCATTTTCTCTCATTTCCTCCGCTTTCTTGTCCTAAGAAGCCACTGCTGAACTAGGCCCCTTCAAACCCTTCTTCTCTTTCTAGCGCTTTATTTTCATTGTTTATAAACCTGTCTTTTTCTCGTAATTCATTTTCTTGTCACTTATTATTGCTTTAATTCTTACATTCACACAAGCAAAATCTCTTTTGGGTGCATAAGATCTCAGCTTTTATTATTTTTCTTTTTTTTGTTGCTTGATTGTGAGAGGAAGTTACTTATTTCAACTGAATTTCTGGTAGTTGAAGCTCGTCTGATACAGAGGAATATACTGTAAGCTATTTCATACCCAAAAAAAGTTTACATTTTTGGCTTGCCTTTGGGGTTTCGGTTTGATTGTAGATCTAATTCCTGTCATCAAGTGAAGAATTTGGTTCTGGGTTTTGAAGTTTATAGTAGAAATCTGTTAATCTGAGTCTTTTCTTGTTCAATAAGCTAGTTTTAACTTCAACTTTGGACAGTTTTGAAACTTTCCTGAATTGGATTGTGTTGTTTAAGTCAACTTGATAACCGGGTTTGCTTAGATTTGATAGTTTCGCAATCTGACTGCATTTGAAGGAAAAAAAAGATCACATCTTTACTGGGGTTTTGCTTAAATTTAATTCTTTCTAAGTTTGCATTTGAAGTGAAAGAGATCAAATCTATTGATCCCATTGGGTTTGTTAAATTATTTTCAGTTATAATTTGGATATGATGGGAGGGCAATCTAGCAAAACGAGAGGAAATGATACCCCGTCACTACCTCTCCAAGCTAACACCAATTCCCAACTCACAGAAGATTTGAGCTCATATGAGGATGCTTGTAATCGAGATCCAGAATTGCAATCCTTTGATGCTGCTCTCCATGAAAGGACTAATCATGTGATAAACAGCCTTGCTACTGGTGTGGGGATTCTATCCTTAGGCTCATTTAAAGAGGTCACAAATTGTCTTCTTGAAATGAACCAAGATGTTGTGAAAGTCATACTGGAAAGCAAGGAGGATATATGGAATAATGGAGAATTGTTTGGTTTGGTTGAGGAATACTTTGAGAATAGTGTCAAAACCATGGAGTTTTGTGCGGCTCTTGAAAGTTCTCTTAAACGTGCTCAAAATAGCCAGTTGATTATACAGTTTGCAATTAAGCAGTTTGAGGAAGAAGTAGAAATGCAAGATGGGGCAGTTGAGAAGAAGTTTGTGAAGACATTGGAAGGATTGCAGAAGTTTAAGGCAGCGGGTGATCCATTTACACCCCAGTTCTTTGCTCTGTTTCAATCAGTTTCTGAGCAACAGGTGTCCATGTTGAAGAAATTGCAATCTCGAAAGAAGAAGCTTGATAAGAAAATGAAATCCATGAAGACATGGAGGAGGGTGTCAAATGTGTTATTTGTATCTGCTTTTGTCTCTGTGCTGATTATCTCAGTGGTAGCAGCTGCCATTGCTGCACCGCCTGTTTTAACAGCCGTAGCAGGTGCGATAGCCGTTCCAATTGGTTCTGTAGGAAAATGGTGCAACATGCTTTGGAACCGTTATGAGAAAGCATTGAAGGAACAGAAGGAGTTAGTGAGCTCAATGCAGGTTGGAACTTTTGTTACAATCAATGACATGGATAGTATACGTGTGCTTGTCATCAAATTGCAAATGGGAATCCAGTCACTCTTGGACAACGCCGACTTTGCTATCAGAGAAGAAGATGCTGTGAAACTTGTGATAGATGAGATCAAAAAGAAGATGGCGGTGTTCATGGAAATCATTGAAGATTTAGCTGCACATGCTGATAAGTGTAATCGCGACATCAGCCTTGCAAGGACGATGATTCTGAACAGGATACTAAAATATGCTGACCAGTGAAGAACTATGGTACGTGTAGTAATGACCTGCAACTTGGCAGTTTGTGTTTTATGTTGTTGCCATATTAGTGGGCATGTTGAACATGATTTGTATTAGAAGCATACTTATGTAGACTACAATGACTTGGAGTCAATTTCAATCATCAGTTCTTAAGAAAAATGTTAACAATTGTGTATTTCAGGCATGTTATGTTCTTGATGTCAATAACTGCAATTGTTTTGGATAATAATTCTGATAAGAGAAGCACATGTGAATGGAACCGGCATGACAAACCCTCTCTGTGTATGTTGTTTCATTTACAATGACTGAAATCAATGAAGTGAGTAGAGATTTGCCTCTTTGGAACTGTTCTTGCTCTCCAAGCATGGCCACAGCATTGGTTGGCAGAGAACAGAAAGCAAATAGGTGACAAATCTTTGATTTTTATTGTGAAGAGATAGTAAAGAAAAAGGTGGTGAGTTTGGCATGAGAAATAAGAACAAAACATCTGAAATAAACAAAATCAAGGGCAAAATTACTTCATAATGTTTACTTACCAAGATTTGTTGATACAAGTGATAATGGAATTCATGAGTTTGTCTACACATTAGAGAAAAAGATGAGGGTATCTTGGTTTTTTTTTTTAACAACGATTCTTTCTCGTTTTCTCTCTTTTTTATTTGCAAAAGTTATTAGTGAGGAGAGAATAAACTAAGGTTTGACCTCAAGATTTTGATCTACACATTAGAGAAGAAGAGAAGTGGCAGACAACTCTGATGGAAGAAAATGGGGGTTCTTAGAAGAAGATGGTGGTCTTTTGGTATGTCCTTTTCACAATGGTTCTTTCACTCTCTTTTTTTTACACAAGTTGTCGGTGGGGAGAGAATAAATTGAGGTCTAACCTCAGGAAACGTAGGAGCAAGATGCTTCACTTGAAACTGTGGTTAAACCTTAGCTTTTAATGAGACTCACTCTAAAACCGTGTTTTAATTGGCAACCAAAGGTTAATTTTGGTGGTTAGGATAAAACACAATTTCTGCCACACTACCATGCATTCTCTTAAAACTTAGGTTGATTGATTTGGACTCAACCCAGAAAACTGTAATCTTGAGCAGAAAATTATTTAGAAATAAATATATGTGATAAGTGGTGATTTGTGGGTCTTAGAAACATCAAATGATTGATTGATCATGTAAAAAACAACAATCACATCAGATTGTATGGAATATTTGAATAGTTTGCAGGTTTCTTTAGGATTTATATGCTTCTTTTATCTTTAGGTTCCATCAGCCATTAGGCTTGTGTGTAAGTTGTTGCGAAAGTCATTAGTACCAGATATTCTGATCATGTTATGCAATTTATTTTCGAATCATTATTTGTAGCATTCATGAAGTATATCACATTATATATTTAGTAACCCATTTTTTACCTTTATTTTTGTTCATATTTAAAAAAAATAGAAGTATTTTTTCAGTAATTTTAGTTAATTTTAATCATTGTGTTATTTTGTTATTTTTATGTGTAAAAAAATCTTGAAAATCATAAAAAAATACAAAAAATTAAAAATAAATGAATAAATAAATGAAATAGTTACGCTTGAAATTGAATTGATAATTCAGCATTATAGGCAAAAATTAGGTTTGAAAATTTTAGGGCCATAATTAAGGTTTGAATTGGAGAATAAATTGAAGAAAAAGGGTTTAAAATGGTTTAATTTGGCTAAAATTGAAGGAAATTAAAGTTGAAGGATGAATTTGAAATAAATAGCCAAGTTATAGAATCAATTAAGAGCTTAAGTGAAAAACAATTTAAAATAAGCATCAAGTTGGCTTAGATGTGAAAGATTAAAGAGCACAAGGGTTGATATGGGAGCAATAGAAAAATTAGAGGGCATCATGCTGTAATTTGATATGGGTGAAATTGAAAGGAATTAAAGGAAAAAGGTTAAAAATTGACCAAAATAAGAAAATCAGAAGTCCATGGACTACTAAACAACAAAAAGAGCGGGAAAGCAAGGAAACTTAATTTTGACGGAAAAGCAAAAACGACGCCGTTTCACTTTAAGTGAAACGATGTGTTTTGCTTAAACTATGGAAGAATAGGCTAATGAATATGGAAAGGCAACGACGCCGTTTTATTAATGATGCTTGGGCAGAAAAAGGAAGGCAGAAACGATAATATCTCATGCAATTTTAGGGCTTAATTTTGGTATTAATTGAATCTCTTGGTAGCGCAGAAATGAAAGAAACATGTCTTCTAACATGTTGGCTACAATCTTGGCACAGGAAAATAAGGCTCAACTCCTAATTAAGATCTACTATAGATTCCTAGTTAAACATACTTCCTCAGCCAGCTAACCCCTCCTTTCCATTATGGTGCAGGATTCAATTTTCATATTTTAATGTAGAAAACAATGTTTAGTTGTTGTAAATATATATTGTTTTTTTAAAATATATAATTCGGGTTATAGATTTGATTGAGTCAAATAAGCTAGCTTTAATTCAACTAGACAAAAAAAAAAAACAATAATTGATGAATTCAATTCGAAAGGAAAAGTTATTAGGATAACATGAGAAAAAAATATCTTTTTAAAAGGAGATAAATGATGTATCTCAATCCATAAATCATTAAATATGAAAGAAAAATATGAGGTAAAAAATTGATATAAAAAAAACCGATCTCGTTTAACTCAAGTAAATATGACAAACTTGTAACCCAAGTAATCAAGATTGAGCCAACTCAAGATATTTCACAAAACCCGCAATCCAAATCATGAGACTGAAATAAAACAATAAAGATAATTTTTTAAAAAACCATGTTAACTTTTCAAACGCATGACCTGAATAATTAGACTTGAAGCACCTTATATGAAAAAACCATTATCAAAAAGATTTTCATTTATACAAAAGAATTTACAAAATATCAATAAGAATAATAAGGATTAAAATTCAAATACAAAATAAAATTTATTTTTTATTGAAGGGTTAAATTGAAAAGAAAAATCAATTTATCAAAAAGAGAAAATAGATCAAAAGAATTATGATCAAATTTGATATAAAAAAATTATGATTGAAAGTTGAAATTAAAAAGAATAATAACTTTCCAAAAGAATCAAATTGAAAAGTATAATATTATCAATTTGAATTTAATAATAAAATTAAAAACAAATAAAATTTTTATGAAAGAGTCAAGGAGAAAAATTAGAAATCAAAAGAATAAAAACCAAATTGAATAAAATACTATTTGTAAATTTAGATGGAAGGTTGAAATTGAAAACAAATGAACTTCTACAAAAGAGTTAAGAACAACAATTAGAAATCAAAATAATAAGAATTAAAGTTGAAACACCAACAACAAAGAGTGGCAAGTTGTAATTTTCAAGAGAGTAGAGAGAGAAAAAATAAAATCCACTGACAATAACCTAGAGCACCAATGCCAACACACGTCACTTCAAATAGAAAGGGACAGAATGACGCTTCCAACGACACGATGGAAGAGAATTTTTGAACACCAGAAGTGCGCTAGTGTCTCCCACGTGCCTTCTAGTGCCATACACGTGCGCCAACCTTGTTGTTTTGTTTTTTTTTTTATTTATCCAAATACAAAAGTGTTTATGATCTGACTTAATAATAACAGAAAAATCATTGTAAACAACCAAAAATGCCTATTGACTTCAGGTTTAAATTTTTTTTTTATTTTAAAGGTATTTTGATTGTTTTACTGTTCATTTGAATTGTTTATGATTTTCTATAATTGGAAAAATACCAAAAGTGCCCCTAATCTGACTTAATAATAACAAAAAAACAATTGTGAAAAGCCAAAAATACCTATTGCCTCTAGGTTTAAATCTTTTTTATTTTAAAAGCATTTTGGTTGCTTCATCATGTATTTTCATTGTTTATTATTTTTTACATTTGGGCAAATACCAATTTGCTTGTTATCTGACATTATAATAATGAAAAAAACCATTATAAAATACAAAAATGTCCTATAATGATAGGTTTATATTTTTTGCTTCCAATAATATTTTTATTATTTCATTGTGTAATTAATATGAGAAAATACTTATTTGTCTCTGTTTAATTTGATAATGACAATGGGCCATGTGAAAAGACTCCAATGCCCTTGATAACAAGTGTTAAGTTTTTTAGGTGGAGGGGCAAAATCATCATTACACTGTTCTAGTATACAATGTTTTTAAGTGTGGAGGTACAATGTTTTTTTCGAGGGGTTTTAGCTTCTTTTAATTTAATTTAACTTTCTTTCATGAATTTATCAATTCTTAGAAATCATGAAATTAAAAAATTTCTCCAATAATTAATTTTGGGTTTCAAATGCCCAAATAAAATAAATATGATGAATTAGTTTTCATGCTAATTTAAAATCTGTATTGGAGATTTGAATTAAAATAAATTCATATATACACTTAAAAAATAATAGAATAAACAGTAACATATAAAAAGTCAACTCACGCAGCAAAGTAACATGTCACCCTTTTATGTGTAACTAGAGCATTTTATTTTCAGAATTATTATTCTCTTTAAAAATTAAGTGGCAACTCATTTTTTAATCCTTTTGATTTGTAAGTCCCATTTATTAGGTAGCAACAAAAGGATCACAAAACTGATAATTACATTCTAAACCTTTAGAAACGTTTCATAGAAATTAATCCTTCAAAACTGATTTAATATCATGTTAAATGTGAAGAACAACAAGAAATAAATCATTATTAGTTATCTAAATTGTAGGGTCAAATAATTGTTTTTTAACACAAAAAAAATAACTGAGCAGGCTTTTCAAACAAAATTTTTGACAGAAAAAAACTCTAATCATAAATTAAAAAGTTGATACATGTATTTAATTAAATAAATCAAGAATTATTTTTGCCAATAAATGTACAAGAAAATTAATGATATATAAAGACTAAATTGAAAAAAAATCAAGAGATAGATCTAAGTCAAAATATTTAATCTTACAACACAAGTCATGAACCTTATTGTGTTTAATAACTTTGTTTATTAGAATTGATTTTTTATTTAATTAAACAATAATAAAAATAAACACATAAATAAAATTGATTGAATAAAATCAAAGAAAAATATTTATTTGAAAATTAGTATCCGAGTTTTGGGGTCCTTAAAACTCAAATTTCAAATTGTTTTCACCAGAAACATCCTAAAAACCATAGAAACAACAAAAATTCTATTTCCAACCCCAAATCACCTTCTAATTAGTCTAAAAACCACAATTCAAACAAAAAAACAAATCCACCTAAACTTTTAGATCTAAATTTTTTTTTGATAACTTTCTTTTCAAAAGATGAGAAACATAATCTGGCATCCACCTAGATGGACAAAGAAAGATTTTGGTTAGTTGCATTTTAGTTTTTTTTAAAAAAACCAATCTTGGTTTCAATTGGTTCCTTTTGGAGATGGGAGTTCCATTGAGATGATTTGTACCTCTAATAACTTTCTTTGTCATCTCTCAATATTTAGGAATTAGAACATGAGAAAAATAAAATTCGAGGATCAAAACATAAAAACCTAAAACTATAGGGACCAAAATTATAAAAATAAACTTTTAAGGATCAAATTGAGTTTTTGTGATAACTTCATGGACCAAACTAAGCTTTTCTCAATATCTAGGTGCTAAAACATCTTGAAAATAAAGTTTGTGGATCAAAACATAAACATCTAAAACCATAGGAACCAAAAAATAAGAAAATGAAAACTTTAGGGACCAAATTGAATTATTGTGAATTTTTGAGGACTAAATTGAACTTTCCTCAACAATTAGGGACTATAACATGAGAAAAATAAAGTTCAAGGCCAAAAAGTAATCATCGAACCTTTGTAGATCGCACCTAAAACATAAACATTTAAAACTACAAGGACCAAAAATTAAAAATTAAAAAATCACAACCAGAAAATTAACGAATACAAATAGAAACACTGATGAATTTTTTCCGTCGGTATATTACGATGACATTTACCTACATAATTTTTTCATCGTTAAATCTGTTGGTAACCACTGATGATAATATGTTGTTGGGATATATGAAGGGAATCACAGTGAGAATAGAAGAAATAAAAAAAATCCAAATAGTGTGATGACGTATAAATATTTACAAACATAGTTACCGATGAAATTAGACCAACGATACAATTTATCTGTGAATATACCGATGAAAAAATTTCATTGGTATATATCAACGACATTACGAATGGTATTGCATTGAGATTCAAAAAGGTAAATTGTATGGTGATGTAACATTGATATAGAATTACCAACGGAGTTACCATCAAAATAATTTCATTGGTCAATCCATTAGTAATATTTAATTTATAACTTGATGCTCGACCCATCTTTGCCCCTCCTCCATTTCTACTTCTTCCTTGTGAAAAATTTTCTCTACAACAAAATAACCACCCCTCTCTCCTTTCAATCTCAACACAACCCAATCTCCCATAATGTTTTTAGTCACCACAATACTTGGTTTGTCAGCATCCATGTTTTGAATCAAATTTTTATTGAGAATTCTCCTTCTTAAGTAAGCAAATCTAACCTTTTTTTTTTTTTTAATTTGAACACAATTTTAGTACATTGGTTAAGTTCAGGGTTTTTTTTTCATGCACTAGTTTTTACTTCCATTTTGCAAGTTTTCATAACTTACTTGGTTGCATTGTGCTATCTGAGTCAACTTGATGACATAGTTTTTACTCAACATTTTGTAATATATATACTCTCATAGTTAGATTACATTTGAAGTGAAAAAGACCCCTTATTCTTGCTACTTTGGGTTTTCTTGAATTTTAGTCTGTTACCATTTGGTTGTAATGGATGCCAATCCAGCAAAATCAGAGATGGCGATTCCCAATATACAAAAGATTTGAGGTCATACGATGAATCTTGTAAGAATGATCCACACTTACAATTATTTGATGACAAACTCCGTCAAAGGACTAACCATGTCGTAAACTCCCTTGCCACTGTTAATTTCGACATTAGATCCTTAGACCCATTTAAAGATGTCACAAATTGCCTTCTTAACCTGAACCAAGATGTGGTTAATTTCATACTAAAAGCAAGGAAGATATATGGAATAATCCAGGATTGCATTATTTGGTTAAGGAATACTTTGATAGTAGTGTCAAAACTACGGATTTTTGTACTGAACTAGAAAATCGTGTTACACGCGCTCGTACTAGCCAGTTGCATATACCGGCTACCATTACGCATTTTGAGAAGGAAGGGGAGTTGCAAGATGGGATGAGGGAGAAGAAGTGTGTAAAAGACATTAGAAGAATTACAGAAGTTTGTGGCGGCTGGCAATCCATTTACCCTGAAGTTCTTTTAGCTGTTCCAATCAGTTCGTGAGCAACAGGACTCCATGTCAAGGAAAATAGACTCTTATAAGGAGAAGCTTGATAAGAAATTGAAACACATGAAGATCTGGAGGAGAGTGTCAGATGTGTTGTTTGTATCTGTTTTTGTCTCTGTGTTGATTTTCAAGGTAGTAGCAGCTGCCAATGCACCACCTGTTGTAATTGCTGTGGCCAGTGCGCTAACCGCTTCAATGGACTCGCTGGGAAGTTGGTGTAACTTGGTTTGGAATCAGTACCAGGAAGCATTGAAGGAGAAGAGGGAGTTAGTGAACTCAATTCATCGTGCAACTTTCATTACGATCGGTGATATGGACATTGTAAAGGCTCTTGACGAAAACTTTATAGTGAGAATCGAGTCACTCTTGAAGAATGCAGAGTTTGCTATCACGGAAGAAGGCTTTGTAAAACTCATGATGGATGAGATCAAGAAGACGGTGGCGATGTTCATGGAAACCTTGGAGGAATCAGATGGCCAAGCTCGTAGCTGTCACCGCCACATAATCCAAGGAAGGACTGTGATTTTGAAGAGGATCAATTATACTAGACAATGAAGAACTCCTATGTTTATTATGCTGACTGCCTAGCTTGCTTTGTATCTGTAAGCTAACGCATAGGTTTGATTTATTTGGATTCGACCCAGGAAACTGTAATTTGAGCAGAAAATGATTTACAAACAGATGGATCATGCAAAAACTTGAACACAGACTGAGATGATAAGTGGTGAGATCCCTAGTGATTGGTCAATCATTAAAAAAAAAAGAAGCAAATACCAAACAGTGTGTTGTTTATGGTATGGTAACCATCTGGGTTGTGTAGCTCGTTGAATATATAAAAGAGAAACTTATGTGACTGTAATAACTTCTTTACTTAGTTGATTACATTCATCAATGCACTGTAGGCATGTTAATAGTCTGCTTTACTGTCTTCAGTTAATGAATAGATTGACCAGCTTCATGAAATTTTAAGGGTGTATAACACAATATTATTGGTGGCTCAAGAGATAGTCATGCGTTTGACACTAGGAATTGCTGTAGCAAAAGTATTTGTCCATGGATTTTTGTCAGAAAGTGAGAAGGGCAAGTGGATAGTTTTTCTGAAACGATTCTGGTGTTCAGTAATTCTCTGTTGGGAGACCTGTGACTCTTTTAGAACAACTCGAAATACTCAAAGTGGGACTCTGCTCAAGAAGAGCTAACAAAACTAAATATCAATTGGGATTCTATTACAGTCAATCAACTACTTAAAACCTATCCACCAATGGAAAAGGCTTGCCTTGGTTTTAAACGACAATGAATCAAAATAAATCTCACTGTTTCAATGTCTAGTGCTTCAGTTACTGGATCCTCTTAAAATCTTGTCAAAGCTTCTGTTACTGTCCTGGTAAACTTGGTGATGGTATGTACATCACCTTTGTTTTTTGATGGATCGTTTGGAAATGCCAAACTAATGGTTTTGAAAGCTTTTTTTAGGGTTTTTTTTTGTCAAAAGGTAGTGCTTACTTTGGAGGAAAAGCATCTGCCTTATGACATGAAGTTTGTTGATTTGGGTAATAAACCTGAATGGTGAGCATTTTAAGCCATTCCCCTGTGTTCTTCAATTATGCAGTAGTAAAATTAGTCCTTGCTATGATGCCTTGAACGAATTACAATAGTACTGCCTTTTCATAGAATGTATCGTCGCACTACATAACATCACATTGCAGTTCCGTGAATTTAGTCGCATGTTTTGAGGAATCCTTGATGTAATGTCAGGGAAGGCTGGTGTAAAATCCCAAAATGTCGTGTGAAAAACACAGTTCATTTTGTAAAGCCGGAATTGTATTTCTCAAATGGCTTAAGGAATTGTAGAAGTTTTTGGATGAGACAAAAAAAAAAATACTCTTGGAATTTCCTATTTGTAATAGAAATATTAACAGGTAATATTTAAAAAAAATCAATTCAATCTATTAATTTAAACAGTTTGATAAGGTTTTGAGATATAATAGTGAATGGATAGTGATTTTGTTCATTTAACACTTGCTCTTAAATGAAATTATTTTCATTGACTTTGTAAAGTAAAAGAAAAATATTGCGGATCCCACTAACCAAAAATTTATTAAGAAAGTTTGTATATACATTGACGAAAATAGATTTAAAGCTTTTAAAAGATGAAAAAGTATAATGATAATAACCATATTTAGTTGGTTGGAGATCTCAACATTTAGGTTCAAATGGAAATCTAAGTCATATAACATTCTCGGCAACATTAGAAAAATATTATTTTCTACTTATTCTTATGATAAAATAAGTGTTAGCTGCAGCGTGATAAATTATTTATAAGCTTTTAATTATTTTCATATCTTGGTACATCAAGTAGAGTATCGTAAAATTCTCTTAATAAAAGATTACCTATATAAGTGAGAAATACAATTATTTCTTTGAGAATTTTAATAAATGATGAATTCTATAAAGCACTTATGAATCTATGAGTTATTTAAAGCCAAAATGAACACAATAGTGAGAACAAAAAAAAAATCTCTAGATAGAGAACTATATGAGTACTATTGTCTTGGTTTATATAAAAGACGAATAATTCAAGACATAGCGTTCACTATTTAGTCGAGTAAATCCGATAGTATTTCACCGAGAAATGTTCAAAGTCAATAGCTACCTATTATGATGTAGTAATCTACCAAATGAGTACATCTCAACAAATCTTTGAGTTGTTCTTAAACTAGTAAGACAATTTTCATTCATACAAGGGATTGTTGGAAATTTGTTTTAATTAAATAAATTATGAGTGAATAAGAAATTAATCTCAAAGAACCATTGATTTTTCTAGATTTAATTCTTAATTTATGGTGACTATTCAATGGTTGATAATGATGTGAATTAATTCTTAAACCTTTTAAGTTCTCAAATTCACTATAAAAAGGAGGTGAAGGAAGAGTTTAAACCAAATATTTTTTAAATTTTTATTCACTCTTCCTCACTTCATATTTTAGTGTTTTATTTTCATTTTATGCTTTGATTTTCTTCTCAAAATCTAGAGCTTAGGTTCATATTTTTTAAAAGATATTTTATTTTTATATTATTTGGTTCAAAGACTTTGGTTTAAAAGTGTATCTAAACTAAGATGATGTTGTTGGAATCTTTGGAGATATTTTGCATATATTTTAACTGCACAAGTGAGGAGCTTGCATGAGTGAGAAGTAATAAAGTTTTAAAGACAAATGATTTATCTTTAACAATAACAAAAGATTCATTACTTTAAAGTGCTTTAATAAGTAAATATCCTTCTTGTTTTAATTTAAGTATATTAATTTAAGCTTTTTTATCTTGAGTTTATAGATTTAAACATATATAAACTCTACTTTTTCCTAAATCATCTTTTATTTATAATGTTTTTGTAATGATAAGCTACTAATATTTTTTAATATTTATACACTAGTTTAATATATTTTCGAACTTTGATATGCATGATGAAATATACAATTAAAGAGCTGTTTGCTAAAGGATTGTCTATTAATGGGAATTAGATGAGTGGCAGGACAAATTAAGTACTTGGAGGGCACCCAAGGAAGCTCTTTTGGTCTTTGATTGTGGGTGCATTAGGCATCTGTTGTCTGGAGAATGTGTTCTTGAATATTTATACTGATGATTTTACTTGTTGAAGGGGTCTCACAGAAGAGTTTGTTCAGAAACAAGATTAGCATTCAATGAATGCATGAATCGGACCATGGCAAATTGATTTTTCTGAATATATAGTTAAAATTCAAATTTTGATAAAATATCTGTCTCCAAAAGGAATCAAGACCACTTCTTTTCATTCAAAGTTCTGTCCGTGGAACAGATATATCAGCCAAAACTCGGAAGCTCAGTTGAAGCTTCTAACAGTTGAAAATATTGCATATCATCAAACACTCCACGCGTTCTCTTGACCTTTTTTCCTTTCCAAGTAACTTCTTAAGTAAATATCTTCAAAAACCTTATCTCTTGGGTTCGCATCATCTCAGCCTTTTATTTGAGAGAAAGTTACTTACTTTCTAATATTGTCATATCTCATTTGATACAAGTTCTAAGCTGTTAGCTAGTTTCATGAACTTTTGTTTTTGGTTTTTTGAATTCATTTACTCTTAACTGTGTAATCAAGTGAACGCTTTGCTTCTGGGTTTCAAAGATTATATCAAAGGTTTGTTAATTTGGGTTTTTTTGTTTCTTATTTCCATGTGCTAGTTTTTACTTCAATTTTGCTTGTTTTCATAAGCTGCGTTGTGATATCTGAGTCAACTTGATCACTTGGTTTTACACAGCATTATGTATATATACTCTTATAGTTAGATTACATTTAAAGTGAAAAAGACCCTATATTTTTGCTTACGTTGGGTTTTCTTGAATTTTAGGTGGTTACCATTTGGTTGTCATGGGAGGCCAATCTAGCAAGACCAGTAATGGTGATTTCGGATTCGCAAAAGATTTCAGCTCATACGAGGATGCTTGTAAGAAAGATCCACGCTTAGGATCCTTCGGTGCCAAAGTCCTTGAAAGGACTAAGATTGTCGGAAATTCCCTTGTCACTGGTAATTCCGATATTAGATCCTTAGACTTATTTAAAGATGTCTTACATTTGCTTTTTGACCTGACCCGAGATGTGTTACTTTCATTCTCGAAAGCAAGGAAGATATATGGAATAAACCAGAATTGTTGTCTTTGGTTGAGGAATACTTTGATGGTAGCATCAAATATATGGATTTTTGTAGTGAACTACAAAGATGTGTTTTACGCGCTCGTACTAGCCAGAAGCATATACAGGCTGCCGTTACGCATTACGAGAAGGAGAAGTATGTAGAGACATTAGAAGAATTACAGAAGTTTGTGGCGGCTGGCAGTCCATTTACCTCGGAGTTCTTTGATCTGTTCCAATCAGTTCGTGAGCAGCAGCAATCCTTGTTGGAGAAAATAAGATCTCGTAAGAGGAAGCTTGATAAGAAATTCAAAAAAGTGACGATTTGGAGGGCAGTGACTTATGTGTTGTTTGTATCTCTTTTTGTCTTTGTGATGATTTCCAATGTAGTAGCAGTTGCCGTCTCTGCTGCACCACCTGTTGTAACTGCTTTGGTCACTGCGCTAGACGTTCCAGTGAAAGGGATGAAAAGTTGTTATGACTTTTGGAATCGGTACCAGAAAGCATTGAAGGAGGAGCGGGAGTTCGTGGAAAAAATTGACCGTGCAACTTTCACTAGAATCACAGCCATGAAAAATGTAAAGGCTCTTGCCGACAGATTGATTGTGGAAATCGAGCCACTCTTGAAGAAAGCAGCAGGGCTTGCTAGCAGGGAAGAAGATTTTGTAAAACTGAAGATGGATGAGATCAAGAAGGAGATGGCGTTGTTCATGGATACCTGTGAGCAATTATATGTCCAGGCTCATAACTGTCACAGCCACATAATCCAAGAAAGAAATCAGATTTTGGAGAAGATCAATAATAAAACAACTTGAACATAGACTGAGGTGATAAGTGGTGAGATCTCTAATGATTGGTCAATCATATAAAAAATAAAAAAGTAAATACCAAACAGTGTGTTGTTGATGGTCTGCAGTGTGTATGTGTGTGTGACTGTAATAACTTCTTTAGCTGGGTTGATTACATTCATCAATGGCATGTTAATAGTCTGCTTATTATTTATAGTTTTTAAACCCGACCCGACCCGGTTCAAAGCCCAGGTTTCAGGTTTTGACCAGGTCGTCCGGATCATTTTTTTTTTTAAAAATCAAAACAACTTCGTTTTATAAAAAAACAAAAATCAACGGATTGCAATCAGGTTTTGACCGGATTACTGGGTCAGTCGGGTCACAACGGGTTTTTTCTTCCCCTCTTTTTTCTTCAACCCAGCTTAGTTCCAGCCCCGGGTCGGCCGGGTCCCAGGTCGACCCACCGGGCCGGGTTTTAAAACTATGTTATTATAAATGCACCTAACCAAAATTCTTGAAAATGCTATAAACCATGAGTTAGTGCTAAGCTAAGCTACTATAGTTCTAAAAATGTAAAATACGAATAAATGAATATTATGGGAAAGAAAGAACTTTAGTACACGATTCAAACTACTCTAGAATTGTCTATATTAGTGTATATGTATATGCCATGTATGTAATTTGTTGGTTACATATAATATTAATTTTGTTCATGTAAATATATTTAATTTATTAATAAATATTTATTTATTTTTAATATTTATCAAATATTTGATTAATAAATTTAGAATAAAGATAAAATTATTGAGATAAAAATGCTTTGTAAAGAAAATTACAATATTATTGTGATTATAAGATTCATATTGTATCAAAAAATTATTTCTAAATCTTCTGGTTAATGCTCTATTAAGACTGAATATTAATTAGGTCATTGAAACTCGTACATGTTATGTTCTTCTTTTTTTTATGAAAAGAAACAACTATTATCATAAGTTAAGATATGAGTGATACTTATAATTAGTATATAAATAATATGACATATGCACTGAACTAACCTACATAAAAGTTTCATATGGAAATATTATATGTGTCTATGGAAAGACTCACGTAATGGTTATATAAGTAATCCTTAAACTTGAGATCATTAAGTTATTTTATATAAGAAATGCTATGTTTTAATTCTTATACATAGTGTCCTAATCAAGTGCAAAAAACAGACAAATATGAGGTATAACATGATTATATGAAGATATTTAAGTAATTAAGAGATGAATTATTATCCTAAATAAATTAAAAAATATATTATATTTATTCTTAAATAATATTAATTGTAATTAAATCTTTGCATAAGTTGGAAAGATGGATGAGAATGGAGTGAATCTTGAAGAATGCAGAGTTTGCTATCACGGAAGAAGGCTTTGTAAAACTCATAATGGATGAGATCAAGAAGACGGTGGCGATGTTCATGGAAACCTTGGAGGAATCAGATGGCCAAGCTCGTAGCTGTCACCGCCACATAATCCAAGGAAGGACTGTGATTTTGAAGAGGATCAATTATGCTAGACAATGAAGAACTCCTATGTTTATTATGCTGACTGCCCAGCTTGCTTTGTAACTGTAAGCTAACGCATAGGTTTGATTTATTTGGATTCGACCCAGGAAACTGTAATTTGAGCAGAAAATGGTTTACAAACAGATGCATCATGCAAAAACTTGAACACAGACTGAGATGATAAGTGGTGAGATCTCTAGTGATTGATCAATCATTAAAAAAGAAGAAGAAGCAAATACCAAACAGTGTGTTGTTTATGGTATTGTAACCATCTGGGTTGTGTAACTCGTTGAATATATAAAAGAGAAACTTATGTGACTGTAATAACTTCTTTACTTAGTTGATTACATTCATCAATGCACTGTAGGCATGTTAATAGTCTGCTTTACTGTCTTCAGTTAATGAATAGATTGACCAGCTTCATGAAATTTTAAACCCATGGATTTTTGTCAGAAAGTGAGAAGAGCAGGTGGATAGTTTTTCTGAAATTTTAGAAATGTCTCTGTTGGGAGATCTATTGTAAGCCTTAAATAAAACAAAAATTTTATTGAGCACTGAAATAAATGTTAAGATAAGTAATTATTTTAAACGATGACCTCAATGGAAATAAATAGAAGAAAAAAAATAAAAATAAAATTTTGAAAATAGTTGAAAAATAGAAAATATAGAAACGCGAATACATACAGGATGAAAATGGATTATGATGAAATAAATCTACTAGGAAGTAAATTAATGAAAATCAAAATAACTCAGGTAAAAAGATGGTCTAACCTGTATTAATACTCGTGTATTTATGTCAAAAACATGAAAATTTACTATTGAGGGACATGAATGAAATTTATTAAATTGTTACAATTTATAAGTTATTAACGAGGAGAAGTAACAGGCTATAAGAGAGAAATAAAAGGTAAAGGGAAAAACCAAGAGAAAAACATAAAAAATCAAGAGAACAACAAGAAAAAGTAAGAGAGAGCTTTAAAATTTGTAATAATGATAGACATAGAACATTAAATTATGGAAAAATTAAGTGAAGGAAGATAAAAGAAATGAGAGGAGGGCCGGCCACACTAGGATGAGAAGAGACTAGGATGAGAAGAGACGTTGGGAGAACTTAGATTGGTAAGTATGAAAAATTAAGATTCTTACTTGAATGAAGTATTTTTGAGTTTATTTGAGTAAGTTATCAAACAATGACAATTGAATTTAATTTAATTTTTTATATTCTTGACTCTTTAAATTAGGGTTTTTATGAGAAATTTAGAGATTTTGAGAAAATTAGTAAGCATGATGGAATTAATGTGGAATGGTATAGAAATAGTGAATGTAGGTAGTAATTAAAAAAGAAATTGGATAATTTCAAAAAATGAACTTGTAACTAAAGATGAGGAAATAAAGGGATGAGGTTTTGATTGTTTTATGTTTAAGAAATGATGTTCCTCATCTTATTTGAAGTATTCAAAGTATGAACAAGTGAAGAAACATCATAAGAATGTGAAAAGAAGGAGTGAATAAATGGTAGGAATAGTTCATGGAAGAATTTTTTATGTGAGTTAAAAGAAGAAAATTGATTAAAACTATCTGTTGTGAATGATGTGACAAATGAATGGAAATTTTTTGGTGCAAAACCAAATTAAATAGATGATATTACGTGCTTTAAATTTAGGCATGTAAAAGAAATATTAATGGAATAATAATGTGGTGTAGTTTGATTGATTCAGGAGTTATTTCGAGAGCAGAGCATCAGGTAGGAAGAGCTGGGTCATTACAAGCTGATGGTAGGTGATTCATCACTTTCATTTAAAATTCAAAGTTTCATTATTATTTATGGGTTGTTTTATAACATATTATATGAAAAAAAAAAAAGAAGAAACTTGTTTGTGTTATAATAGGGATGTTGGGTAATTCGTATGAAATTACCGGATTGATTGGCTATTAAAGAAAATAGCCGGATGTTGAGTAATTCATATAGAATTACCGGATTGATTGGCTATTAAAGAGAATAGCCGGATGTTGGATAATTCATATGAAATTACTAGATTGATTGGCTATTAAAGGAGATTAACCGTATATGGAGTAATTCATATGGAATTACTAGATATTTGTTGGCTGTCAAGGAGAGTTAGTCGGATTTGAAGTAAATTTGTGAATTATCAAATTAAAAATTAAGCAATGAGTGTTGATTGTCGAAGTCCTATATGTATAGGATTGATAAATTATGAATGGCCTATTGATGTTGGAATGTAGTAAGTTAGTAATAAAAGATAATTTGATATATTTTGAAGAATTATGAATATAATAATTTTACCATTGTTAATGTGTTATTTTACTTATTTTGTACTAATGTTATGTATAAAGGTATTTCACGAGGTGATGCGGAGCGTTAGATATAGGCTTTTGTGTTTAGATCTTTTTCTTTTGGAATGTAATATCTTTTGCCTTATATATAATTTGTATTATAAGTAGATTTTAATAAATGTATCCTAAAGATAATTGTAGAAGTTTTTGGATGAGACAAAAAAAACTCCTTGAAATTTACTATTTGTAATAAAATGTTAACATAATATTTTTTAAAAAATAAATTCAATCTAATAACTTAATCTTTAACCCAGTAAATCTAATAGTATTTCATCAAGAAAGATTCAAAGTTAAAAGCTATCTATTCTAATATAGTAATTTATCAAATCAGTACATCTCAACAAACCTTTGAATCGTTTTTAAATTGATGAGATGATTTCTATTCATGTGCAGAATTGTTGGAAATTTGTTTTAAATAAACAAATTATGAGTGAATAAAAAATAAATTTTAAAAAACCTTTGATTTTCCCACTCAAAAAACCTTTGGTTTTCTCACTTAAAGAACTATTGATTTTTTTATTAGATTTAATTCTTAATTTATAATGGTTATTCAATAGTTGATAATGATGTGAATTAATTCTTCAACCTTTTAGTTTTAGCTTTTCAAATTCACCATAAAAAAGAGGGGGTGAAGGAAGAGTTTAAACCAAGTATTTTTCATATTTTTACACACTCTTCCTCACATTATGTTTTCTTGTTTTATTCTCATTAAATGGTTTAGTTTTCCTCCCAAAATCTAAAGCTTAGGTTCATATTGTTAAAAAATATTTAATTTTTATATTATTTAGTTCAAGGATCTTGGTTTAGAATTGCATATAAATTAAGATGGTGTTGTTTGAATCTTAGTAAGCATTTTTCATACATCTTAATTAGGTGCATAAGTGAAGAGCTTGCATGAGTGAGGAACAATAAAATTTTAAGTACAAATAATTTATCCTTGATAGTAACAAAAAATTCATTACTTTAAAGTGTTTTAACAAGTAATTACCCTTCTTGTTTTAATTTAAACATAGTGATTTAAGTTTTTTTCCTTGAGTTTATAGATTTAAACATATATAAATTCTAGTCTTTCCTACAACATCTAATATTTTCTTTTACTACAGTATATTTGTAAACTAGTTTGATATATTTTCAAACTTTGATTTGCACGATGAAACAGACAATTAAAGAGCTGTTTGCTATAGGATTGTCTGGTAATGGGAATTAGATGAGTGGCAAGACAAAGTACATAGAGGGCACCCAAGAAAGCGCTTGTGGTCTTCGACTGTGGGTGCATGAGGCATCTGTTGTCTGGAGAACGTGTTCATGAATCTTTATAACGATGATTGTACTTGTTAAAGGCACTGACAGAAGAGTTTGTTCAGAAAACAAGATCGATTAGCATTCAGTGAATGCTTGAATCGGTCCATGGCAAATTGATTTTGCTGTATATAAAATTGAAATTCCCATTTGGATAAATGAGAGTGTCCAAACGAGATTAGGACTTCTTTTTATTCAAATTTCTGCTCGTGGAACATTGCTGACTCGATGCAGCCTCTGATACAACTCCCTTGGCCATTCCCCTCCCTCTCTCATTGTTTTGTCTTCAAATATATATATATATATATATATATATATATATATATATATATATATATATATATATATATATATATATATATATTTGAAGACACCCTCCTTAGCATATGACACCCTCCCTCTCACAATTAACTAAACAGATGCTGCTAACTCAAAAATTCTGTTAAGTCTGTCCTGATCCATCTTGTGATGGAACCCATTAATTAGAAGATAGGTTTAGGCTTTAGACAATAAGTAGCTGATGTGGTGGTGGTGTGTTTCTTCAATTTAGTTTCTAGTTATTCTTGTATTTTAAAAATATTTTTAAAATAAATTATATTTTTTTCTTTAAATTAATATTTTTTTAATTTTTTTATATCATTTTAATATACTAATATCAAAATTAATTTTTAAAATATAAAAAAAAATATTTTAATATATATATTTTAATAATAAACACTTTAAAAAACAATATTATCGCAGAATATATAGCTCTCCAACCACACAAGGGCTTGTTTACAAATTTCCATGACGAGAATTGCTGGAATCTTATCTATGATCGATGCCATCACTCCATCCTAATTAGTGTACTAATTAAACAAGCATTCTTATTAATTATTATATGCATAGTTGTTTATTAATCAAAATGTCATGCCACCAACCTTCATTAAGCCAACTCGAGGACATATTTTGCTGAGTCAGTACCGTACAATTTTGACAAGGTCCTCAACCAGAAGTCATAAAATCCCTACAGCGTCTTGAACCATCCAAATCTTTCACTCGCAGAACAGCAGCAGCAGCAGCAGCAGTCAATGTGAACACCCACTCTATTGCTTTCAAGTCAATGCTATGCTAACAATAGCAGATAGACATCCAAGTATACAACAAGAGACGAAACTATATTCTTAGAATCAAATTCAAATCCCGTCTTGTTTTACCTTACGGCTCAAGAATAAAAAAGTGGGAGGTAGAAATACCTCTATCAGTTTTAATAATTTTACCACCAAAAATTTATAAATAATGTTCATCAGTAATTTCTGGTATGTAAATGAGCCCGTCATTAACAAATTTATCAATTGCTTTATAGGCAGAAAATACACGATAAAAAAAATAATTTGCTTCATTCTATTGGTATAATTACATATCACAGATAGAATGCATCGATCGATAATTCCATCGGTAAGTTAATAATTATAGTGATATTTACAATATTTTTTCCCACCTCTTTGAAATATATCGACAGACTTATTTTATCGGTATGTTAACAGTAGAAATGACATTTGCTATAATTCTTTTCCAACTCTTTGGAATATACCGATGAATTCGGTCCGTCGGTAATACCGTCTTTAATTATTTAAAAATATATTTAAAAAAAGTATAAAAATAATTAAAATAATATAAAAACAAATATATAAAAACAAATTATCTTAATATAAAATCAAATATTTATTACAATATTAAATATTTTTACGATCAAATACAATAAAACTAAAATAGAAGCAGTGCTGAAGAAAGAGGAGGAGGCCGGTCATCTTCGAGACCGCAAGGTCAATTAAGATAGGTCAAACATTCATGCACTCCTTGATTTAACATCGCCGCGAACTCCAGTGTTTAAGTGCTCAGAAACGATTGTGAGCATCCAACGATCAAAACACTACAAGCCGTCTGCAAGTTCTCAAACATAGTGTTAGAGAGTTCGTGCACCTGATTTCTATAGACAAACTTTTCAAACGAATATATATAAAATAAAAATTTTATATGGTTGTATATGGTTAGTATTCTAGAATAAAAAAAAACAAAAATGTGTTTAGTTGAAAAGATAAACATAGATATATAAAATAAATTTCTTTCAGTGATGCTTTTAGAATTAATTTATGATGATGTCCCAAAAATTCAGGTAGCTTGGGAATAGGAATCCCAGGTTGGATAATCGATTAATCAATTGATCATATCAATCTCATTTATTTTTTCCAGCCATAATGGTTGATAACTTATATTTGATGCTTTAGAGTTAATATGTTTATATAGCTTGGATAATTATTATTTTTTTCAGGTTCATAAATTTGAAAGCTGCGAGAACAATACCATTGACATTGAAAGCGTCGTTGAAGGCGCCTTTTTTTCATTATAGCAAACTTAAAGATCATCCAGAATGGTGGTTTATGGTTGATGTTTGGTAGGGGAAATTCAAGGTTAGTATGCAATCAATTCTTTTGGTGGATAAAAGATGTTTTTAAAATTTATAAATTAATTATTTTACGAAAATGAATTGAAGAAATTTTTTTAGTAGGATTATGCAAACTAAAGGATGGCAAGGTAAGGCTAAGAAAATCATAGCCAACTAGGTAAGTTTTAATGTGTGACATATATGTTGTTTTTGTAAAATTTTAATCTTTTTTTTCATTATATTTTTTTATCGTAACAATTTCCTAAACTAGGTTGTGTGATTTCTGATATAAAGCACACATTTATGCTCAGATATGAGCCAAGTCAGATGACTTTGAGGTGTGAAAGAATTATAGACCTCTCCATATCACTAAGAGCAACTAAAAGAGATATTTAGAGTTCTATATGTTAGAAGGTTTTAGAAGGGGTTCATAGAGTGGGTCATTGAACAAAAACGAAAGTCACGATTTTATTAGTAAGCATACCAACGAGTTACTTTCTTTTACAAACCATGCAAAACGCCTCATAAAAAAGCCTATTTTAATTTCAAGATTTTTTCTGAAAATGTTACCTATAATTTGTGTTTAACTAATAATTGTTGGATTTGTTTTGCAAGCTTCACAGTTTGGGCACAAACCTACTCCGGTATAGTTGTATATATAAACATATATACGTATGGAGGATAAACAGAAAGGGATGCAACGGTTTGTTAATAATTAAGCTGAGTAGTTTATTGTAAGTAAACTTTAAAACCTTTATGTATATGGTTTGGACTAATGTTTTTTAATCGATATCTCTTGTTTTTTATTGTGTAAGAGCAATATAATGTTGCCATACTTGTAAAACATGGAGAGGACCCTTCTACTTGTCTAAAATACAATCTAAATTTGTGGTTGGAAGCTGGAACAACCAGTGGACCCGATAAGAATCGGGTTTGCGGTATTTCTATGACTATAGCCTAAAATATGAGATTGGATTGTAATGTTTTAACTGTAGGCACCTCATAATCTAACCCAATTCAATCATCACTACTCGTTAACGAGATAATTGAGCAACGACTTGGTTCTTCATGGGTCGAAATGAAGGCAAGGTATGAAGCATACTTTTCCAATTATTATCTTCCCCCCCTACGAACTTTCTTGAGATTGTCTTCCCCCTTCACCTGCAGCTAGCTGAAGCTTGCAATTGATTTGTTTATACATTTGTAATTGTTTTTTTTATGGTGTATAAGATTTGTTCTTCAATGTAAATTAGTTTTTTTTTTATGTTGTTTAATGTTATTGTGAAATTGTTTTATAGCATTAAAAAAATTAATATACTTTTTTTTTAATACCGATGAAATTTTTGTCAATAAATAATTAACCTTTTCAACAAAGAATTACAAAGAGCTATAAATAGTTTTAATTCACCCCGACAAAACATTTCGTTGGTGTTTTATTTAAGAAATTGTCAATGACACAAAAACATTGCTGACAGAAGTATTCTTCTGAATTTCTTTGATAATATGCATCAATGAATTTGGCAACACATATTGTTTGGCCCATTTTTTAAGAACCGATTATAATAATTCATCATCGCTATATCCATTAATATAAAAATCATTAATGAAGTTACAGACAAATATGATATCAGCAACAAGATACTTCCTGATAACATATTTCCATCGATCAATTTGTCAATGATTTTTATATCAATAGAATTAGTCTGTTTATTCCGACGGAACATATCGTTGGTGTTTTGAGTTTTCAGTATGATAAGTGAAAAACATTAGAGAACTTTGCTTGGTCTAAGCAAGAGTCCACCGCACAATATGCGCAAGGCAATAATGCCTAAGAATATATGCTATTCAACCTGATTGATGATAAGAGATCAGAACGCGGAGAAGCTTGTGCGATCAGATTGCAATACATGCATTTTCGTATGGATAAGGCAAATTCTCAATTATTATTGCCTAGTTGCAAAATACCTCCAAGTCAAATGGTTAGAAGCAGAATTCTTTGTATTCTTCTTTCTTTCAGCAGCATTCCGTCGTAGGATGCATGTGGCATATGTAGCTTCTTAGTTGTTCAAGTGCCATAGGACACAAGCTTAATTCGTGATAGGAGCATCTGTAGCTTCAACTATTCCCCGTGCACGTTGTTGAATACAAACAATTTCATGCTTAGGCTACTTGTTTTGGATTCGCTCATGACTCGTCGATCCGAAGTTAAAAGGGTTCTCATGGATCGATCTGAGGTTTCCCTGCTGTGATAGGATTGCTCCTATAGAAGGGAAAAAGAAATGAAAAAAAAAACTGATGAAAAAGTTTAATTTATAAAGATTTTTTTAAAATTCTTTCTAACGCAGGTACCAAAGGAATATTACGTGCATTGAACATGATAATAAACGAGTAAAGCATTACATACTCAATGTTGGATTAATTCTCTAAATTCTGAGGTTGATATTTCCTCTACGTTTGATGTCTACATTTTTTTAACTAATATTAGTTGCCATTTCACTGTCCTCTACCGACGTCAAAAGAATGGTAGCAAACGTGAAACTTTGAGAATATTCCAATCCTCAGATTTGAAGGGCAAGAAAATTATTTTTGTCTCGTAGAAAAGAAACTCTGTTTATCTCTCTCTAGGCATATAGCCTCTCATTCCAACTACAGGAATAGACAAATGGGCACCCAAAGCACATGCCCTGTACACCACTGACTGGGGCATTATTACTTGAGGAATCCTTCGTGTGGATTCCATTACCATGCCTAGAAATGATGATGTGCCAACCAGTGTGACATTTGCAGTTTTTAGAGGTGAATTTGACCCATTGAAAAAGATTTGGTACCAGCTGGGAAGAAAATGGGAGTCCTATAACTACTGTGAGCATGTGATACTGTGCTAGCCAGGAAGGGTTCACAGGTAAAAACAACGTCTGATGAGAATGGGAGCACCCAATCCGCTAAAATTATTGCAGAAATTGTGTTTACGCTTTTGGTTTTTTGGCAATTCTCGTTAAGTTAGCCATGAACCTGCTGGATATTGCGATCTCAACCTGGAATAGCTGTAGTGCCTAGCTTGTTGAATATTGTGCCTAGCTGAAGCTTCTTAAATTATTGGTAAATAAACGTATGATCTCCCCTTTAAATGAGGCCAAAATCCGTTCTCATAGTGGAAAATCCCTTAAA
The DNA here is from genome assembly GCF_951802175.1 of Populus nigra. Taxonomy (NCBI): domain Eukaryota; kingdom Viridiplantae; phylum Streptophyta; class Magnoliopsida; order Malpighiales; family Salicaceae; genus Populus; species Populus nigra. The sequence continues at coordinate 12,734,664 of NC_084865.1, read as the reverse complement.
ATTTGTTTCAATCGACGCCTATCAAATCATGTTAGATTCGATAACCCCATAAACCATAGGTTTGAAGGTTTGTTTACTTTCTTTGATTTTTATATCTAACCATAGAGGTGAAACACCTAAGAAAATTTATTTCTAAAAACAAATCAAATTGATGCCAAAGTGCACTATTAAAATTATTTAAAGACGATTGATTTATTTTGATTGACTTGTAAGTTTGATTCAAGAAGATATACCTTCAACCAAGAAAAATAAAAATAAAAATAAAATAAAAAGAGACTTGACATTTATTTAATTGTTTATTTAATTTTTGCAATATTTTTAGAAGGTTTTTTTTTTCTAGTTTGAAATATTACACAATGATTACACATGCTTATCGAATGGTTAGTGTGCTTGGACCAATGAAGTAACTTCAGCAATTTAATCGGCTAATTGAAACGTAAATCATGCTCAATTCTATTAGTTTTATAATATTAACCAAATTTACATCACATAATTAAATAACCTCTTAAAGATCATGTCAACTAAACATCATATGAATAATTTAATTATTATTTTTTTACAAACGTGTTTGGTAAGGGTTTGTAGAAGTTGATGGCTTGATATGTTAATTAATTGTGATTGAAAACCTATTTATCTCTGACTTAAATTAAAATTTCTGGGCTTATCACCGGATGTTCGAGGTCGTGATCAATAAGATCTTCCCAAAGAATTCATGTGTGTGAGTTTCACTGATTTGATAAAACCTTTTTGTCTATAACTTTAATTTTATATATATATATATATATATATATATATATATATATATATATATATATATATATATTCAATCGGCTACAAGTCCTTACTATCAAAATTCTTTATTCTGATAATGTTGACTATAGCTTTTTTATTTTGGACTTGATTGCTTATATTCTGAAAATTTTACTAAATTTCACACTAAAAACAAAGCTACTAAATTGGTATACCAAGTCGGGTTGGCAGAGACTCAAGTCGGGTTTTAATTTTATTCCCGCTAGAAGATATTCAACTATCTTTCTATATATAATTATAGAAAGATAATTATTATATACGCAATTTCTACATTTTACTTTCTATAAAGAATATTGTATAAAATGTATTCGAATTAAAAAACTATTTGTTATTTGGACGAACATTTTTCTTTTGAGTTATTTTCCATGGTTTTCCTCTTGCTTTTATGAACTTCAACCCCAATAGAAAAGAGATTAATAAAAACCACAAAACTAATTTAAAAAAGAAATTAATGTCAATGAAATCAGAAAAGAAAATAAAGAAAAAATAGAGGACGCAACCCACATTAACTTTTTAAATTTATAATCCGAGTTATTAGATCGAAAACAACATACATGAAAAAACCATAAACCTCAATTCTCAACAAATCAAATATGAAATAATAAAATTAAAAAAAAACAATCAATTACATAAACTAATCTAAAATTAAAAAAAATAACAATTAAAGCACGAGGATGAAAATAAAATAAAAAATAAATTAGAGAGTGACAAAAAAATTTAATTGGAGGGTTAAATTGAAAAGAAAAATAAATCTAACAAAATGATAAAAATATCAAAAAAATAAGGATCAAATAAAAAAATAATACATCATTAACTTAGATTAAATGATGAAATTAAAAATATTAATTTTTTTATTAAAAAAATAAAAGAAATCAAAAAAAGACGAATCAAATTGGAAAAATTTATACATGATAAATTAGAATTGAGAGATTAAATTAAAAATAAATAAAAATTTAATAAAAAGATCAAAAAATTAAAATATAATGACAAAGAAAATCATCCTGTATTTTTTAGGATAGAAAAAGAGAAAAACAATTGACCGGTGATGAGCTGCCACCACTGCTAGTTTGAGTCTTAAGACGTGGTATTTTTGCCTTCAAAATTAAGTTTTTCTTTTTTTTTAAGTGGAGTAATTTTGTCATCACAAGCAATAAAAAAATGAAAGCGGTGTCGTTGGACAGGTTAATTATGTACTGTACCCCTTTATTATGTTAATATTTAAGTCCGTTGTCTTGAAAGATCAATTAATTTGATAACGTATCATGTCAGCTTTTAGAAGGGCGAAATGTGTTCAATATAATCGGGAATAACAATTTAGTATATTAAAACCCGATTTTCTTAGTTTCTTGATTTCTTATCATTTTATAATTAATTAATTAATTTTAACTAGCTATTTATTTGTTTACCATGGAAAAAGTTAAGTGGATCTCTAATTATGTTATCAAGCAATTATTAATAAAGCAGATAATAATTCAGAAAACTCAAAATCAAGTTTGAAAAGTTTTTAATTTAAATGTAACTTTATATTTAAGAATTAAAGATATTGAAAAAAGATTTATATCTAAAAATAACATTGTATCTAAGAATTCTAACTATGTAAAAACCACCACAAAACCATTTAATCTTTAATATGTCATAATACGATTTTTATCTTTGTTGAGAAAATATTATTTTACCACAAACAAAAAATAAATCACTTCTACTTTTCAACTTGCTGTTCAAATTCGTAACTTAAAAAAACATAATATAGTTTCTTTTAACTATCCTTAATGATTTTTTTTTATTGCAAGCTAATAGGCTTAAAGTAGTAATTAACTAACATAAGTTCAATAATAAAATAAACTTCTAAACAATATCTAATGGGTTAGAACAAATTCAAATTAAAATAATTTTTAAAAATAAATAAAAAAATAAAATAGGATAATAAAAACAAAATCTTCATACTAAAAATTCTTCATGTAGCCCAAACTTCAATTTTAGTATATTTTTGGTAAATTTCAGTCCTAACGTCAAACACGTCGTTCTTTATTATTTGGATGAATTACTAGAACTACCATATATGGTTGGTTGAGATATCTAGTTGTCAATCCAACTTGAATCGTAGCAAAATTTTACTTGTAGCTTCAAATATGTTTCAAACAATACACGAAGATCTAGCCTGACTGATTTGACAAGATTCATTTACAACTTTGACCATATAAAATAATATGTTCCAAAATATATTTGACCTAAAAATTTAATATAATACACTTTTATATATCTAATATTTTTTTGTAAAATTTCAAATCAACATGATATACAGTTTACGAAATATACATGATCTCGAAAACATAGTTAGCTGATATTTTAAAGCGAAATTCACGCATGACTTGGTTATATCAACAAGTGCTTTTTTAAAAAACAAAAGGTGTTTCTTTGATTATTTTTTTTACTTCATTAATAAAGGTAAAAATATTGTTTTATTGATGAAACACACTTGGTTTAATTTTTATATTTTTTTTTTCATAGGCATGATTTTCTAATTTATTTTTTATGAAAGTTTTATATGTTTGATAGTTTATAATTTTTACATAATATTTATTTATTTCCTAAATTTTTATTTGAATTTTTAAAATAAAATAAAATAAATACTCAACTAGAAAATTAGAAAAATATACTAAAAATAAAAAAAAATAAACATAAATTAATAAAAAGTTAACATGTTTAAATAAAAATATTTTTTCTTTTTCAAATAAAATAAGAAATTTGAAAAAAAAACATTCTAGTAATAAATAAATAAAGAAGTTGGCAAAATATTTTAATTTTTTTATTATTATACTTTTATACTTTATATGCGATTTTTGCAGCATGTAAGCCTACATCATTAGTTTTTACCTTACGGTGTGTTTGAATAAAATTAGTGATGGGACGGAAAGGGAAAATATGAGAAACTTTTTTACCATCATTCGTTTGAATAACCAAAAAGAATAAATTATGTTTATTTGGAGATGGGAAGGTGATGAATATTAATTCCTTGTTTATTTACTGGAAAATAGTTTATTTTTAGAAAGTGAATTTTAGAAAAAATAAATTTTAAAAAAGTGAATTATTTTATAATATTTGGTAGTATAATAGAAAATAAATTGAAAAATATTTTTCAGTATTTGATTATATTATGGAAAATAAGTTGGAAAATAACTTATTAATATTTTATTTTTTAAAAATTTGTTAAAATAATGATAAACAAATCTTACAAATTAAAAAGTTGAATGAGAATGAAATTGAAAAAAATATAATTTTATAAATTATCTCAAACAAAATAAATAATAATCAAAATAATAGAGATTTAAATTTAAAAAATAAAAAAATAAAATATGAAGAAATTAAAATAATAATAATTAACATTTCATAAATTATTTAAAAAAAAGTAACAATCAAGAGAATTAGAACCAAATTTGATAGATAAAAAATTTTAATAAAAAAATAATAAGAGAAAAGCAAATAACAATTATAAAAATGAAGACCAAAATTAATATAAAAATTAATTTTTCAGAGATGAAATTGAAAAATAAATATTAAAAACAATATATATATATATATATATATATATATATATATATAACAATCAAAAGTTTGTGGACTAAATTTGATATAATCACCAAATAATATGACATTTCTAAATTTTTCACGATTTCCGGAAAGTGTTTTTCGCTCAAATTTTCCAGGAAAACACTTTCCTGGAAACCAAGCCAAATTTTTCTTTGACTGTAAAGTGTTTTCTGCTGACCAACTTTTTTAATATCTAAAAAACACAGGAAAATTTAAAAAATAGTTTTTCAAAAAATAAATTCCGAGAAACAAACATATCATAAATATCATTATTATCGTCTTCTTTTAAAGAGAGATGAAGAAGCAGAAATAAGGTTGAAAGGATTTTATTTGTTGAAAAGATAAAATTGATTTTTTAAAAAAAATAGTTAAAATAGGAAGTTTCTATTAAAAATATATAAAACTATTTACTCCCCTCCATTAATTTCGCGAATAGAAATTAACCTTCATCCCCCTTTCTTCCCAAACAAAGTGAGAAACTCATTAACCTATATTTCCCTCGCTACCTCCACTTCATTTGCTTCTTTCCCAAACACACTTCGCAACTTTTTTACCATCATTCGTTTGAATAACCAAAAAGAATAAATTATGTTTATTTGGAGATGGGAAGGTGATGAATATTAATTCCTTGTTTATTTGCTGGAAAATTGTTTATTTTTAGAAAGTAAATTTTAGAAAAAGTAAATTTTAGAAAAGTGAATTATTTTATAATATTTGGTAGTATAATAGAAAATAAATTGAAAAATATTTTTCAGTATTTGGTTATATTATGGAAAATAAGTTGGAAAATAACTTATTAATATTTTATTTTTTTAAAATTTATTAAAATAATGATAAACAAATCTTACAAATTAAAAAGTTGAATGAGAGTGAAATTGAAAAAAATATAATTTTATAAATTATCTCAAACAAAATAAATAATAATCAAAATAATAGAGATTAAATTTAAAAAATAAAAAAATAAAATATGAAGAAATTAAAATAATAATAATTAACATTTCATAAATTATTTTAAAAAAAAGTAACAATCAAGAGAATGAGAACCAAATTTGATAGATAAAAAATTTTAATAAAAAAATAATAAGAGAAAAGCAAATAACAATTATAAAAATGAGGACCAAAATTAATATAAAAATTAAATTTTAAGAGATGAAATTAAAAAATAAATATTAAAAACAAAATATATATAAAATCAAAAGTTTGAGGACTAAATTTGATATAATCAGCAAATAATATGACATTTCTAAATTTTTCACGATTTTCCGAAAAGTGTTTTCCGCCTAAATTTTCCAGGAAAACACTTTCCTGAAAACCAAGCCAAATTTTTCTTTGACTGTACCAACTTTTCTAATATCTAACAAACACAGAAAAATTTAAAAAGTAGTTTTTTAAAAAGTGAATTTCAAAAAACAAACATAACATAAATATCATTATTATCCTCTTCTTTTAAAGAGAGATGAAGAAGCAGAAATAAGGTTGAAAGGATTTTATTTGTTGAAAAGATAAAATTGAATTTTTTAAAAAAATGGTTAAAATAGAAGTTTCTATTAAAAATATATAAAACTATTTACTCCCCTCCATTAATTTCGCGAATAGAAATTAACCTTCATCCCCCTTTCTTCCCAAACAAAGTGAGAAACTCATTAACCTATATTTCCCTCGCTACCTCCTCTTCATTTGCTTCTTTCCCAAACACACTTCGCTATTAAGGTCATTTGACAATTACAATATTTCCTTTAAAAAACATGAAATGATCACAGTTTGGTAAAGTTTGATTAACAGGTATACGTTTGAGTGAAGAAACAAAAATAAAGATATAAAAATAAATTTATTTTTTAAATATTTTTGAAGTGAATTCCCAGATATGTTTCTTAAAAAAATATTTAGTATTTTGATCTCTAAAATATCCATATAAAAAATTTATTAATTCTAAATTACCCAACTAAATCAAGGATAAAAGAGTTTTTGACTAATTTTTATTATGGGTCAACTAGATCGCAAGTGAACCTAATTTTTAACCTAGACAATCTTTCTTTTATTTTTTTTTTAAACCCTGACTAGTTTAGACCCTGAGTTAATCAAGTCATATGTTAACTTATTGGGTCGAGTCAGGTTTGATAACTAGAATTATTATATTATTATTAATCTCAATATAAACTAAAGTGAAAAAAATAATATCTAATTACTTTTAAAAATATATAAATTTGATAATAATATATATTAAGGATAAAATAAAATTTTTAAAATTTTATTTTCATGTCCACTATCAACTAAATAAAATACATAAACAATCACTCTATTTTATATATATTTCTTGATTGGACTTGTTTCCATTATCTTATTTTCTTTTATTCTGAAACTATAATTAAACATTACTTTAAATTCTTCTTTAAACCTTGAGATGATGTTATTATTACAAACCGACTTCTTTAGAAATAAATCTGGTATAGAAAGTTCATGAGATTTCCCGGGAGCAGTTTTTTTGTGTTTGGATTTATGTATTATTAGGTTTAACAATTATTTTGGACAAATAAAAAAAAATCATATATCTAACTATTTCTTCATCACGAAGCTATCTAGCTTGTCAATTATATAGATATGCAATATTTCTTTCCTCAAAAGAATCGAGTTTACATATTTTTATACCAAACAACACCTTATTATACCACAATCAAGTTTGTCAATTCCATTTCGGTAAATATTTTATTTTTTCAATTAGAATATAATGTTTCAGTTTCGAAATGTTTCGACGTATCGTTTCGGGGTTGTACTGTTCATATATATATATATATATATATATATAACAAACATAATTCAAATTCAAGATAAATTAATTATAAATTATACAATACAAACACAATGCCAAACAAATATAATTTTAAAATTTAAAATATTTTTAAATAGTCAAGATTGAGTAGATCTTTAACTTAAAGTAATTCAACTTAAATAAAATATCAAAATATTATGAAAGTAAAATGTTCTAACACAAATATTTTAAATATAAAGTTAGGTCAATGTTATCAAGGCTAATGAAATCTAAAACATCATTTATTTTGTTCAAATTCCTTCAAAGTATAAACATAAAAAAAAAACATGAAAATAAACCATATATATTAGTAATAAATCTAATTTTAAAAAATTAATATCATTATTAATGAAAATAATAATAATAATTTTCAATATTATTATTAATATCACTATTATTGAAAATAGTAATAAAAAAAACTTTTTATACTTGGATGGTTTAATTAATTAAATTGAACAAAGTTCAATTTGATTCAATAGCTTTT